>NW_022104341.1:5955575-5965120 GCF_000313985.2 Echinops telfairi | reverse complement strand
CTTCAAGCCTTTAAGACCCCAGATGCTATATCTTTTGATAGCCGGGCACCATCAGCTGTCTTCACCACATTTGCTTGTGCACCCATTTGTCTTGAGTGACTGTGAGACTGCGACTCTTTCTGAGAGCATGAAGAGTTACTCTCCCCGTCTGTCTCCCTCTGAGAGGCTGCTGGTTTTGAACTGTGGACCATGACACCACCAGGGCTCCCCCAGCTATTACAGGAAGTAAAACAGATGTAGTTCTTGTGAAAAATAGCAAGCCTGGTTCAGAATGTGTGCGATCCCATACGTGCTTGAGTGCCGGACTCTCGCAGTGGGTCTCGTAACAACGGTGAGTCCAAAGGGGTGCTGAGCAGAAGTGACATCTCAGGGCACCGCCAGCAAGTGCACTGTGATAGGAGATGTCTGGTTTCACCTGCTAGGGACAGTGTTTGCTGCTCACCTTTATAATAGAGAGAGGTGCTAGGTTTCTGTTAGGGGTCACATGCCAGCCTGCCCACCTCCTGGAATTCCTTCCACGGACCCCGTGTTTTGAAACAAGCCTAACAAGATCCCCCTCGTGTCCAAGTGTAGCTTGTAATTCAGTGTATCCAGGGTGGAAATGGAAATTCTCAGAACTGGAATGCACGAGTCGGAAGGCCTGGTTTTAAACACCCCGGCTACCTTTGGAGACTAGGCTAGGGGTGCACTTCTCCCTCCTGCCCAGCAGGGCAGCCTGGCCGCAGATGCCTTCCCTGTGGAGCTGGGCAGGAGAGGCTCAGTGGGGGGAGGGCGTGTTCTCCTAGACGTCCCACCGTGTGGTCAGAGTATAAGTCCATCGTTTCAGGTGTCGGATTTTTTTTTTTTTAGTATATTGCCAGGCCTTTCTTTCAAGGTACTTCCGGGTGGACTTGAGCCTCAGATCTTTCCTTTATCAGCCAAGCCGTTAAGCTGTTTACAGCACCTAGGGACTTCCTCTGGGCGAATAGAAGCTCTTCAGTGATGTCAGCCAGCCAGGGCTGCGGGTGGGGGCACATCTATTACAGACCTAGGAGGGGGCTCGAGGGAGGGCTGGCCGGGGAAACACAGAGCAGAAGGCTGGGCCTGGGCAGCCGAGGCTTCAGAGAAGAGGTGGCTGCCAGGGAGGGAGGCTCCGTGGTGGGCTTTGCCGCCTCCGACGGCTGGGTCTCCACTGTTACTGGCAGGTTCATGCAGGAGCTGACGGAGATGCTGGGCTTCCGGCCCTACCGCTTCTATTTCTACATGTGGAAGTTTGTGTCGCCACTGTGCATGGCCGTGCTCACCACAGCCAGCATAATCCAGCTGGGGGTCACGCCGCCCGGCTACAGCGCCTGGATCAAGGAAGAGGTGAGCCACCTCCCAAACCCTGGGGGCAGTTCATCTTCCCAGGTCGGCTGCCACTGGCCATAGGGCTAAACCTTTGGAGGGCACCTACTGTGTGCCGGGCGCTGCCTGTGGTTACACGGGGAACCTGTGAGAGCCGGAACTCGCCCGGACTCCCGGTGGCTTCCAGCTCTCCCAGGTGGTGGCCGGTGACGGGGTCCAGTCTCTGTCGGTCGCCTCATTTCTCTTGGTCATGGAGTCAGTACTGACTCACAGCGACCCCATGGGACAGGGTAGAACGCCCCTGTGGGTGTCCCAGACGAACTACGGGAGCAGAGAGCCTCTCTTCCTTCCTCAGAGTGGCTGGTAGTTTTGAGTCTCTGACCTTACGGTTAGCAGCCCAGTAGGTAGCCCAGCACTGCGCACCAGGACTCCACTATCGCTCTACGTGGTGGGAAGTCTTTGGGCTTCCCTTCTCTGACAGCTTTCAGCCTTACGCAGGTGCTGGCGTTCACAGGCTTTACTGGAGTTCAGATGGGGAAACCGAGGCTCAGGAAGGTCACCACCTTTGGCCTTTCGATTCCGTGTTCTTTCTCCGTGTCTGTAGAGCAGAATTGTGCACCCGTTCCACGGGCACAGACACTAAGGTCCAGAGAGGTTCAGGTTCTTGACCATGGGAACAAGCCACTCATTCAAGAAGTAACTCCTGATGCCCCACCTCTCTGCCAGTGCCTGGCTGGTAGGATGGCGGGGTCGGGTGGGAAGAGGCTGCCCTGGGGACTGGCAGCAGCCCTCCCCCCATATGTGTGTCCCCCCCCACCCCCCCCACCCCGCAGGCTGCGGAGCGCTACCTGTCCTTCCCGGGCTGGGCCATGGCCCTCCTGGTCACCCTCATTGTCGTGGCCACCCTGCCCATCCCTGTGGTGTTCGTCCTGCGGCATTTCCACCTGCTCTCGGACGGCTCCAACACCCTGTCCGTGTCCTACAAGAAGGGCCGTATGATGAAGGACCTGTCCAACCTGGAGGAGAATGATGAGACCCGCTTCATCCTCAGCAAGGTGCCCAGTGAGGCACCCTCCCCCATGCCCACTCACCGCTCCTACCTGGGGCCCGGCAGCACGTCGCCCCTGGACACCAGCGGCAACCCCAACGGACGTTATGGGAGCGGCTACCTCCTGGCCAGCACCCCAGAATCAGAGCTGTGACCACTGTCCCCACCTGGCCTGCCTCTCCACCCCCACCCACCCCACCCACTTGGCCTGGCCTGGTCTCTCCCTCTTGGCAGCCGCCAGACTCTGCCCAAGCCCTCTGCCCAGGAAGAGCAGGTCAGCCCTGCCACACCCTCACCCAGCCCCAGCTGACTTCTGGGAGGCTAGGAGCACCTCTGCCCCCTAGGGCAGCCCCCACCCCATCCAGCCCTCTGTAGCCATGTAATGGGAGCAGTCCTGACTCCCAGTTAGGAAAGATCCGTAGCCCTCTCTCTGCCCCTCCTGTTCTCAGGTCCTGGGGCTTCCCCTGGACTTCCTGGTGAAGGGGTTGGGGTGACTGTACCCTGGAAGCAGCCCTCCCCGCCCTGCCCCCCAAGGGTGCCGGCTGTAAGTCAGGGAGGGGTGGGGTGGGGCCAGGGGCCTGGGCTCTGTTCTTTGGGGCAGAATGGGCCCTCTGGCCAGCACAAGCCTTGGCCCAGCAGGGGTGAGGGGTCCCTCAGCCCCTGTCTGAGTGGGCTTCTGCCTCCTGCCTCCTGCCTAGGAGGCCAGTGACTAGTCCAGCATTTTCCCCATGTCCATTAGCGCATGACCACCTCCTGCCCCCGGCTGCCAGCCTGACGCCCACGGTGGGTGTGAGAAGAGGGGACAGTGCACTGAGAGGTTTCCAGAGCACAATGTTTGGTTCGAGCACAATTGTGAAGCACACTTCCTCCCACCCCCTAACCGGGGGCCACATATTCTCTCTAGTGGCAGCTTCTCCCCTACCGGGGCCCCCCCACAATGTCACTGCCCTTTGGGCCTCCACCCCGCCTCCTCATGACACAGCTACAGCTACCTGGTGTGCAGTCCATGTGCACAGACCCCTTGGAAGCCTTGGCCGAGCCTCCCTGGGCCAGGTGGGAGCATCAGTCGGAGTGCTGTAGACTGGGGGCTGCTGCAGGGAGGAGCACCCCACAGCATCATCCCGCCCTTCCTCATCGACTGCCCTCAGAGTTGCAGGCTGGAGAGGCCCCACTGGGGATGGATGGATGGACGAGTGGAGAGAGGGAAGGATGGACGGAGTAAGGGGACATGGGAGATTGGTTGAGGCACCAAGCCTCCATCTGAGAGCCGTGGTTGACAAGGCAAGAATAGGTCACAGGGGGCAGACCCACCTCCACGGAGGGTCCTTGGTTACTGGGAGGGTCAACGAGGCCCAGGGCCCCCTCTTCACCCTATGGTCCCCTGGTCTACCCAATACCCAGCCTCTTTTCCATCCACCACCACCACCACACTCACCCCTCCCTGTGCTTTCTCCCCCTTCCTGCCCCTCCCACCCCCTTCTGCTGTTTCTGGGTGTGTGAGGGGCGAGGGGTGGCCCCATATCTCCCTAGAGAGACAAGCTGGGAGGTGCAACACCCCATGCTAGGCCCCCTCGCCTGACAACACTTCCCAGCCCCAGGCAGGATTCGCCCCAGGAGAGACTCCACTTGGCTTACTCTCCTTCGTAGCCTATTTCTATTGTATATTCAATCTGTACATGTGGGTGTAAATGCTGTTAAATGACAAACCCAATATTATACCGTGGCTGGTGGACTATTTTCATCCTCAGTGCTGTACAGATCTATTTTCATTGTACATTTGATATATTTTTAATTTTGTAGCGTGCGACCGGGCTGAGGGCGGGGGCTTGGTAGCAGGGATGCCTGGCTGTGCACGTTCGTCTGGGGGCCCAAGCCCGGCGCGCACGCCCATGGCGGGTGTGGATCCATGACCCCCAGTGTCCACTGCGCCCTGAGCCCTCCCGGCCTCCCCCAGCCCAGCTCCTGCAGACAAGGGCTCAGTGGGGGCTGGGAAAGCCCCTGCCAAAGACAGGCACGAGTTTCTGGCTGGTGACTCATTGCCTTCACACCGTGGGGTTTGTCAGCAACTGGAAAGGAGGGCCTTGGGGGGCGGAACATCCCCCGGATTTGTTTTTCCACAGGCCTCTTGGCATTCCCACTGGCGTTGCAAGCCTTCTTCGGGAGGAAGTGTAAGGGGGGAGACTGCCCCCGGAAGGCATCTCAGTGCCTCTACTCCAGTGTTTGTCCAAGGGAGCAGCTGCCCCATCCCCACTAGCCCGGACACCTCTCTGCCCTCCCCGAGGGGCTGGCAGCCAGCAGGGGCAAGGCCAGAGGGGCCCAGGCAGGTGGTCCCCTGATAAGGGGAGATCCAGCCCCAGACTCCCTGGAGGAGAGGAAGGGGCCCTGCCCCTGTGCAGGAACCCACCCCTGGCTTTAGCGCTGTGGATGAAGTGCCCACTAGGAGACAAGAAGGCAGAATGGGCAGGACCCGGGGGCTGGGAGTCAGGGAGATGGGGGCCGTTGGCCCTTGCCCGCCCTCAGTCCCCATGGTCAGCTTCTTGAATAGGGGGCACTCTACCCTCCACTGAGGCCAGGGGAGGCCCAGGTGGCACACACAAGTTGATGCCAAGCTACAACAGCGTCTGCCCTCCACTCGAAACTGTCACAACAGAAGCAGCCCCCCGCCTCCCCCCAGGAACCAACCAGAGGCAGTGAGGCGAGGCCAGCCGCTGGGGGCCCCCAGACCCTGCACAGGGCTGCAGTATTACAGGGTGTGAGGCCCACCCTCCCCACTGTGGAGGAGCGATGGGCACGTTAGAGGGCACCCTGCTCCCCGAGTGTCCCCCTGAAATGTGGGGTCTGCTGCTCTTTGGCAGTGGGCTGAGGAGGGGGGTCTCAGCATCCCTGCTCATCGCGCGTGCTGCTTTGTACAGACCTGAGCACACACCCTGCGCTGCCAGACCCATCCAAGCCCATGTGTCCCTCGAGGGTGGTTACCCTGGGCCACGGCTTCTCAGCCCAGGGAGGGGACATGGTGGCATCATCATTCCGCTCCCCCTCACCGTGGTGTACAATAAAGTGTCTGTTCTTACCAAGCCCCCATTGCCTTTCTCAGCTGCCTCTGGGATTCAAGAGCGGGGACGGGGAAGCCCAGGCTCCTAAGGGGAGCTTCGGGGTAGATGGTTGGGATGGACAGGACAGGGTGCTGTCGGCACGTTGTAGGTGCTGGGGAAGACAGGAAGGGGACAAGCTTTTGCTTTCTGAGGACGCAAGTCCTGGTGTCAGCACACAGAGGAGGCAGCGGTGGGTGGCTCAGTGGCTGGACGCCTGCCTCCCATGTGGAAGACCAGGCCACCTCCCAGCCAGCGCATCTCGGGTGCGGCCACCGCCGTCCATCGGCGAACAGCTTCTCTGGCCAGGGCTTGCTGTGCTGCAATGGGATTGAACAGGTTTCAGGGGAGCTTCGTGCTAAGACTAGGAAGAAAGGCCTGGTGATGGACTTCTGAGAGTCAGCGCGAGAACCCCTGGGTCACGTCAGTCCAGACTGGCCCTCCCGTGTCACTGCGCATTGCCACGAGCTGGGGGCTACTCCAGGGCAGGGAGCAATGTCATGCACACCCTGGCAGTGGGCCTTATTAACTCGCTACTATTGAGTTCATTCCGACCCCTAGCGACCTTACAGGACAGGGTAGACCTGCCCTGTGAGTTTCCAAGGCTGTCCCTCTTTACAGGAGATGAAAGCCCCCTCTTTCTTCCTCAGAGCGGCCGGTGGTTTCAAACTGCTGACCTTGTGGCTATCAGCCCAGCGTGTAACCCACTATCCCACCAGGGCTCCATTTAAGGTTTTCACAAACCTCGTCAGATGTGCGAAGGGGCGGTCTGGTGTGAGGACAGTGCCTGGCTCCCTCTCACGAGACCGTGGGAGGGAAATTCCTGGCCACACTGCCAGAAAGAGGCTTCCCTTGGACTCGGTGAGGGTAGGGCATGTTGAGGGCCTTCTCCAGCAAAGGTCTGGGGACTGGGAAGGTGCCAGGACTGGGACCTAAGAGTGGTAGGGAGGCAGGGGCATGTGAGGGTGCTGGGCAGAGGGCAGGGTGACGGAGAACAAGCCATGTTCTAAGTTCTGGGGGGCCTGCCCCCCTGGCAGGGCAGCACTTCCTGAAGCTTTAAGTCCAAGGTGGAGACGAAATTAAGGACTTGACATCCTTTGTTAGCTCAAATGTCAACACCAGTAACTGTCCGTGCTGGCTGTGGCTGGGTGGTCAGATGGGTCCAGCCTGGCCGGAAGTTCTAGTCCACTCAGGGAGGTGGCTGGGAAGACAGGTCTGGGGACGGACTTCCAAAACAGCAGGGGTTGAAAACTGTCTGGAGCCACCATGCGTCCAAACCTGTGTGATGTCACTGGTAACTGAAAGCAGCCCTGTGAGGGACAGATGGAGGGGACTCTTCTTGCCAGCCCGCCCCCCCCCTTCCAAGAGCAAAGATAGGGGAAAAGGGGAGAAGTCTGGCTTTCAGGGGCGGTCCCAGCCCCACTCCACCCACTCCCGTCTGGGATGCTGCTGCTCAATCTCTAACACAGCCAAGGAAGGGCCTCACGGGAGCCTCCTTCCCCTCCGGTGTACACAGGAGTGCTCTGAGAGGGATCCAATGGGGCCCGCACCTAACCACCAGCCATGTAGAAAGTGTTGTTCCAGGAATAGCCACCAGATGGCAGAAACCCATTCTCCTCAGCTCTCAACTCGGCCCACTCTCCCACGCCCTCATTTGTGGATTAGTTTATTGAATGAAGGAGCCTGGTGCGTGGTGGCCAACCCGCCCACCAGCCACACCGAGGATGACTCGGGATGGGGCAGTCTGCTTCCGAGAGCGTTACAGCTTCAGAAACACGCGAGGCGGTGCTGCCTTGTTCTGTAAAGGGCAAGATCGCTGCTAGTTGGAATTCTACCCCACGGCAATGTGTGACTTATTTATTTTCACGCCTCGGACAAACATTTATTAAGTACTCACCGTGGACAGGCTCTATGCAAGCTCTAGGCACCCAACTTAATCTCTGCTGCCTTGAGTTCTGCAAGGGGCGCTTCACCCCGACTCCAAATCTGGCCCCCAAATCTGTCCAAATTCCCCACCCTGGAAATGCCACTCCTTGCAAAGTCATTCACTCCTGCAGTGTTTCTGATGGAAATGCCAGCTTGTGCCAGATGGGACACGCAGGCCCACCAAGGAGGAGGGGCGGCAATGCGTGCCAGGGGTCTTGGCAGACTTCCCAAGTTCAAATGCCTGATCCGCCTCCCGCTTCCTGGGAGAGCCTGGGGAACTTACTCATTCCCTCAGAGCAGAAATGCCCTAGCCTGTGACCAGGGGCAGCAAATGGGTTGAAGGAAACAACGCATGTTGCCCGCCGCGACCTGCTGCTAGGTACTAAGTCACCCCAGAACTTAGGGAAGCAGAGACTGGAGGGTGTACCCGTGCTCTACGGGCGGGCCACGGCGCCTGTCCAGCGCTGAAGGGAGCAACGCCACAGATGTTGCGGCTGCACCTGGAACGGGCCTGTCCCAAGGTGTTAGGGGGCTTCACCCTCAGTCAGTGGCACCCCGGTGGGAGCTGCTTTCTCCTGAGGGGACACCCGGCTTAGAGACTCAGATGCAGGACGTGGAAGAGGTAAGTTCTGGTGGGGAGGGGCCCTGGCTGAGCGAGCAGGCCAGGAGAGGACGGGAGGAGGACGGCTGTGGGAGGGTGTAAGAAAGAGTGTCTTCTGTCTCATGTTTGCCTGGGGGCCAGAGACCTGATACGGGCGTGAGCCATGGGTTGGTCACCGTTGTACGACCTTGGGTAAGGCATTACTCTGAAATTCCCATTTTCTGATCCATGAAAGGGGTATGGAAATAAACCGCTTCCTTGCAGAGATGAGAAGAGGGGGAAAAATGACCTCCACCTGGAATACATACTGGGGTGCGCTCTGAACTGTATCCCACCCTGGAACACAATAAACCCACTCCCTGCTATCAAGCCTGTGCCAACTCAGAGTGACCCTAGAGGCCAGGGTAGAACTGCCCGTGGGTTTCTGAGACCCTAACTCTTGACAGGAGCAGAAAGCCTCCTCTTTCTCCTGATAAACAGCTGGTGGCTTCAAACTGCTGGCCTTGTGGTGAGCAGTCCAGTGCATAACCACTATGCCACCAGGGTGCCATTCAGGATTAGATTCCCACCCTCTTTCAACCCTGGAGTCTGCTTATGCAGTGAACCAGTTTCCCAGAGTCGAAGAATAAAAGCCCAGGAAGGAGGGGATAGAAGGCAGTGTGTCCTGGGAAGGGGATGCCTGGGTGGGTTCCCCCACTACACCCCACAGCCCTTTCCCAGCTCCAGCTGGAGGGACTAGGATGGCACTGAAGGACTTCAAAGACTGCAGGAAAGTGGTGGCTTTTGAAAGGCCCCAATGCTGCAACATCCCTCCCAATGAGAAGAGGCGTCTACACCCTCCCCTGAATCTCAGGCGGCAAATGGCTCCATCCCCCAAGCAGAGGATGGTAGAAGTGGAGCTATGTGACGTGCCAGGCTAGATCGGAAAGGCCATGCCCCCTCCACCTGGTATTCTTGGGATATCCCTGAGTTGTGTCTGCCTCTCTAGACAGCTGCTTCCTCCTCCCCCGGACACGGCTGGAGGGGACCAGGCAAGTAGGGCTTGTCCAAAACCACACTCCCTGCCCTCCAGTGGGTTTCCTCCCACAGTGACCCCGTAGGGCAGGCTAGAACAGCCCTTACGGGCTTACAAAAGCAGCTGGTGGTTTTGAATTGCCAGCATTGCATTAGCAGCTCAACGTGTAACCTGCTCTGCCACCAGAGCTCCTTGGCAAGAAGCCCACAGCCCTGACACAGCCGTGCTGGAGAGGCTGCGAGCTGCAGGTGCTTCCCTGGATGGCTAGCATCCACTGGCGGCCAAAAGAACCTCCCCCTTGGTGTACGAGGCCTGGTAGGGCATGATCAAGGGTAATGTAACCAAGAGGAATTACTGAAACCCTAATGAAGGCTAAGCATGGTAGTGGGACAAGAGGAAAGTCAAAGGAAATAGAGGAAAGAGCTAGGAGGCAAAGGGCATTTATAGAGGTCTAAATACAGGAATGCACATATGTAAATATATTTATATATGAGGATGGGGAAATAGATCTATGTGCATATATTTATAGGTTTAGTATTA
>NW_022104341.1:5947476-5954649 GCF_000313985.2 Echinops telfairi | reverse complement strand
GAGAGCAAATGTTTTGAGAATGATGAGGGCAATGAATGTACAAATGTGCTTTACACAATTGATGTATGTATGGATTGTGATAAGAGTCGTATGAGTCCCTAAAAAAAACGATTTATAAAACAAACAAACAAAAAGAACCTCCCCCTTGGATGCTCAGCCCAGACCACTGCAGCGCCCCCGACTGACACCTGATGCAGCTGCCCCCTGACTACACCAGCACTGCCCACCTGTCCAGGTGAGCCCTTCCTGGCCCACGGAATCATATGGTAAAATGGTGGGAGTATTTACATCACTATTTGTCATGGGGAGGGGTGATTTGTTTTATACCAATCACATCCAAGGCCTGCCACTCAGGAGTCCAACCTCCTATAGAGCAGCTGAGGAAACTGAGGCCCAGAGGGGGATGAGAGCTGGTCAGGATTCCCAGAACAAAGTGGTGGGGAAACTTGGGCCAAAGCTCATTTCTTGTCTCCCATCTCAGTGCTTGTTTAACTACACGAGGCAGTGAGAGGGACGGCTCAGGGCCCTGCACTCTAGGCATTGAGCATGAGCAGAGCCGTCTGTGTGCCGGGGACCATGCCAAGCACAGGGAACATCCAGACAAGGGCCAGACACCGGGAGGCCCTGCCTGTGGAGGCAGCCACCACCTGACTCGAGCAGCCCACTCACAGACTGGGCCCTGGGGCCCCAGGTGCCTGCTTTATTGACCTTGTCTTAGGTGAGAACAAAGGTAAGAGTTGAGGGACAGATTGTCACTCAACTGACTCACTGCAACCCATTGTCCCTCATGGAGGGACAGAGTAGAATTGCCCCTATTGGTTTCTGAGAGGGTAACTCTTCACCAGCATAGAAAGCCTCGTCTTTTTCCCAAGGAGCGGTTGGTGGTTTCGAACTGCTGACCTCGAGGTTAGCAGTCCAATGTATAACCACTACATCACCAGGGTTCCTCAAGCAACTCAACAAGCAACTGTTTTTAAAAATACTCTGTGCCAAGCACAGCACCAGTTACTAAGCAAAAAACCTCAGTGGAGATCTGCCCTCTGGCTCCCAGGTCACAGCTGGCCGGGTTCTGGGGCTCTCTGTGGTGCCCAGGGCTGGGGACACCCAGGAGCCCCCTGGGTGTCACAAGCATCCCGGAGGGGCCAGTTTGGTCTGCCTCTCTAGACAGCTGCTTCCTTCTTCCCTAGGACACTGCTGGGGGGACTGGGCCCAGCAGGGCTAATTACCTACTCTAATGGAATGAACCAGTTTTCCTGGAGTGGAGCCCAGGTGGGAGGAATCTGTACTTTTCTAGATGGAGAAACACTGAGTGCCAAGGAATCTTGCCAGCTGAGCCCTGGGTGGGTGGATGGGTAGGTGGGGCAGGCTCTCGGGGGGACCCAGGCTGGTGTGCCAACCCAGGGGCCTTGTAAAGGTGGCCTCTGGTCCTATAGCTTCCCCCATGAGGAGGTCACGAGCCCCACATTATCTCCTACCCTTAGCCACCCCACTCCGGTTCAGTCTCCCAGAGTTCACTGCTGCTCTGGGGAGCAGCTTGAAGCCCCCCAAGAGGAATGGGCTGAGAGTTGATCCCTCATCCCACACCCTTCCAGCCCGATGATGTCGAGCCCATGGTTTGGGAGACCCTGAGCCCTACGTAATGAGTGGTGGGTTGGGCTGCTAACCACAAAGTTAGTGGTTCAAACCTACCAGCCTCTCTTTGTGAGAAAGATAAGGCCGTTTACTCCCGTCAAGATTTACAGTCTCTCACAGATGGGCCCACCCTTAAGGGCTGCCTCACCTTGACCTCGGACCCATTTCCATCGCTGTCTCAGGCCCCGAGTTGCCATTCAGCCCAAATGGGGCACCAGTTAGAGCTCCCAGTATCGACCCCACATCCCCACCGCCCCCACCCTTCTCCCAGCTGCTTGGGGGACCCTCTGACTGGATGGGGATGCTAGAGCAGTAAACACACCTGCAACTTGCAAAAAAAAAAAAGATTTACAGTCTCAGAAACCCACAGGAGCAGTTCTGCTCACCCTACAGGGCAATATGGGTAGAAATTGACCCAACGGCAGAAGGGGGCCCTGGTTGGCTGCACTATGCTCTGCACCCTCCTGGTTCCTTCCTTCTAAGAGCAGTGGGCCATCACAGACTGTCTTGAGTCACGCAGGTGCCACATAAATGTTCACTGGCATTTTTGCAGCAACCCACCCCGCCTGTGGCCATGGGCAGAGCCCTTCTAGCGCACATCACAAGGCCAGCTCTCCAGTTGCCCTCCAAAGCTAAGCCCTCCCCGGATCCCGTTTTGGAAGGCACTCAGCATTTGGTTTGGAACCTGTAAGTGTCTGGAGGCTGCCTGGGGGTGAGTGGGGTAGGGGGAGAGAGGTGGGCAGGGCAGGATAAAAAGAGCTGACAAGCAAACTGAGGCCCCCAGCTCTCTGCGGCCTGCTCTCCTCTCTGCCTTCCGTGGAGAGAAAGGCACTGTCACCTCAGCCCGATGATGATGACAGATAAAGCAATTCGATTTACAAGGCTGGGGCGGCGCAGGGTGTGCCGGGAAAGGATGCCGGCTGCTTGGCACAGACTGGCAGGAATGGGAAGGGCAAAAAGGGGAGGTCAAAGTATGGGACTTTGCCTTGGCAGCTACAGGGAAGCCCCACAAAAGAGATGGGGTCCAAGTTAAGTAGATTAGATGGCTCGAGACATCCACAAGAAGCGGAGCCCCCACACTAAGTCCTCCATGGGACAGGTCAGCCAGCCAGCTAACCCATTGCCATTAAGCGGTTTTCAATGTATAGTGACCTTATATGGGGGTTTCTGCTGGAAGAAATCTGTACAGGAGCAGGCGGTTTTCTCTCTCCCAAAGGGTGGTTGGTGGGTTTGAACGGGGGCCAGTCTTGCAATTAGCAGCCCAGTGCTTACAACATCGCCACCTGGGTGGGAGGAAGGAAATGGTTTTGGATGAAGACTCCTGAGCTTAAACCAATCCCTGGCAGGGTCAGCCTCGGCGCTCAGAAAGCAAAGGCCAATCCCTGGATAGCGTAAGCAGTTTGCATTCAGCGACTAGCTCCCACCCAGCGGTCTCACAGAAGAAAGACCCAGTGACCTGATTCTGTTGGGGTTACAGCCCAGGAAAACCCATGTTGCAGTTCTACTAACACAGCGGTCCTCAACCTGTGGGTTGAGACCCCTTTAGGGGTCGAATGACCCTTTCACAGGGGTTTCCCGATTCATCACAGTAGCAAAATGACAGTGATGAAGTAGCAACGAAAATAATGTTAGGGTTGGGGGTCACCACAACATGAGGACCTGTACGAAAGGGCCGTGACATTAGGAAGGTGGAGAACCACTGCTCTAACACATCGAGTTTCCAGGGTGTCAGAATGTTTTTTTTAAGTTAACTACTGTCTAACTGTCGGTTTTTGTGCTGTTGGGCCATGGTTGCTTGCATGTTGTTATGATGCTAGAGCCAGAATCACCAGTATTTCAGATACCAGCAGGCTCAACCCCGGTAGGCTAGTTTCTGTGAAGCTTCCAGAGAAAGGACAGGCAAGGAAGAAAGGCCTGGTGACCGAGTCCCAAGCATTGATCAAGGAAAACGGCTGCCTGGCAGCAGGCTGTAGCCTGGCACAGGGCTAGGAGACAAGCCTCCTAGGTTGGAAGCATTTACAATGCACAGGGGTGGCAATAACGGGCACAAGCAGACCCGTGGTCATGAAGGTGGCGCAGCACTGGGCAACGTCTCATCCTGTTGCATGTGATGTTGCCAGAGTTAGAGGCAACTTGACAGCAATTAACCACAGCAACGGAATGGCTACAAGGGCTTGATGGCCTTCATCTATCACTCTGGGATCAGACCGTGCTGTCTTCCTAGTCACTTGCATGCCTTGACCCAGGGAGTCACCCACTCACTGTACAGGCCGGGCCTTCATGCGGCCAGCCTCCCAAAGAGATGCTCTTCCCAGACCACAAAGAGAAACCAGGGCTCCGGAGGTGGAAAGTGGAGAAAAGGCGATGGATGTGCACAGGAAGATAGAGGAATTAGAAAGTTCCAACTGGGACCGCTTCAAGGATTTGCTGGTCAGCAACAGAGCGCTTAGAGGAACAAAGAATGAGCAGAGTCGTAAGATGAGAGAGTAGGCTGGGGGAGATGTCTGAGGTCCTCAAATTCATAGGAAATGGAGAATCAGGGCCAACCCAGGTCAGCATCAGGCTTAAACATGAAACCGCTGCCACTGCTGTCAGACGCATCTTAATGGACCCCGCGTGTGTCCGAGCAGAACAGTGTTGCATCGGGCTTTCAATGGCTGGAGTTTCAGAAGTCACGGTCCCCAGGCTGTTTTCTTTGGACGTGCCTCTGGGTAGACTGGAACTTCCCATTTTCTGAGAGTCGTCAAGAAGACTAAGTGTTTGCACCACCCAGGAACCCTAACTGCTGGTCCCCTTTTCTCTCCGCAATCAGAGCCCATAAGTCCAGGAGTAGTACAAGAGATTATTAAATGCTTGTCTGATGGCTACAAGGCTCGTAGTTGGGACCCACCCAGAGGTGGGGCTGGTGAAGTGCCCCCTAAAGGGCTCAGCCTTGGAAACCCTCCGGAGCAGTTCTACTCTGTACACATAGGGTCGCTATGAGTCGGAATCTGTCGATGGCAGCCTGGAGGAGCAGGTCAATAGGTTGGTGGTTTAAATCCATCAGCCACCTTGGGGGAGAAACATAAGACCACTGCTCCCGTATACCTGTGCGAGGCAGTTCTAGTCCGCTGCAGGCAGAGCAAGGAGTTTGCCTTCCTGACTGGAGCCAGTCTCCCAATACCACCAGGGGGCAGCACGCACCTATCCACAGGCCATTGTCACAGTGTAGGCTGGGCAGGGCTCTCCTGCCTGGATTCTGAGCTGTCAGGGACTCTCCTGCCCTAACGCACAGAGAACTAATGGGGACAAGCTACTTGACACCGGCCGGCTGTGGCGCACTGACTCCCCCAGAAAGGCCCAGGCAACAAGTTAGCCCAGGACTCTAGAACAAAACCTGCAGCCTTCTGGGGCAGCCTCTGCTCTGAGACTGAGCTTACCCCTCCAGGAGGGCGTCAGTGCTCTGAACCTCAGGCCCTCCCACCAGTCCACCTTCCCTGATGTCTCCAGCCCTTTGCTGACCAGCATCTTTCTCCCTCCTCCTGTCTCTCCCAGGAAGTAAGCCCAGAGGGCAGAGATCTATGGGAGGGGTCCTAGAATAGTTTCTAGTACATTGGAGGCACTCAAGAAGGATTGCTTGAATGAGTACATGCATCAGAAACAGGATGCTACTAGGGTGGTCTTTCCCCTTCTCCCATTTTGAGGAGTGAATTCACCCTGCTGGAAGAATGGACAGAACAGGAGGGACCCCAGGGACTTTGCCAGGACACCATCCAAACCGGGCTTTACAGGCCAGCCCTTGAACATCCTCTCCATGGCTCTCCCTTCCTCCCTCCAGCTTCGGGTCCATCCTGGGCCGTCTCTGCCTCGCCACAGGGAGGATATTCCTGTTTCACCACAGCAAGCTCAGTCAGCTACATGCTAAAATGCAGACACCGAGTCTGGTGCGTGTGTGCGTGCGTGTGGACTGGGCACAAAGGCCGTGCCTACAAACATGTCTTTCTGACAGCTGTCCAAGAAGGTCCCTGGCCCCCCGCACCCCCACCCCGCCGTGGCATATTGGTTCAGATCGCCAAAGCTCACTGTCCTTTTGGTTTTCTGACTTCTTACTGACTTTGTAGAATCCCTGCCTTTGCACTGGGCATTTCACCAGCTCTTCTTGCCTTGGTTTTCCCAGGGTGCCCCGGCATTGCCTGATCTATAAGTGGAGGCCACTCCGGTGTCCAGGGCAGACGCCTCAGTGGCCTTGCATTTCTTCCTTAGCAATCCACCTTTTATCACCCAGACCGACAGGGAGGCTTCCTCAAGCAATCAAACCGGGGGGGTTCAAGACAGAAAAGTGCTTCTGACCTTAAAAACAGAAACGAATAAATCTGGAAATGGCTCTTGATATTGGGCCAGAAAGTCGGGTTGGAGCCTAATGTTTCGGTATGGCAGCTTCTCAATCACTTAGCAAATAGGTTCTCCCAGGCAGGCTCTGTGCGGTGGGAGCTAGCAAGATGAGAATGTACAGTGCAGGCCTGGAAGACTCCAGGGAAGCGAGGGAGGGCAGAGGCTCAAGGGCTGGGCAAAGACAAAGGACAAGGAACCAAACCAGGATGGGTCCCTCACACGGCAGGCACCTTCTAGTGCCCACCTAAGGCAGCAAAGAGCAATTTCACATAATGATCCTTCAGGGCCACATACTACCTCACCAGAGCCCCCAGCCCCCACCCCCAAGGTCTGGTTTCCCATCACCCAGGAAAGGAGTAGCTTCTATGGCCTAAACTGCCTTGTCTCCCCATTCCATCGCTCAGGGATCGGTGACTGTGACATCCTGGGCTGTGTTATGGCCTTGAAGCTCAGGATGGGGGAGGGATGGTCCGGAGGTCCCAATATGGTGTCTGGAGCCGCCTCCTCTAAGCGACACCTTCTCCCCACTCTCTACCTTTCCCGGCCTCCAGTCCGCCGCGGCAAAACCGCAACCAAGCGACCAGCTTGGCGGGGAGGGGGCGACGGGTCCAGGCGCGCGAGCGGGACAGAGGCGAGGCTGAGGTTAGAGGTCAGGGGTCGAGGGCGCTTCCGCGTCCCCGGGCTGCAGTGGGAGGAGCTGCGGGCTCCCGGGCGGTGGGGAGCCCGACTGCGGGAGGGCGGGAGGGGATGGCGGCGGAGGCGCGCAGGGGCGGCGCGCAGGGCTGGGCGCGGGCGGCGAGGGGACTGCGCGCCTCGGCTGGGCTCCGCGGCGGCAGCCTGAGCTCGGCCACTGGGGCCCTGCAGCGCACCGGGCCGACCCCGCGCCCCACCACCCACCCCGCCCCGGGGAGGGCGCCCGGGCGAGGCGGGGCCCGGAGAAAAAGGCGCCGCTGGAGCGCGGAGACCGCAGCCATCGCGGGCGGGAGACCGAGCGCACCCTGAGCGCCTGCCAACCGGCGCCCAGGCACCCCCTCCCCTAGGCCACCTCCCCGCCCGGAGATGGGCAGACGCGTGGATGGCGAGGCTCCCCGCGCCGCCGGATCTCAGGAGCCCGGCGCCGGGGCGCTGCGCTGAGACTCCCGCTCGGCGCGGCCCGGGAAGCCTGCAGGT
>NW_022104341.1:5940748-5947047 GCF_000313985.2 Echinops telfairi | reverse complement strand
GGTGACCGCCCGCAGCCCGGGTTCGCGGAGCTCCCGCTGCGGTGAGCGCGTCGCCCCGGCCCCGGCTGCCGCCAGGAAGACTTGTTGCTGCTGCGCTGCGGCCGCCGCGGGGAAGCCGGCAGCTCCCGGGGCTCGGTGCGGTCGGGGAGCCGGAGGGGGGCCGGTGGGAGTGTGAGCGCGCGCGTCCCGACCGCTCGCAGTGCGCCTGGCCTGTGCGCTTCCTCGTCTTGTTTTATTGTGGGGGTGCGGGGGGGCTGTGCCCCAGCCCCGAGCGTCTGTGTGCCCCGTGCCCGCGGGGGGAGCGTGCGCGCTTGCCCCTGCCTCCCTTGCGTCCTGGGGCCCACCTCTCCCGCGCCCGCCTCCCTCCCCGGCGCTGCCTGCCCCAACCTCAACCACCTGTGCACCCGAGAAACCCAACTCCTCCCGCTCGCGCCCCGGGGGGCAGGCAGGCAGGGGCAGGGCCACGCCGCAGTGGGGGCCCGCCGCCGCCGCCGCCGCCTCCTGCCTCCTCCTGCTCGCCTCTCCCCCCGCCCCCGTCTGACGCGGCCTCCTCGGGAAGGGTGTTTGGAGGGCAGCGGCCGCCCCAAGCCGGAGCCCCGCAGCGCTGCTTATGATCAGCTCGGTGTGTGTCTCCTCCTACCGCGGGCGCAAGTCGGGGAACAAGCCTCCGTCCAAAACATGTCTGAAGGAAGAGATGGCCAAGGGCGAGGCGTCGGAGAAGATCATCATCAACGTGGGCGGCACGCGACATGAGACCTACCGCAGCACCCTGCGCACCCTCCCGGGCACCCGCCTCGCCTGGCTGGCCGATCCCGACGGCGGGGGCCGGGCGGAATCCGATGGCGGCGGTGCGGGCAGCAGCGGCAGCAGCGGCGGCGGGGGCTGCGAGTTCTTCTTCGACCGGCACCCGGGCGTCTTCGCCTACGTGCTCAACTACTACCGCACGGGCAAGCTGCACTGCCCGGCCGACGTGTGCGGGCCGCTCTTTGAGGAGGAGCTCACCTTCTGGGGCATCGACGAGACCGACGTGGAGCCCTGCTGCTGGATGACCTACCGGCAGCACCGCGACGCCGAGGAGGCGCTCGACATCTTCGAGAGCCCGGACGGAGGCGGCGGCGGCGGCGCAGGGCCCAGCGACGAGGGCGGCGACGAGGAGCGGGAGCTGGCCCTGCAGCGCCTGGGTCCCCACGAGGGCGGCCCGGGCCAGGGTGCCGGGGCCGGGAGCTGCCGCAGCTGGCAGCCCCGCATGTGGGCGCTCTTCGAGGATCCCTACTCGTCTCGGGCGGCCAGGGTGAGTGGCAGGATGAAGGGGCTGTGAAGGGGTCCAGGTGGTGGTGGGTAGGGACAGCCTGGAGAGGGACCCTGGAGAGACTGTGGCTTACCTTACCCTGGTGGCTTTGCCCTCTCCCAACCCATCTCCGGGGAGTTACACACTCCCACCCTCTCCAGTATGCCTCATGGGGAGCTTGCACACACTTCACAGGACTACTTGGATCTAATCCCAGCAGTCTCCCTGCAGCACCGCCCCCCTCCCCCCCGCAGAGTGGGGTGCTCTTAGCTCTCTTCCACCCCCTTTTCAGGTCGCTGGTCTGGACTGTTGTCTCATGCCCCCCATGCCTCAACAGAGCCTCGTTTTGGGAATTAGGCCCTCTGCTGGGGTCAAGGAGGGTTTAGGAGATGAGCACCAGGGTGTGTTAGGCACCTATTTTGGCCAGCAGGCATCAAGCTGGATGCTTCCCTGGGTAGTAGGAACGATTCCTTGGTTCTAGGCCACAGGCTTCCAGCATCTTCGGTTCATGGCAGGCAGTGGTGGGACCAGAGCTCAGGCCTCTGGGCCAGGTTTTGGAGAGGCCTTCTCTTGTGAAAAGATAAATCAAGATGCATGCCCCATGCCATCTCCCCCCGGGGGGACAAGCCTGGCCAGGAGCACATGTGGCCTGGCCTGGCTTCAGCAGAAAGAGGAACAATAAGCAGGGCCTGGTGTTCTGGGCCCTTTGAGCCCCCACAGCTAGAGGGGAGGCAAGGGCGGTGGGGGGGGGGGGGGATGGTGGTGGTACCAGACTCCTCACTGCTGTTTTTCCTTGGCTGCAACACGCATTTCCCAGAAACCCCTGGGGCACGTTCCTGCGTGAATTGTGTGTGTGAACAGGTTGGTTTAGGCAAGACCGAGGCTTTTCCCACCTAACTCTGCCACTGAGTTGATTCTGACTCAGAGAGACAGGAGAATGGCCCTGGTGGGTTTCTGAGGCTGTACATCTTTCTGAGCCCATCTTTCCCGTCAAGTGTTCGTTGGGTCTGAACGGCCGACTTGATGGTTAGCCTCCCAATGCACATCCCCCTGACGCCAGCCACGCCACCAAGCTTCTCAGAACTCAATTTAGGGCCCCTTCATCCCTTCCTATCTAAGGGCTGGTAGGAGAGATACTCAAACTCTCCCCACTATAATGGGGCAGCTATTAAAAAGTGCTTTTAACCCTAAAGGATGGCTTTACCGATAACGATGACACCAAACAGTTACTGTCTGGTGGATTCCTTCTCCCGGCTTTAGCTTCAGTAGAAGAAAGCCCTGGGGGCCGGACCCTGGCCTCCTGGGACATCCTGAGGCTGTAGCTGGGTCTGTCTGGCCAACAGGAAAGCCACATGATTTGTTGGATCTGGACTGTTTCCTGACCTGGACACAGGTTGTCACCTTTGTCCTCCCAAGTTGTCATGCTAATGAGTCTCAGAGCCCTGCCACCCCCAGCTTCACCTGTACTGGGCCTCTACCCAGTCATGGAAGGAAACATTCCACTTCCCAACCCAGGGGAGGCCAGACAGTGGGGGGAGGGAGGGCTGCCAAGAGGGCCCAGGCTGGCATACTCACCAGAACATACTAGCCAGAGAAGGGAGGTGTCGGGCAGTGGCCTCCCCTGAGCCTCCAGTAGGGACGGGACCTTACTGAGCACTGAGGAAGAAGCCCGCGGCAGCTGCCTTCACCTTTTTCTTACAAGCCCAACACCAGGGCAGCTCCAGGGGAGAGCGTGGCAATGGTGTGGCCTGGCCTAAGGGCCAGGTGAGTGCTGTCCATGGGCGTCCCACACAGTAAACGCAGCCTGCTAGTGGCAGCTCTGGTCTGGCTGCCCCAGAGGGACACGCACAGATATCCCCCTTTAAGGAAATGAGGAAGAGGAGAGAGAGAGACTTTTAGCTTGATGGAGATGGGGGAAGGGGACAAGCCAGAGAAGCAGCACTGAGATGAGGTGATTAGGGGAGCCAGACCCGACCGCTGAGTCTTCTGGGCTCTCTGGAGGCTTTTCACCTGCTCGGATGCGTCCCTCTGGAGTTCCAGGAGAGAGTACCACTAGTGAGTGTGTTTCTCATTAGCGCTCAGCAGGGAACCCAACCAAGGGGGCTCTGCGAATAGGCTCAGGGCCTGGGCTGCCCCATTGCTAGCCCTGCAGGATCCCAAAGTGTTGTCCTTTTAGGTGTTGATGAGTAGATTTTTCAATCCAGAGTGGCTTCCTGTGACAGAGTAGAATTGCTCCCTGGGGTTGTATTAGCCGTGGTCTCTACTGGAGCAAATCACCAGGTCTTCCTACAGTGGATACGAACTGCCAACCTTTCCATTGGCCGAGCGCTGAACCCTAGCACCATCAGGGCTCCCTGGCACAGCAGCGGAGCGCTGCCTTTTTGACATGGAATCACACCAGCCAGCCAGGGCATGCCGGTTGCCATCTGAAGTATGGGGCAAGGCAGGGTGAATTCTCCCTGTTTCTGCCACGAGAGAACGGAGCCTCGGCAGTGAAGGGTCTGGCCAGAGACACTGAACTAGCAGCAGAGCCGGCAAACCTCCCTGCCTTTCCAGTCACCTCGCTCTTCACCCTAGTGTGAGTAGCTGCATGGACCGGCCTATGAGCCAAAAGAGGACGTGCCCACTGCAAAGGAATGCGAGGAGGGCAGCCCTCCAGCTGCTCACAGTGACCCACAATGAGGGTTACAAGAATGTCTTTACTGCCACTTACTGAGCACCTTGTGTAGGTACTTCCCCTTGTACCAAACCAAACCCACTGCCATCGACCCATAGTGATGCTGTACCAGGTTTCCAAGACTGTTGATCTTTATGGGCACAGGTGAGCCTCATCTTTCTCCCTCAGAGAACTTGGTTGGTTTGAACCGACCAGCTTTGTGCTTTGCAGCCCAAAATACTGCGTGGTGGTGGGTATGATCTGGGGAGGAAGAGATACTATTCCCATTGAAGGGATTGGGAAGCAGGATGTTCAGGGGTAAACAGCTTCCCAGAGATCACCGGCTCCAAAGGGGCTCCAAAGCGGGCCTCCTTGCCTCCCAAGCCCTGACCCTCTGATGACAACCTAGTCTTCCCGCTGGCCTGGCCTGGGAGTTGTTCTGGAAGTTCTCTTCCTCCTGTGGGTGACAGCCGGAGACCTACGAGCCAGATGGGGACATCCAAAAGGAACTTGCTCTGGTATCCCTTTATGCCTAAGGGGACAGTCTTGTTCAAGGGGTCCTGGGCTTAAGCCCTCCCCCTGCCACTTCCTCTGACCACCTCAGTACCACTGCGACTCTCTCCCTACTCCCCCCACCCTCTTCCCTGTTCGCTCAGGTGTTCAAGCAGCCTTCCCTCCACCAGCCACTGCCTCTCTGGAGGGAAGGGCCCTGCAGCCCGGAGCTCCCAAGCTGGGTCAGGGAGGGCTGGGGTGCTGGCCGAGGGCGACCAAGGGCAGAGGCGCGCACCCCGCCCATCTCAAGGCGTCTCTTCTCACACAGCGGTCTGGTCATTTGAGTAGCGTGTTATGACAGGAGCCAAGCAGACACAAACGGAAAGTGAGCTGAGCTGATTATGGGAGCCTGTTGCCTAGCTACCGGCCTGGCCTGTGGCGCCATTCCCGTAAGTCAGGTTCCCGGCCTGGGGTGCTCACCACTGCTCCTTTCACTGTGGTTGGCCCCTGGGCAGCAGCTGCTGTGGCCTGACCACAGTGAGGACAGGCTGGTCTTGTGTCCACCTGTCCACCACCCAGGCAGAGGGCAGTCTCACTAGCAACAGCCAGGAGGCTTCAGGGCTTGAAGGGGTTTCACAGAGGCTTGGACCGTCTCCATACCTATAGAATTGTACCTCCTTTTCTGAGGACTTGATGGATGGGGACCCTTCCTCACACTCAGTCTCCAGAGAGACCTCGGGCTGATTGAGCTTTAACTTGGTGCCCCTATTACAGAGTTTATCAACAACAATAAAAACCAAACCCACCGTCATCAAGTCCATTGCCACTCACAGGACTCTGTAGGACAAAGAACTGCCCTCTTGGGTTTCTGAGACTTGCACCTTGCAGGAACAGACAGCCTCATCTTTCTCCCCGGGAGTAGCTGGCTGGTGGGTTTGAACTGCTGACTCTGTGTTTAGCAGTCTGGCATTACAGACCGCGCTCTCCCACAGGACTTCCCGCTCTGAAGTGGCCCATAGCTTCCCAAGTGCTCCAGGCATGCAGCTCGGGCTGGGCTTTGCATCTACGCCCCCCAGACCCGCTGCCATGGAGTGAATTCGAACCATAGCGACCCTGCAGGACAGAGTAGAACTGCCCCTGTGGGTTTCTGAGATGGTAACTCTTCCTTCTCAGGAATAGAAGGCTTGACCATGCTGTGGCGTGGTTAGTGGTTTTGAACAGCTGACCTTGTGGTTCGCAGCCCAACACGTAACCCCTCACGGAGCCCCGGTGGCTTAGTGGATGAAGCGTCTGGCTGCTAGCAGGTAGGTCAGCAGTTTGAAACCACCAGCCGCTCCATAGGAGAAAGATGAGGCTTTCTACTGCTGTAAGGAGTTAAGAGTCTCAGAGACCCACAAGGGGAGTTCTACCCTGACCTGTGGGGAGAAGCGCCCCTCTTGTGTGAGATGCTCCCTTGGTCCGAGTGAGCCAGGGATTATTACCCTCCATTTCCAGAAAAGGAAACTTACCCTGAGAGGGTAAGTGTCCCACAGCTTCAAACCTAGGCTCAGCTGCCTCCTGTACCTGCTGCTTAGAGAGAGCCTCAGGCTTTGGGGGTCCGGAGGGCACCTCTCAGCAAGAGGCAGAGGGAGGGGTGAGGGTGTTCTGTTCCTTCTCCCCTCTCCCCCCAGCCCTTCCAATGTATCTTCCTCTGCAGACTTAAGCTCGGGTCTCCTTTCCGCAAAGAATGACCCAGATCTTAAGTTCTCTCTCTCGTGTTTATCCCCCTATGCTGCGGCTTTCTTAGGGAAAAAGGCAAAGGCTGGGTTGGGAGGGGCGGGCCTGGTTCCCCCCTGGTGCAAGCAGAGAAGGGAAGTCAAGGCC
>NW_022104341.1:5919930-5940633 GCF_000313985.2 Echinops telfairi | reverse complement strand
CCCCAGTCTTCTCTGGACCTGGCATGGCCTGGGGGGGCGGGCAGCCAGCTGTGGTCATATCTGGCTTCTGAGTGAGTGCCATCTGGGCTAGTAAGCTAGGAACCTGAGCCCAGGAGGCTGGGTGCCACTGTCTGCCCAGCCCCCCGCCCCCTAGGAGGCTAGGAGGCCCCAGACAACCCCTCTGCCTCCTTCCCTTCTGAGGGGCAGAAAGGGACCCGGCCCAGGGCCACAGGCTTCTTGGCAGCCGGTGCCTGGAGGCAACCTCCTGGTTTCCTCCTGGGTGGGTTTCGTGTTTTCTTCTCTCAGTCGGGAACAGACCAGCATTTGCCTCTGCACATCTTGTCCCTGGGTGCTGAGGTGTTTTCTCCTCGTCATTGTTTGGGGTGGGGTGTAGCGCGAGGGGAGAATAAAATAAACTTGAGCTATTTTGGTAATGGAGGGAAGAGCAGAGCCAAGCAGATGGGCCTAGGAACTGGGGAGGCCCTGGGGCCCTCGCTTCCGCCAGTGGCCAGTGGCCAGCAGGGATTCTGGGCCACAAGGCACTCCAGCTATCATTCCATCACACCACTGGCCGGCTGTGACCTCTGGCCCTGCTCAGTGCTGGCGCTTTCTTCAGGCTGGGGGTTGGGGGGGTTGTCAGCCCCGGTGGAGGGCCCCGTCAGGCCCACCCCAGACAGCAGCGGAGAGCTGAAGGCCCAGGTGGTTGGCTGCTGTGGAGCCACCCCCAAACACTTGCGATTCATAGTGTTTTCCGCGGCTGACCTCAGGAAGGAAATCCCCCGGCCTCTCTCCCCTTGGAAAGCTCCACGTACACCCTCAGCATCCTAGTCACACGTGAGCCCCCCTATGTCGAGGCCGGGCATCAAACCTGTACGCTCCACCGCAGAGGGCAGAATCCTACCCCGGAACCGCTGCTGTCCCCGGAGGCCCAATCCCTAGGCCCCTCTTGGCCTAGTCCTTCCCTAGGCATGCTTCCTGGGAGCAGGGTGGAGCACCGCAGAGATTCATTGAGTGCTCCTGTGCCAGGCTCCAGGCTGGGTCTAAAATATAGAGCGCGCCCAGTTCACGGGCGGAGGTGCAGGTGGGGAATGAGGTGACCGGATGGTCCCGGTAACCTGAGATGGAGCACAAGAGGAGGCGCAGGAATTGTCAAACTCAGTAAGGAAGCTCAGTCGGAGCTCAGAGGAGGAAGCAGTCAGCCTCTTCTCTCTGTGGGATTGGGTTTGGGGGCATGTCAGGAGCAATGGTGATGTCGTGGTTAAGTGCTCAACTACGAACTAGAAGGTCGGCAGTTCGAACCCGCCAGCCACACTGCGGAGTAAGATGTGCCAGACTGCTTTTGACAAGATGTGCAGCCTTGGCAGCCCCAGGGGCAGTTTTACTCCGTCCCGGTGGATCTGTGGGGTAGGTGTGGGACTGCTGACCACAAGGTTGATGGTTCAAACCCGTCCCCCGTAGCCACACTGAGGGAAGAAAGCTGAGATTCACTGATCTCCTAAAGGTGTATGGTCTCAGAAACCCCCTATATGGTGACTGCGTTGGCACTGATTCGGCGGCCATGAGTTTGGGCTTCTTGATAGGGAATCTTCAACAAGGGAATAGAAGTTGGGGCTGGCAGGAGGGTAACTACATAATTCCAGGGAGGAGCCAGGTTACAAAGACGTGTGCATGTTCACAAATCATCTTGCAGCTTTGGTAGCACTGAGCCATGTCTGCAAGAGCCCCGAATGGTGCAGTTGTCATACGCTGCCCTGCTAACCACAAGGTCAGCGGTTTGAAACCACCAACTGCTCTGTGGTAGAAAGATGAGGCTTTTTACTTCTGTCGAGAGTGACAGTCTCAGAGACCCGCAGGGGCAGTTCTCCTCTGTCCTGTAGGGTGGCCGTGAGTTGGCATCAACTCGATGGCAGCGAGTTTGGTTTTGGAAGCCATGCCGGGTTGGGGACAAAGGGCACTTCTCAGTCAGGGTGCCAGCCCGAGCAGAGAGGGGATCACATGGGAACCTGGCTAGGCTATAACCAGGAACTGCAGCCGAGGCGATAGTGGTGGGTTCTTGGCCAGTGATTTTGACTGGACTTAATTCCTTCTGGGTTTGAGACTCTGCTCCGGGCAGCCCCGTTTGAGGAGGTCCTGGTGGAACAGTCAAGGCCCAGGCTGCGGTCCTCCCCACCCCCACTCTTGTTCCACCATTGCCTGGGCACTAGGATCTTGCTTCCCTGGAAAGCTCCCGTCTCCCCACGGATCTGCTGGCGGTTTGTTCCTTTCTCCTACACGCTGTCCTTAATATAGGCTGGGCTTTTGTGCCCGCGTCTCCTTCCTTATGTGTATCTGTCCATCTGTCTGCCCAGCCCTTCTTCTTGTGTGGCCCTGCAACCCCCAAGCTGATGCCGCTCATTGAAAAGTCAGTTCTCCGTGACTGGTGTCTGTCACCTCTTTGTGTGGCCTGAGCCAGATTCAGGAAGCTCTGTGCAGAGTTTTACAAGCACTATTTAATTCAGTCCTCGGTCCTGCAAACACACCCACCATGCTCTGGCCTCGGCCTTTGCACTGCTGCCCCCCTGCCTGTCACCAGCTCCCAGCTCCGCACATCCCTCACTCCCGTTAGGGCTCAGACGCTGCCTTGTGACCACCCTCTTTGAAACCACGCCCCCCACCTCCACAGTCCTCATTCCTCTTCATTTCCCTCCTCCAGGTGCTTAAATTGTCCGACATACAGTGGGGGGCGGTTTAAAAGAGTTTGCAGAAAAGTGGAGTCAAAGGTCATGGGGTTTTTCCACGAAGTTTGTGAAGCCTCTTTATACTATATCTTTTACTTACTTGTTGGTTGACGGTCTCCCCCAGCCCCTGCCCCCCACACACAAGTAAACACAAGGGGTAGGGGTGTTTGTCTGATTGCAGGTGCTCCCCAGCACCCAGACCAGTGCTGGGCACATACTGGCTATTCGGTTTTCCATCGACAAACAAGGACCCTAAGGCCCAGAGGTGTCACACTTCACAGACAGCGGAGCTGGACTTGAACAGCCGAGGTGGGGTTGGGAGAGGAGGCCAGTCACAGGGCTGGTCCAGCAGCTGAAACATCTGGGCCTTTGGGGATGGATGGGTCAGCTACTGTAAGACTCTTCTCAAAGGGCTCTCAAACAACAACAGCAGCAATTGTAAGCCAGTACTCCTTTGTAGCCAAAAAAAGAGCCAAGGCCCAGCAGGCGACAGCTCCTCCTCAGGAGGCTGAGCGGGAGGGTGGGGAGGGGCTGGTCCAGGCCAGTGAGCCCTGCTGTGTCCTCCAGCAGGCAGGAGAGGGGCTGCTCCTGGCAGAGCCCGCTCACACTAGCCGTTTTCTGCTTGGTTGGCGCTGACTTCTGGCCGAATGCAAGACACCTGGTCCTCTTCTGTGGAAAACTGACAACTTGGGCCCCCAGAGCTCACACGAGAGCCGGGGCCAGCCACCTCTCTCTCAGCCCTGGTCTCTGCATCTGTAAGACAGCAGAAAGGGCGCTGAGCCGGATGACCTCCCCGACATAGCATCCGTCTTTCAGCTCTACAAAAGAGAGATTCTGTGGCTCTAGATCCAGCTCGCCTTCAATGCGGCCCTGGCACTGCACTGGGCTCTGGCACCACCTCAGCTGTCCTGTCAGCCCTGCTTACCTGTTGCTGTGTGTGGGTGGGGGGTGGCATATGCCCGTCTACGTTAGATGTCGGAGGAGAATTGTGCTTGCTCCAGAGGGCTGCCCAGGGCCGTGATCGTTTGGAAGGAGATCGCTAGGCCTCTGTTCTGAGCCATGTCTGAGTGCATCTGGACTACCAGCCTTTCAGTTAGCAGCCCCGCATGTAACCCTCGGTGCCCCCCAGGGACTCCGTCATGTCAATAACAATTGCCGTGCGGGTGCTCTTTAAGCCGACAGTCACACCACAGGGTGGGTGACCGCACTGCCCCAGTCTCAGAGAGGACACAACAGGCGTCCATCACCTTGCTGCGGGGCAGGGCCTTGACAAGGAACTTGAGTCTTCTCATCTGCGTTTTTTAGCCATTCTTTCCCCTCCTTTCCCCTCCTCTGGGTCCCTGAGGCCCCATCTGGGGGTACAGGGGAGGGAGGGTCAGATGCCCACTTCCAGGCCTGTAGGATGGCCTTGGAGTTGGGGGGGAGGGCAGGGTGTGAGTTGAAAGTCAAGCTCAGCAGATTTGACCTCTAGGCAGAGGTGTTGCCGCTGCCTCCTCCCAGGCCCCCTCCGCCCAGGGAGGCCCCAGGTCAGTGGAACTGTGAGAAGGAAGGGGGAGGTGGGAGAAGATCCAGGGAGCCCTGAATGCCAGCCAGCTCAACCACTCACCAAGGAAGTCTGCTTAGGGGCTAACGTGGGGGCTAAGGGAAGAATCAGGGCTTGAAGCGGAGCCTGCCAGAGCCCAGGCGCATGGCTCCCCGGCTCCTCAGAGTGTGGGCTTCCTGAGGTCCCCCAGCCTGGAGAGGGCTCAGGGGAGACTGAGGTTCTCCCTGTTCCTTTGACCAGATGGACTAGGGGGCAAGAGCTCCAAGATGTCAAGAGACCCGGATGCAGTTTGATCCTGACCAAGTCATCTGCCTCCGTGTGCCTCTATTTCCCCCTGAGAAATGGGCACACGGGGAGGCTACCCTTGACCTCTCTCATCTTCTGAAAGAGGGTGGCGGGGAAAAGAACCAATGTGTTTGTCTGAGACAAAGGTGAGTGGAGGCGGCAGGAGTCCAGGAGGGGTGGTGTGCACCTCTGTATGCATCAGAAGGATTCCTTTGACTACTGGGGACTGAGCCCTTGGGGGTGGCGGCCAAGCAAGGCAGTGGCCAGCTCCTGGGCCCTTCCCAATGGCTGGGCAGGCCCGCCTCCCACTCCCGTGCCCTGTGCTCAGCCCCCTTGGCAGCACTTCCTGAACTTGTTTTTCCGAATCACTAATTAACTTCAAGCCCAGGCTCCCAGGTGGGCTGGGTCTCTTGGCTAACTTTACTGTGGAGAGAAAAGCTCTCTCTTCCTGGCAGAGCTAGGCTATGCTGTCCCCATCCCTGCCCCCAACTCCCAGGGCTGCCTCTACTGTGACAGTAGGCAGAGCAGGTGGGCAAAGCCAAGCTTGGCTCCCCAGTGCCGCCACCACGCAAGCACCCACACCGACTTCTCTCTGGGTGGCCATGGAGAGTCATTCATCCAAGGCCCCATGGGACTGTGTTGTTTGGTCAGTCTGTTTCTCAAAGGAGGGGAAAGGAGGCCATAAAAGGAATCTGACATTGGCCTTTCGGGGCAGGAGAAGCATCAGGCAAGGTGGGAAGGAACTCCATCCGTAGCCCTCTTTCCTACCCCAGCCTTCGCAGCTACTTCTTGTCAACCAATCCATGCTATAGAATGAATCAGATCAGCCATCCAGCACGGGGCAGGAATCCAGTCTAGCCAGTGGTACATATCCCTACGGGTGAAGCAGCAGGCAACAGGGAGCTGCCCAGGAGCACTGCCAGTAATTCAGAAAAGGCTTTACTGGGCCTGCGGATTGACCCTGCCTTGTGGCGTAGTGGGTTACGCGTGGGGCTGCTTACCTCAAAGCCAGTAGTTCCAAATCACCAGCCACTCCCTGTAGGAGAGAGATGAGGCTTTCTACCCCTGTAAAGGTACAGTCTCAGAAACCCAGTGGAGCAGTTCTAGTTTGCCCAAAAGCACCTATATGAGTCAGAATTGACTCGAGGGAAGCCGGCTTGGGTTTGCTGGGTTGTTTTGTTTTGTTTTGGTGCTCGGTTGCTAATGCACAGGCTGGAAGTTCAAGTCCACCCAGAAGCACCTCGGAAGAAAGGCCTGGCAATCCACTCTGCCAACTAGTCACTGAAAACGCTGTGCAGCACACGGGTTGTCATGAGTTGGCGATCAAAACAGATACAATGGAGAGGAGAGGGGACGGCAGCCCGGCTCAAGACAAAGCTCAGCCTCCCGGAGTTAGAGAGTTCTGAGTTCAGATGTGGCCTCCACCCCTCTAGGCTGTGTGACCTTCAGCAAAGTAGCCAAGTCCTTCCCTCCAGACCCCCGCCGCTGTGCAGTGGCCATCTCTGATCTTCAGCTTCTGTGTAGAATGAGAAGATGAGACCTGGTTCCCAGGACCCCTGGGAAACCCGAAGGAGATGCTGCCTGGGGATCCTGCCTAGAGTGCCTGTCAGTGCCAGGCCCAGTGCGGACAGCCAGCGGATGCCCCTTCCCAACATTCCTTCCTCCGTCCGGCTGGCTCACTGACTTTTCTCAGGCTGACCCCGCTGTGTTCTCCCTTGGTGTTTTGTGCCCTGCTCCTCCCGGCGAAGACTCCCAGGGAGGACAGCATTTCTGAGGGGCGGCCTGGCTCCTTGTTGGATGGGATAAGCCCACAGCCAAGGAGACACGGTGGAGCAGACGGGGGAGCCCACTTGTTTTGGAGCCTTGGACTCCTCTAACCTGCCTGAGGAGGCCTAGTCCTCTTCTTAGGAAGGACGCCCACTCCACCCACCAAGGGAGACAGGCTGCAGACCAGCGCCTGGCAACTGGTGTCCTGACAGTGGTGGATGGCATCGCGTGAATAGCCGATGAAGGCTGCATAATTGGTGTTATTACACACGCATCTCATCTCCATTCATAACGATTGGACGCTTCAACCCGCGGCTCCTCTAGCAAGTGCCGCTCTCCTCATTCCAGCCGGAATCCCTGCAGCTGCCAGCATCTGCTGCTGCCACTCTAGAAACTGATGGGCACATGCTGTTTCTCCCTGGAGCTCCATGTCCCAGCACGCGGGAGGGAGCTGGCATCTCTGGGCAGACCACCCTGTTTCCTGCCAGCATGTTACCTTCCTCCAGAATACTTACTGCCCCACCGTTTGGGGCAGTCATCAGGGACATCCTGGGGCAAGAAGCAAGGGCCAGGGCTGGGGCATGTGGCCCGAGGGGTAGGTCGTGGTGGCTGGAGCTGTGGGTGCTAGATGTGACTGGCAGAAAGGCCTCACCATTCCCCCAGCCCCCTCCTCTGTGCATATTCCCTCAAACAGTGGACTTCAAACTTTAGAATACAGCAGAATTATCTAGAAGGCTTGTTAAAGCAGATCTCTGGACCCCGCCCGCACCCAGAGTGTCTTTATTCTGTAGGTTTGGGTGGGCCCCAGGAGTTTGCCTTTCTAGCCAGTTGGAGTCTCTGGGTGGTGCAGTTAATGAGCTGTCTTTTTCTAGTGCTGCTATAGCAGAAATACCACAAGTGGATTCTTTTAATAAATAGACATGTAGTCTCATGGTGCAGAAGGCTACAAGTCCGAATTCCAAGTGCCCGCTCTAAGCAGAAGACTACCTATGGCTCTGGAGGAAGGTCCTCTCACCTTTCAACATCTGGGGCCCCACTCTTCCTTGGCGATCTCCATATTCCGTGGCATCCCTCTTCCCCTGGGTCTAGGAGGTTCTCAGTGCAAGGGCCCTGGATCCAGAGGATGTGCTCTGCTCCCAGATTTTCTGCCTTGGTGGGAATCAGGTCCCTCTGCTCTCAGCTCTCTTGTGTGTCTAAGATACCTCAAGCAAGGTTGGCTTTAGATACAGTCTAGTCCGGTAGATTGTATCCTGCCTTATTAACACAACTGCCTCCACTCATGCTTGGTTTGAATCAGAGAAGTTAAGTTAATTATACTAGAATGCAGAGTGAGGGATGTTTATATCCCGTTAGTCAAGCAAATACAAATTTTTTTTGTGGGGGGGGAACAATTTTCTACAATAGCCACTACCTGAAAAGGTTGGAGACACCAGTCTACCCAGATATACGTCAGGATAAAGGCCTGGTGAGTTTTGAAAAAAAAAACAAACCCCCAAAACGAGTCAGCCCTTGAAAATCTTTTAGAACCGGACCCACGTGGAGTCAAAGTGGATTTGAAGGCAACTATTTTGAACCAGTTTCCAGACACTACGGCTGCTCCTAAGCTAGGGCAGGCTCCCTTGGGAGCCACTGCCTTACACTCCTGCCGTGGCCTGGGCACCCCCACAGCCCCAGCGGAGAGCTGTCAGCAGTGCAGATGCCCTGGCCCTGCTGTAGACCTGACGCAGAGGAACCGTTCCAGTTTGAGGGGCCTCAGACCACAGATGGGTTAGAGGTGGACGGAGGAGTGAGTAGATTGCAGGCAGGGCTGGGCAGCTCTACTTCCCTGGCCCAGGGCTACCAGCTAAGAGCACAGTCGAGCCCCCCCCCCCCGCCCCCCTGCACTGGAATGGTGGTAACAATGGGGAGGCACTGCCTTAGGGCAGCCAAGCAGTGGAATCCAGACCCCCTGGGGATTCCCGCTCAGAGGGCTGCCCAGGGTGGTGATCTTTTGGAAGGAGAACACCAGGCCTCTATTCTGAAGCATGTCTGGCTGCATCTGAACTATCAACCTTAAATTAGGGTCCCAGCACGTAACCATTGGTGCCACCCAGGGACTCGGTCATGTCAGTAAGAACTGTCATTTGTGTATCCCTGCCTCTGTGCATATCCCCTGAGCCAAGCTCCTGCCGAGCAGGTGACCTGACAGTCACACCACAGGGTGGGCACCAGAGTCGCCCTCTTTTTACACAGCATGCCCGGGCAGTCCGGCCCCTGGCCAAGCCATCTAGCCAGGGGTCCTACGCTCTCCTTTGCCCCTCATCTCCTAATCGCCGTTGACACGTCCACCAGGCAGTCTCGTGCCCCAGGCCCCTCCCTTCCCCCAAAAGGGGCGCCCTGGGCCCAGACCTGTCTGACAGCTACTGCCTCCCCCACCCCACAGGTGGTGGCCTTCGCCTCGCTCTTCTTCATTCTGGTCTCCATCACCACCTTCTGCTTAGAGACCCACGAGGCCTTCAACATCGACCGCAACGTGACGGAGATCCACCGCGTGGGGAACGTCACCAGCGTGCGCTTCCGGCGGGAGGTGGAGACGGAGCCCATGCTGACGTACATCGAGGGCGTGTGCGTGCTGTGGTTCACGCTGGAGTTCCTGGTGCGCATCGCGTGCTGCCCCGACACGCTGGACTTCGTCAAGAACCTGCTCAACATCATCGACTTCGTGGCCATCCTGCCCTTCTACCTGGAGGTGGGGCTGAGCGGGCTGTCTTCCAAGGCTGCGCGCGACGTGCTGGGCTTCCTGCGCGTGGTGCGCTTCGTGCGCATCCTGCGCATCTTCAAGCTGACGCGCCACTTCGTGGGGCTGCGCGTGCTGGGCCACACGCTGCGCGCCAGCACCAACGAGTTCCTGCTGCTCATCATCTTCCTGGCGCTGGGCGTGCTCATCTTCGCCACCATGATCTACTACGCCGAGCGCATCGGCGCCAGGCCCTCCGACCCCCGGGGCAACGACCACACCGACTTCAAGAACATCCCCATCGGCTTCTGGTGGGCCGTGGTCACCATGACGACGCTGGGCTACGGGGACATGTACCCTAAGACGTGGTCGGGCATGCTGGTGGGCGCGCTGTGTGCACTGGCTGGCGTGCTCACCATCGCCATGCCGGTACCCGTCATTGTCAACAACTTCGGCATGTACTACTCCCTGGCCATGGCCAAGCAGAAGCTGCCCAAGAAGCGGAAGAAGCACGTGCCACGGCCGCCCCAGCTGGAGTCGCCAATCTACTGCAAGTCTGAGGAGACGTCGCCCCGGGACAGCACCTACAGCGACACCAGCCCCCCTGCCCGGGAGGAGGGGATGCTGGAGAGGAAACGGGCAGGTGAGACGCCCTCTGGGGGCTGAGGAAACCCCCTAGCTAGATGAGCCCTTGGAATCTGGGATTGGGTTGTGTTGCTTAAGGCCTGCGTGTCTGAAGGCAGTGGGAGAAAGACAAGGCTTTCTACTCTGGTAAAGGCGGACAGCTTTGGAAGCCCATGGGGCAGTTCTACCCTGCCCCATGGGGTCACTGTGAGTCAGAATTGACTCAATGACAGTGAGTTTTCTGAAGGCCAAGTATTGAGACTGAATTTCTCTCTCTTCTGATTCTCTGAGAGCGTCCTGAACCTCAAGACTCAACACCAACAACAACCACCTCACTGCCATGGAGTCAGTTCTGACTGACAGTGATCCTATAGGACAGGGTAGAACTGCCCCTGTGGGTTTCGGAGGCTATATATCTTTAAGAGAGCCAAAAGCCTCATCTTTCTCCTGGGGAGCAGCTGGTGGTTTCAAACTGCTGACCGTGTGATTAACAGCCCAGTATGTAATCCACTACAGCACCAGGGCTCCTTCCTGAACCTCAGGGCCTTGGAATGAGCATCCCACCCAATGTAGACTATGCACAGGATTGTAGATTAGAAGGTCTGGTTTATAATGCCATCTTGAGATGGTCCCTGTCACTCATGTTCTCCGGGCAGTTTCCTCACCTATGAAGTGGACATGGTAACAATGCCCTACTCCCCAGACATGAATGAGTCCTGACTGAGTGACAGATGGAAGCACGCACAAATGTCAGGCACTGTCGTTATTTGCAGGAGAACAGGGCAGCTGTTCCCCCAAGGTGCATCAACACATGAATCACTTCTTCCCCAGTGTTGGAGTCTAGTGTCTCTTGGCCTAATAAATGTGATAACGTAACAGCAGTGGGAGGTTGCCTTCTGTTCACACAAATGAGACTGGAGTCCTGGGTGGCGGGTTGACATGGCACGGAGGGGGCTGCAGAGGGAGTAGCCCAGAGGGTGTTGGCGTGGAGGGGGAGAGGAGAAGCTGGTGCCTGCGCCCTGAGAATGGAGGCCTAGGGGCTGCTCTTGTTCTTAGAGGATGGGAAAACTCATTCTAACAAAGCCTTCGCCAGAGTCAGGAGACAGGAGAGGAAATCAGGTTGCCCACGGTGGGATGGAGTTAGGCTAGAGAGTAGAAGGTGCCCAGTCACTTAGGGATGGAAGGGGCTCTGGGGAGCGGCTGGGGCTCCTGGTGTGGGAGCCCTTGGATATGGGCCATCTGGGAGCTTGGCCCTGGCAATGAAGTGGGACTAGTTCTCCAGGGGACGTGCCTGACTTAGGACCCTCCCCGGTGGCCTGTTGGCATGTGCCCACCATGCGTGCTGATGGCCACTCAGTCCAGGGCTCACTGATCAGCTGACACCATCAAAGACCTTGATAGAGAAGCACCAGGCTCCCCTCTGTCAGAGATCCTCATTCACCATCCCTGACTATTTCTTAGCCCAGTGCACTGAAGGAGCCCAGGAGTCCTGGTAGCACAGTGGGTTAAACAACAGGCTGTCACCTGAACGGTCAGCAGTTCAAATGCACCAGCTATTCTCTAAGAGAAAAATGAGGCCACCTGCCTCCATAATATTTACATCCTTGGAGATCTAGTTCTGCTCAGACCTATAGGGTCCTTAGGAGTTGGCATTGACCCCACGGTAGTGGCCAGGTAGTGGAGCCCACAGCCCAGGGCATCTCAGCTGTGCTCTGAGAGAACCTTCATGTCAGGACCCAGGTCTTGCACTCAGGCAACGTCTGTCACACGGTGGCCCTGCCAGCCCAGCCCTTAGCCTGACTGTAATGGGCCCAAACTCCAGACAATGGAACAGTCCTTGTCCTCCAAATCCAAGGACCCAGCTTCCCCGGAGCTGCTGCCTAACAGACGGGGGACTGATGCTCAGAGCCCACACAGAAATCAGAGCCTTCACCACCTCCACCACCGCCGTCACCCTCATCCCCACCCCCACTACCACCATCACCTCTACCACCATTGTCCCCTTTACCACCATCCCCACCTCCACCACCCCAACCATCATCACCTCTACCACCATTACCATCACCACTACCACCACCCCCACTACCACCATCACCATCACCTCTACCACCATCGTCCCCTTTACCACCATCCCCACTACCATCCCCACCTCCACCAGCCCAACCATCACCACCTCTACCATCCCAACCATCATCATCTCCACCACCATTACCATCACCACTACCACCACCCCCACTACCACCATCACTCCCCCACCCACACACACAGAAGCGGGCATTCTCTACGGAAATGCAAACTTACCACATGTCAGTCTAAGCCAGACCTGAACCCAAGCTCCACACTCACTGACACTGAGTTGATGCCGACTCGTAGCTCCCTAAGGACAGAATAGAACTGCCTCTGTGGGTTTCCGAGATGATAAATCTTTACGGGAATGGAAAGCCTCCTCTTTCTCCCACAGATCCAAGTGATTTCAAACAGCTGGCGTTTGCCGCCTGCCTTGAGCTAGCTGGTCTAGGGTAGCCCTCAGCAGGGGGCCAGTGGGGGGCTCTCTGCTGGAGGATATCTGGGGTGGTCCCCTGCTCCCACAGAAGACCTTCAGCCAAGGCTGAGAAAGGAGCACGTGTTGACCTTCAGGTGCGGATGAGAAAGCGGGGCAGCCCCTCACTCCCTCTGTCTGCTCCCCCAGACTCCAAGCAAAACGGGGATGCAAATGCTGTGCTGTCCGATGAGGAGGGGGCCGGCCTCACACAGCCCCTGGCCTCCGCCCCCACTCCAGAGGAGCGCCAGGCCGTGCGCCGAGCGGGCACCCGAGACAGAAACAAGAAGACCACAGCCTGCTTCCTGCTCAGCGCCGGGGACTACGCCTGTGCCGATGGCAGTGTCCGGAAAGGTACGGCCCCTCAGGCTGGGCAGGTGGGGAGCCCCCATCTGTGGGCTGAGTCTCCCCACCAGAGCTTGAGCTCTCCACCCCCGCTGAGGCCATGGCCACCATCCCCTCTGCCTTGGACACGCCCCCGCTTTTAAAGGCAGCGCCCTGGTCACCCAGGTTCTGTATTAGTAAGGTCTTTAGCACCCCAAAGGGCACACAAGCCCACCCCACCCCAGGTGGCCAGTCGGAAGAGCTCTGGAAGGCAGGTCTAGATGGTGGCGGACATCAGTGCCCTCTGAGTGTGCTGCCATTCCCAGGCCTGGCTCATCAGGGTGCCCCACTGGGCCACTCCACCCCCCACCCCACCCCCAGGCCTCCCATAAGCACAGCTCAGACTCCCTAGCAAATAGGCCCAGGCACAGCCTGGCAAGCAGAGGCTCCTTGGGCCCCACCTCCTCCCATCCTGCACGGAGGCTCTGGAGCCCAGACAGGCTAGTCCAGCTCTGCAGGCACCTGCAGCAGCACTGGCCTCTTGAGACAGAGCCAGATGGAGGTCCTGTCTGTAGCAGCGTAGGGAGGGCGGCTGGACTTCCACCACCAGGCCCCATGCCAAGGGCAGGAGCAGGGGCAGAGGCAGAGCAGACGTTGGGCAGTGGAGCAGAGCATCCTGGCCGGCAAAGGTGAGGCAGGAATCATGGGGGCTGGCTGAGGGCTGGAGGGGGTGGGGCTTTAGGGGTCTCCAGGCCAGGGGCTCATTCTGCCAGTTCACAGTCAGCTTCCTGTCTTTCTTGTGACTCCAAACATCTTGCGGAGTCCCTGGACAAACTCAGCTCCCCCTCACAACATCCTTGGCTTCTCTGCCCTCTTCTCAGCCAGCCGTGACTCAGCCAGGCCCCTGACTGCAGCTGGTTTGGGGTGCCCGAACCCCAGAGCTAGCCTGGAAGGAGGGAGGAGGGGCAGTGGCTGTTGCAGGAATAGGCTGGGGTGCCTCCTCTCCCTACTCAGGCTGCCCCCTCACCTACCCTGCCTGTGTAGCACCGTCTAGGCCCCACCCCCACCTGCCTGGGCTCTTTCCATCCACGGCCTCCTCTTCCCGTGGGATTCTAGGCCGGCCTGACACCAGCCAGGGCTGAGTGGTGTGTCTCCCGCTTGGCTGGCATTGCGAGTGGCAGAAGCAAGAACAGTGGTGTGGCAGCTGGGAGGAGATGGCCCAGAGGCTCTGTCTGCTAAGGGGCTGCAGGTGGCTTGTGGGCAGACCTGGAACCTAGCCTGTGTCCCTCACTGCCCTTGGCCTCTGTCCGCCCCATCCCTGGGCTCCAATATGCCTTTCCCTGCCTACTCCAGCCTCCAGCCTCTGGCTTCCCCTGTGTGCTTCCAATGGGTGTCCAGCTGGAATGTGGGAAGCAGGTTACCCCACCACACAGGCCCCTGGACAAAACGCCTGAGAGCCCTGTGCCCTGGCATCCCTGTGCTGCAAGGCTCAGACAGGTGGGGAGGTCTGGAAGAGGCAGAGGGTGTAGTCGTGGAGGGATGGTGTGTTTTTGAGGCCGGTGTCACCTGGGGAAAAGAGGTGGTGTGTGTGCGTCTTTGTCCCCCACCAACCCTCTGGGGTTCTCATGGGGCCCGGCCGCTCTGATTTCAAGATGCCTCCACACAGCATGGCAACAAGCACACAGCTCAGCCAATCAGAGTGACCTTAGAGAGGGAACAGGTGGGTTGCTGGGAAACGGGCCCTGCTCAGCAAGTGTGGCAATTAGCGGTGCCAAACTCCCAGCGCGCGCAGGCACCTTTCCCCGCGCCCCGCGCCACGGTGCTCTGTAGTCAGACTGAGTCAGGACCCGGAGCTGCTAGGTCTCCCCAGCCACCAGCACCAGCCTTCTTAGCTGGAGACTGCCCACGTGTTAGAGGGTGAACCCTGGGCTGGTGCTGTCTGGGGCACCCAGACAGGTGCCCGGCGAGGGCTGTGAGCTCTCTGTACGGCTGGGCTCTGGAGGAGGGGGAGGTGAACTTACTTGAGGGCGAGTAGAGGGATCTAGGGGCCCTAGTCTGTTTTCCGGAGCCTTCCTGGGGAGAGCCAGCCCCCTCCACCCCAGCAGGGTGCCTGCCCGTAGGGGCCCTGCGGCCCGGATCCTCTGGAGCCGTGCTACCCAGGACTGCGCCCCTGACCCATGTGCCTTTTCTTCACCAAGGCTGCGGCGAAAAGTCCTGGAGTCTAAACAACATAGCCGGTGCAGCTGGAACCAGTCTGGGGCTGTCTCCACTGGCGTCGCGATTCAGCTCACCCTACCCTCCGAGAAAGCTCCCGCTCTCCCACCCCTTCCACCCCCTCACCAGCCCACAGCCAGGACACCCTGCCCCTTAGCTGCAGCCTCCCTCGCTGCATGGCTCCCACTCGGGCACGGGCACGGGCACTCCCATGCCCTCCCTGCCCTGCCGCCCAGCTCCCAGACCTCCCTGGGCTCAGTACTGCCCACAGACTGGGGTGAGGGGTGGGATGAGGAGGAGGAATGTGCCCCGCAGCCTCTCTCCGAACACAGCCAGCTCCCCAAATGGCCAGCTCTGCACTCCAGAACAACTGGGGATTGCATCCGGGGCCTCTACCCCACTCGCCCCTGCCTGGGCCATAGGTGCCAGGTCACCCAGGATCAGGCTTTCTGAGCCCTGCCTCCCTCTCAGGGACCCCCACTGTGGGCCAAGCCCACTTACAGGAGGCCAGACCGCTGGGCTGGGGAGCCGAGCCTACCTTTCCCTATTTTTAATCATAGAGAATGCAGTTCCATTTCACCTGGCTTTGAATCAGCAGCCAAAATGAGCCTGCAATGGAAGGTCTCTGTCTGTCTGTCTGTCCATCCCCTACCAGTGGGGGGCTAAGGCTGCCACATGGGGCACTCTCTGTGAGTGCCCGAGGGGCCTGCATGCCCTGAGGAGCACGGGAGCCTGGTGCTTCCCAGCTCCAGCCAGGGGCGCAGGCAGGGCCTCTAGAGGCAGCCCCCCACGGCTGGCTCATGCCTGGGATGGGACCGCTGAGAGCAGGGACACTGTCCTCCGGGGGCCCTGCCCAGACCCAGCGTGTGGAGCCCGGCGTCCCTGTCTGCGCTGCTTCCTCTGCTTCCCCAGACGGTTTTCTTCCCTCTCCGCCCCCCACAAGCTCCCAGCCCTGCCTCTGAGTCACCTGCCGCTCCCACCAGCCTCTGTGCGCTCCATCCCTGCCAGGACCGGAGACTCATCTAATTTCTATAATTAAGCGTATTCATTTACCTAACGAGCCCGGGAGCACAGGTTTGTGAGTCACCGAGAGGGCAGGAGTACACCTTGGGCAGGGGCAGCTGAGGGAACGTGTGCCACCCCGGCCCCGCCTGCTCCTGCACATCCCTCAGGCAGTACGGGATGCTGTGGCCCGGCCTGGCTGCTGCACCCCTCCCCCAGCAGTGGCCCCCAGCAAGGCTCTCTCTGGGGCCTCTCCCACCCAAGGAACTCCTCAGCTGAGACACTTCCTGCTTCACCTGATGGGAATTAGACCTGACAGGAGAGCCGTGAGCCCGGCCATTTTTAGAGTCAGGTTCTGCAACTTTGTGGAGGGAATGACTAAGCCAGGTCCCTGTCTGCTCTTTGTAAAGGGGTGGTGAGGCCACACGAGGAGACCCAACAGGAGGCTGGGAGTCCGGAGGACCATCCGAAAAGGGGCAGGGGATGGGGAAGGCAGAGCGGTGACTGGGACCTACCTCCCCCCCTTCCAGAGGGGGCCCATCTCCCTAAGGCACTGGGGCTCCAGGCTGACACCACCCTCCCCCGAAAGAGGTCTGCGGTGTTGAAGGTGGGTCCTGGCATGCCCTAGCTCTGCTCCAGTCTGTGCGGACCACCTCTCACTTGCTCTCAGGGGCATCTGGGGGACGGCAGGCACGTCAGACTCAGACAGGTCCCCTTCCAGGATAGGAAAGCTTGGGGAGCAGACTGGACAAGCTGGTGCTTGCTCCCCTCACAGCTGAGAATCCTGGTGAGGACAGGCCCAGTTCTGCCCCCGGCACCCAGACTGGACGGGACATGATGAGCTAAGCATCCAGTGGAGTGTGGACACCACACCTATTTTCTCTTCCCCTCGCCTTTCTGGTGCAGGGGACTGAGGCAACTATTTCTGCGGCAGCCTCTCGCTGTCAGGAGTCCAGGTTTCCACAGCACCCACCGCCTCCTCCCCGCCCTACCCCTCCCCTCCCACGGGATGGGCATGCTCACTGCACCCCTAGGGTGGGCACAGATGTCCCTGAGCTTGTGGTGCAGCAGTGCCAGGCTGTTGCCCCGGTGCCTCAGGGAGCCAATCCCTCTGGAAGGGGAGAGACAGGCCCCCGCCAATGGAGAGAATAGGCCAGTCCACCTCCAGCCACCTCTCAGGACCTCTGGGCCTACCCAGCGACCTGGAGAAGGCCAGTGTGGGGCTGCCCTAGGGAAAAACAGCCCCACTGTATGCCCACCAACCTCTCTCTGCAGAGGAGGCAGCCTGCAGAGCTTCAGGCTCTCCCAGGCCTGGGGCCGCCCTCCCTCCCACAGACAGAGTGCAGCTTGCATTCTTGGACCTGTGCTGACTACTGTAGTCCCCAGGTCTTTGCAGAGGACTGGGCCTAGGGGGGACCTCCCAGGTCACTGACCACCAGGTTGAGGTGGAGGTGAAGATAAGGGCTCACAGAGGGCTTGGACTTCTCAATCAAATGCTCAGTCCCTTCCTGGGCAGAGGGGCAGAGCGGGGAGGGTGGAAAACAGCCTCGGGAGGCATTCTTTATCTTACCTGTTTCCAGACCACCCCTGCTGAGGCCACTGCTGTAGCCACAGGCAGGACCAGAGGGCATAGGGCCTATGCACCTGGATGGAGCCCTGAGCGGAGGGGAGTGCAGGGACACACACCAAGGACCCCCTCCCCAACTCTCAGAGGCTCCTGAGGATGGGAAGTTCCTGGAAAAGGCACCCTGATGCCATTGTACCCCCAGTGTAGGCTCATCCACTCCCTAGCTCCCCCTGCACACTTCACCACTTTGCCTTGACTCTCCTGCGACCTCACACCTCACCACCTGCCTGTCCAAGATGCCCCGGCCACCCAGCCTGGCCACCAGTGTGCCTTAGTACCCAGTTGCTGGCAGGGAGGCCCAGAGACCCTGCCCCCACTGGTGAGTTGGGCGTCAGCGTGTATCCAGGCGGTTCTAAAGTGGCCTAGAAAGTTTGGAGCTAGGAGTACTGGGCAGCATGGAAGCATGTTCTCTGCTTGTACCCAGAAAGGGGAGCTGGCAGCCTTGGGCTTCTGTGCTTACTGAGAGGGTCAGAACACACGTCGTCGGCCCAGGGCCAGTCTAGGACGGGAGCCCAGTCTAGGACGGATGCAACCACTACTAGACAAGGAGAGCAGTGGGAACTCCTGGGCGGGCCAGGATGGATGTTGTGCGTGAGGTCTGGACACTGACGCAAACTTCACCTTTACAGGGGGCCTGCCCTGGGACCCTGGGACCGCCTAGCCTCTTAGTAGCTGCAGGGCTGTGGCAAGGTGACCTGGAGGGGCAGAGCCTGCACTCTCGCCCAGCTCTGCAGGGCGACAGCAACCCCTCCCTGTGCTTCCTTAGGGAAACCAGGTGGAGGGAAGATCAGACAGACCCCCAAGACCCGGCCAAGGATGGGATGCAGACAGGCTTCCCGAGGGGCTGCGCTGCTGAACGGCAGGCTCCTTTCCGGCATTCTCTGTGGAGATGGGCACAGCCGCCCTCCCTAACTTCCCCTTCAGCATTCCTGGGAGGCTGTGGGCTGTACATTCCTTCAGATTGAGGAACAGGGCCAGGCCAGGCCTGCCCAGGCAGTGTGCTTAGGAGTCTTAGGGGACAGCCTGGGGTTGTGATGGAAGATGAGGTCAGGTTGGGTTGGAACCTGTCATCGCCTCCAGGCCAGGCTGCAGAGCGTTGGCCCCTCTCCCCACCACACTGGGGCTTTGAAGATCTAGGGCTAGTGGAGCAGGCGTGGAGATGCAATGCTGTAGCATCAGCTGTGTATCATCCTGGCTCGGAGCTGGGTGGGCAGACAGGTGCTGGAAGGGCATGCTACTCCCTGAGGTGTCCCTGCTCTTCCTGGCCTCTTAGTTCTGGGTCCCCCATGCCTCCCAGCTCTGCTCTCAGCCTGCTTCTTAGCCTGCAGCCTGTGGGTCGCTGCAGGCTGCCTCCTAACATCTCACTCTGTCTCTCCCTTTCTTCTGCTGAACTCCTTGCCCCACCCCAGAAGGCAATGTTGAGCCGAAAGCGTGCGTCCCAGTGTCTCATACCTGTGCTCTTTAAACACAGAGACCTGCCAAGACGCCCTCTCGTCCAACTATGCCCAGGCTGAAGTTCTCACCCTCTCTTAAAGCGGCACCAGCGCGAGAGAGACAGGCAGACAGACAGAAAGCCCAAGGCTATAGGGAGACTGGAAAACAGGCAAGAATCTTTCGCTGGAAAAGACTCAGATATCGTTGTTTGCACAGGACTGATGGGAAACCTCCCATGCAACCCTCAGGGCCCGGAGCCATCTGGGCCTGATGTTCTGTTCTACTGTACATTGAAGAGATATATATGCACATATAGTATCTATATTCATACATACTATACTCTTGTGTGTAGTGCACGTGCTATTGGTGGTCTGTCCTCTTGTTAGGCTGTGTCTCCCCAAGTCCGTCCTCCACCCCCACCCCCACCCCTTCCTTCTTCACAGATTTCTCACTGAAAACGTCTGAAATGCCCTGGGGAAGGTGCACCTGGGTGCCACCGGTCCATTTGGCTGGCCCCGTGTTTGACCCTCCCTCTTGAGGGTGTTTCCTAAGGCAGTAGGTGGCCAGTAGAAGACCATCCTGCCCCCTCCCCACAATCACTGCTCCACTAGCCCCTGACCCTACATTGGGTTTCTACCTCCCACCCCACGCCCCAGTTGTGGGGGCTTCCAGGGGCTCCCCCTCAGCCCCCACTCCTCTCTCTGGCCCCACCTGTTTCCTTGCCTAAGGGGGCGTTTCGTCTTACTGTCATCTTTTTGCCCCGACTCCTTTGTCCGTTTGTTTTCAAAGATGCTGCTGGGCAGGCAGGCAGGAACGGGTTCTGTCTGCCCAGCTGGCTCAGGGGTCTGAGAAGGGGACGCCTCCAGCGAGCGAGCGGAGACCAGTTGCAATACTGTACTTCCTGGCCGGTGGCCAGAGCATGAGTGCAATAGCAGAGGCCAGGTGACCCCCTTCAGCCTTGGCCTCTGCCCCCCACCCCAGCTCCACTCCCGTCCCCACCCTGCCGTCCCTGCCCTGTCCCTGGTGTTGGTCCGTCCTTTTCTGAGCTGTCTCCTTGTGTGTGTCTGAGGTGTGCTTAGGCGGGGACCCCCTGCCCTGTCTGCAGGCCTCTGACTGTCATGCTGTGCTGGAACCTCAATAAAGACAACTGGAGCCACCTGGCTGCTCCTGCTGTGACTGTCTGACTTGGCTTCTCCTTTCTCGAGCTGTGTGTTCCGGGACTGTGGGCCTCCCACCCCATCACCTGAGCCACACCACACATGGGCGTCCTGAGTTAAGCAACCTGCCGCCCTACCTGGGACTACAAGGCAGCTCACCTCCTGCTCCAGAGACAAGTGCTCCGAAGGGAGAGATTAGCCTGAGGTCACACAAAGGGAAGATGATTGGGGATGACATGGAACATTGCTGCCCTGCTGCCCCGCCCCGCCGGGAGCAAGGACTGGGTTTGTTGTTTTTTTTAAAGGAATCCCACGTTGTTCCTGCTCATTTGCCAAGCAGACCCTCTCCCTGAAATGGCACCAGCTGTCCATGGGCCTAGAACCTGAGGCTGCCAGTCACAACCATGGCTGAGAGGTGACTGGGGAGCAGGGGTGGGAAATACACACATCCTGGGCCCAGGAAAGATAGGGGTGGTGGGAAGTCTGGGCCACAGGTGGCTTGTCCTTCACCTCACACAGGGCTACATAATGTCCCACTCTGCTACCGGCCCAGTGGCTCAGCAGGGCCCCCACCTGGTCTAGTGTCCGACAGGCACCATCTCAAAATAGTAACCTGGAAAGAAGCACCTGCATTTTCTTTTTCTTTAAAAAAAAATCATTTTATGGGGGCTCATACAACTCTTATCACAACCCATACATCCATCGTGTAAAGCACATTTGTACATTCATTGCCCTCATCATTCTCAAAACATTT
>NW_022104341.1:5880911-5919565 GCF_000313985.2 Echinops telfairi | reverse complement strand
GCCAGACTTGCAAGGTAGAATTGGGATCATGATAGTGGGGGGGAGGAAGCATTTAGGAACTAGAGGAAAGTTGTATGTTTCATCGTTGCTACATTGCACCCTGACTGGCTCATCAACTCCCCCTGACCCTTCCGTAAGGGGATATCCAATTGCCTACAGATGGGTTTTGGGTCTCTACTCCACACACCTCCTTATTCACAATGATAAGATTTTTTGTTCTGATGATGCCTGATACCTGATCCCTTTGACATCTCATGATCGCACAGGCTGGTATGCTTTTTCCATGTGGGCTTTGTTGCTTCTGAGCTAGATGGCCACTTGTTTACCTTCAAGCCTTTAAGACCCCAGATGCTATGTCTTTTGATAGCCGGGCACCATCAGCTTTCTTCGCCACATTTACTTATTCACCCATTTTTCTTCAGCAATTGTGTTGGGAAGGTGAACATCATGAAATGCCAGTTTAATAGAGCAACATGTTCTTGCATTGAGGGAGTACTTGAGTGGAGGCCCAATGTCCATCTGCTACCTTAATACTAAATGTATACATATATATACATAGATCTATTTCCACATCCTCATATATAAATATATTTACATATGTCCATGCCTTTATTTAGACCTCTATAAATGCCCTTTGCCTCCTAGATCTTTCCTCTTATTTCCTTTTACTTTCCTCTTGTCCTGCAATCATGTTCAACCTTCATTTGGGTTTCAGTAATTCTTCTTTGTTACATTTCCCTTGATCACATGCTACCAGGCCTCCTACACCCTCCTCACCACCAATTTGGATGGCTTGTTGTTCCCTTGTCCCTGGGTTTGTTAACACCACTTCCTCTCCCGCCACCTCCCTCTCTCCTATGTCCCCCGGAACTGCGGTCCCGTTGTTTTCTCCTCAGAGTGTTCATCCAGCCTGTCTTATGTAGACAGGGCTGAGAGCACCTGCATTTTCATTGTGTACTCCACACTCGGCTGCCGTCGAGACCAGTCTGACCCGATAGGGCGGAGTAGAGCGCTCCCTGGGGGTTTCTGAGGCGATAAACCATTATGGGAGCAGACAGCCTTATGTTTCTCCTGTGGAGCGTCTAGTGGATTTGAACCGCTGACCTTATGGGTAGCAGTACGCCACCAGGACACCGTCATTTTGCAGTAGGCGCTGAGAATTAGGGACCCGTTCTAGGTGCATGTTTGTCCTCTTACTCTGGCCTGTCCCCAGGCATAGATTCAGAGTCACCTGGACCTTGGTTCTGTTTTGATTAGCTGAGTAACCTGCTGCCACTCACCCAACCCTGTGTGTACAATGAGGCTCCTAATAGCACTTACTTCAGAGATGTATTAAGAGTCAGCACTTGGGACACGCGGTAGGTGCACAAGAACTGTTCGTTCCCTCCCCATCCTTGCCCCGTAGATCTGAGACCATTTAGGGGGTCTCCTTGCCCAGCCACATCAGGAAAGCACCGTAGCTCCCTTGGAGAGCCGTCCGGGGGAGCTTGAAGCTGTCGGGTGAGGAGGGATGGGCTGAGGGAAGGGAAGAAGCCAGGGGAAGCCTATTCCTGAAGTGAAGACGAAACCTGGGCATTGTGCCTGGCCCAGCGAGGTGAGGCAAAGCAGTGGCAGGCAGCCAGTTGTCCATTAAAGATAAAATCTCTCCTCCAGCAACTGGAGGGCAAGGAGGGGCTGCACCCCCACCCCCACCCCCCAGACAGAAGACAGCCATTTGCAAGCAGGCTCGCCCCAGAGAGGCTTGGCTGGGCGATAATGGGTTGCAGTGCACTGCTGGCTCCACACTGATATTACGCACCAGGGCCCACGGCCAAATGGCTGGTTTTTTGTTCTTTTTTTTTTTTTTTTGGTTGCTGCTGCTGTTCGATCAATGTGGAGCCATTTCACGGTCTGACTGAGGACCCACAGCATGGGTCTCAGGCAGGGTGGTCCTAAGGGGACCTGAGTAGATGTAGCTGGGGTCCCCAGTGACCCCTGCAGACCCCTGCGGGAGGAGGGCAAAGAGTTTTGGGGGAGAAGTTAGAGCCTGCTGCACCTCCTCCACCCCAAGGCAGCAGCCAGCAGAGCTGTGTGGAACAAGCTCTGGTCCCTGAGCCCACAGAAGGGAGCTGGTTAAAACACCAGGACCTTGTGGGGCTACGAGTTGGGCTGCTAACCACAAAGCAGGCAGTTTGAAACCAGGAGCCGCAACGTGGGCCAAGGACCAGGCTTTCTACCCCCATAGAGTCACAGCCTCAGCAACCCACAGGGGCAGTTAGTTCCACCCTGCCCTCGAGGGTCCCCGTGAGTGGGAATGGGCCCCATGGCAGTGAGGTTGGCGCTTGGTTTTGAGTGGTGACTTCCTGGAGTCAGAACTGGTCTGCGTCCAGGCTCCGTCCTTTCCGAGTTGATTGACCTTGGGCGAGCTGTTTAGCTTCTCTGAGCTCCTGTTGCCGATTCTGTGAAACAGGAGTCACATGGTACCTACCTCACTGAGCCGTGGGGAGGACGAGGCCATTCCCCTGAAGCCCTCTGCACGGGGCTGGTGCTTAGAACTGCTTGGGGAGAACTCCTGACCACAGGGGGCTTGGCGTTTGGTCTGACGCTCCACTTTTCAAGACAGGAGCTGTGAACCAACCCTCTTCCAGTGGCACCTTTCCGTGCAAGCTGGGAAGATGAGCTAACGATGTCAAACAGCTAACAGTCAAGGGGCTGGTGGCATGGTGGTCCCACTCTTTGCGGCTCATTGAAAGGTTGGCATTTGGAGCCCACTAGCTGCTCCTCGGAAGAAATTGGTGGCAGGCTGCTTCCATTTGCAGTCTTGGGAACCCTGGGGCAGTTTCATTCTGCCCCGGCAGGCAGTCATGCTGTCAGAATCAATGCAGCCTCGGTGAGTTCGGGTTTCAGAGCAGCAACGCTCATGAAAAAGCATTGGCGCCATCATGACAGGAGCCCTGGTGCCGTAGTTGGTGGGGCGTTGGGCTGCTAACCGCGAGGTCAGCAGTGCAAATCCACTAGCCGGTCTGCCGGAGGAAGCGGAGGCTGCCTGCTTCTGTGGAGACTCGCCATCCCGGAAGCCCCTGCGAGCAGCTCTACCCTGCCCCGTACGGGCGTCACGGAGAGTGTGAATTGACAGGGTGGCAGCGAGAGCTTGCTTTGGGTTTGACCGTCATCATCCCCGGTTTGCAGAGCGCACTGTGGCCGGCCGAGCAGAAGCAAAGAGCAGCTGATGGAACAAGCCCAGTGCGTGCCGAGTACCATCAAGTTGGTCTCCACCCCAGAGAACCCTGTGACAGCGGAGGGCTGCCTGAGGGGGCTTCTAGGCGCTCACCTCCATGGGAGCAGGGATCTGAATGCCAGACTTCCTTTTCACAGCCAAGCTTGCCCAGTGCTGAGCTGCTTCCTGAACGGAGTAGGGTTTGTAAAAGTAATACGCCCTCACTCAGTCTCCCTCTATGGGGCTCTGGGGTTGCCAAGACTGTAAATTCTTTACACAAACAGCCTCATCTTTACACACTCGAGACAGCGGGTGGCCTTGAAGTGCTGACCTTGTGGCCAGCAGCCCGACGTGCAGTCCCCACGCCACCCATAGGCCCTGCTGCTGGAAGGAGGCGTGCTTTCCCCGTGTCTGAGTTTCCTGAAGGTCATTTGATTGCAATAGCAAGGGCAATATGTTCGGTTCCTCTTTTACAGATAAGAAAACCAGGGAGGGCTTGGGGAAGGGTTTTATTTAATGTTACTGAACACACACACACACACATAAAAGGGGGTGATATCTCCTCAGATTCATTCACTCAGTAACTGGAGGTGAGTAACAAAAACAGTGCTGACAACTAACCAAAAGGTTGATGGTCTGAACCCCTCCACCCCCTTGCCCCAGAGGTACCTCAGAAGACAGGCTTGGAGGTTTGCTTGTGAAAGGTCCCAGCCCTGAACCCTACAAAGCACAGTTCTACCCTGCATACCCAAGGGACTTCAGACAGCTCTCCGCAGTGGACCGGACCGCAGCACCTGTTTCTGTGACCCCACGGAATCCCATGCCCTGGGGCACTGCAGGGGGTCATAACCAAGTCCCCAGAGGAGCTGCTTAGCCTCAAAACACAGAAACATCGTCCCACCTTCCTGTACTTCCAAGACATCTGATCACGGAGGGCAGATGGCAGACCCATTGGGGGAATGTTTGTGAAGGCAAGTTACGTTTGAATGAAGACCACCTTCCTGGTGTTGCTTCCCTTGCTGTGATAAATTGAACACCTGGTCTTAGGAAGCACCTCTGAGCCCCCCACAAGGTAAGCTGCCACACTCTTCACCACTGTTCCCTCCACCACCACCCCCTCCCACCAGAGGGGACGCTGACAGGTGTGGGTCTTTCCGATTGCATTGGTGCAGGCTGCCTGGTGGTGCTGCCCGTTAAGCATTAGACGGTGCATGGCAAGGTGGGTGGTTCAACCCCACCAGCCCCTTCCCCCTGCTGCCCTAAAGAGGGGTGGCTGCAGGAACCGGGGACAGAGTGGCTGAGTTGAAACCGACTGGTGGCCGTGGGTGGGGCTCTACGGGTAGTGTCTGGAGAGATCCCGAATGCTCACGGGCTGGGCTTCTGTGGGAAGGATTCCTGCTCAGCGTGGCAAGTGGAACTTGAAGGCCTCCGCCCATCCTGTGACTTCCCAGCTCAGACGTGGGGCTGCATGGTTTGGGGTGGAGATGGGTCAGGGGAAGCCAGGCCTTCCAAACAGGTACCCGAGATGAGCTTCTTTGCCAGCACCAAGAACTCCTCTAAGCCTGGTGGTGCACCGATGAAGTGCATGCCTGCTAACAAGGTTGGGTGATGCCACTCCGCACCCCCACCCCACCTGCAGCAGCCCTGCCGGAGAGAAGACCCGACAGCCCTGACCCCATAATGATTACAACCCAGAAGCTTGTATGCAACTGCTCCCCGGTATCACCCGGGCCTTGATACATTGGAAAGGGATCCACTTGGCGGCACCCAATACTATACTCTTCCCAGGGAGCAGTGTGTGTGGTATCTCATCTGCAGCAGCGCAGTGATGTCAGGCCCAAGCCATCTTTAGTCTTGCCCTCCTGGAGACCCTCAGGCATGGTTGCCAGGGGCAAGACACTTCTCTTCCCAGCTCCGAGCCCTGGCATGTGCACCCTCTGGCACCCACGCAGCAGGTGGCGTTTGAGCATGCTCCATCACCTGGGGCTGCAGCGGCCACACACTTTACCTAGAAGCCAGGTAAGACTGCCAGGGGTCTTGTCTCCACCAGGGAACCTCCCTTGGCCCTGGCCAAAGCTTAGCAGGCCGCGAAGGAGGAGGATCCAGCTGCAGCTCACGGGGGCTTCTTGAGGCTTGCACGGAAGCCTCTCCCTGCGCCTCCGCAGGCTGTGGCTCCCAGGCCCCTGTGTCTGCCAGCTTCTCCAGGTGTCAGCAAATGCACACCGAGGCTGCTTCATACCAGGGAGGTCTGGGTGGTACAAATGGTTAAGTGCCAAACTGCACGCCAACCATCCCAGCAGTTAAGCCCGGCGGTTGGTCTGGCAAGTTCACAGCCTCGAGGGCCCGTGGAACCGCTGTGCCCTGCACACAGGGGGCCCCATGAGTTCCACCGCTGTACCCTGCACACAGGGGTCCCCATGCGGTGCCATCCACGGAACAGCCACCCACAACCGGCAGCGACTGAACACCAGCCTCCCACGATGGCAGGGTTCTGCTTCTGGCAAGGTAGGGCTCCTGCTTTTTAAGGGGGAAGGGAGCAAGAAAGGGTCCCCTTCCTTCTCTCCCCACACACTTTCCCCCAGGTGACCACTGCCCCAGACACGCCCTCTCAACTCCATCCTTTGAACGCCCATCCGTTACACACACACACACCCACACACACACACCGGGGCACCCTGGTGGTGCAACATTTGAGTGCTTGGCTGCTCTCCAAAAGGCTGAAGGTTGGAACCCACTCAGTCACTCTCACCGCTGACTCTGCTTCCTTCAGTCCTGCAGCCAAGAACACCCCATAGGCAGTCTGTTTTGTCACATGGGTCACTAGGAGCCATGATTAACTATGACATCAAATAACGTATCCCAGGTACTGTTTGGGGGACGAAGGTGTACCTGGCCCAAACCAGGGGGTTTGCAATGGCTTCAGATGCTGGTGGAAGTTGGACAGGGACTCACGGGACCAAGGAGAATCAATGCACTTGAAGTAGGGTCTTGGTGAAGGCTATGTAAGTGCCATGGGTTGCCAGATAAACCAACAAAGCTGTCTTGGAAGCAGTGCGGCCAGAATGGTCCTTCGAAGCAAGGATAGCAAGGTTTCACCTCCTGTACTTCGGAGGTGTTAGCCGGAGAGAGCAGTCCACGGAAAAGGCTATCAGGCTTGGTCAAATAAAAGGTCAGCACATCCAAGGAAGACCTTCAGCAAGATGGATTGACACAGTGGCTGCCTCATGGGGCTCAAGTGTCACAATGGAGAGGAGGGTGCAGGACGGGGTGGTGGTTCCTTCTCCTGTGGATGCTGTTGTTTGTGGTTCGGTGCCTTGGGGCCGTTTCCGGCCCATAGCGACCCTGTGCACCACTGAATGAACCCTGCCCGGTCCTGCGCCGTCCTCCCCATGGTCGCCACACCTAGGCCCATTGTGCCAGCCTATCGCCGTGAGGACCTCTCCCCATCCTCACTGCCCCCTACCAAATGGGAGGTCCCTCCCCAGGGACTGGTCTCTCTTGACACAGGCACCCCAGCTTCGTGGGAAGTGAGCCGTCTCAGAAACACAGGGGGCAGGTCAACACCGTCTTACAGGGTCCCGAGGAGTCCGCCTCAACTCGTGTGTTTATATTGGCTTTGGTTTATCGGTTGTAAACTGGGTCTCTCTGATTGGGGAGGACTTGACAGCGCGGAACCACCGAGGCTGTGGCTGCAACAGTGGGCCAAACGAGCTCCTCTCCCTCCCTGTCCCATTCTCCCCCAGCACCGCCTCCAGGGCTTCCTGACAGACACTGGCTCTGAGTGTGGCCCCTGCTTTCCACTCTCCCCTCTGCATGGGCGACCACCATCCACCTTCCCTGGGCCCGAACCAGAAGTCTGGGTGTCACCCTAAGCCCACCGTCTCATTCACGGAGTCTCTCTCAGTTAGCATTCAATCCATCTTTATGAAAATGCCCACCAAGGCCAGGCGCTTGCCCCACTGGGGGAAACCACAGCCAAAGCCCCCTGCCGGCGTGGAGCTTACACTCTTAACCTGAAGAAAAGCTTCCTCCCAACTTCTAGTGAAAACGCTCCACCATCCGACCATCCCCGTGATTGAGGGCAGACTGGACTGTCGGGATATATAGGCTTTTTTCTTGCACTGGCCGAGTTCAGGGCATAGGTTGCCAGGAGCTCTGCCGGAACTGCTCCACATCAGTGCAGCCCACAACCCTCTGCAGGCAGATGAGGGGAGGCTGCACAGGAGGTGCATGGGCCAAATCTCCTGTCTGGGAGGTGGAATCCCACCACTCAAGAATCTTCTCAACTAATCTCCATTTCCCCTCCACTCTTCACTCCCAGCCAGTCTCTGCTGCCACTCAGACTGGTCTCCTATGCCCCATCTGCCCCTCCGCCCCAGTCCCCTGCCAGCAGCCAGAGAAGACCGCTTAAAACAGACCAGATCAGGTTACCCCTGCTTAAAGCCCTCCATGGCTGGATGAAATCCAAACGCCTTAGGAGGGCCCTCAAGGGGCCCTCCTGCCTCTCAGCTGGCCCAGGCCTCTCTCCCCTCAGCCCTAAGAAGCAGCAACTCCCCTGTGACCACCTCACACAAGCCACGCCTCGGCCACAGCCTGGCCTCTCATAGGACCCCTCTCTCTCCTCCCCTTGGGTCCCCCTCCCAACTCCCCCAGTGTAACTGCACCCTCTCGCCCTTGGGCCTGGCCCCGGAGCCCCACAGCCCATGCCCTTTCTCCGGGGCACTCAGCACTCTTGGCCAGTATATATCTGCGTACTTGCTGTGGCCAGTCTCCCCGATTGAAGGGTGCCTTCCTAGGGTCTAGTACAGTGCAGAGGGCTCAGTAAACATGTCATGAATGAATGGCCAGGAGCAGGGCCGGGCCAGCGTCCCTGCCGAGAGAGCGCCATCCTCTCCTGCCCCTCCCACGTGCTGTCTCCAGCTGGCTTCTGCACCTTGCTTCTGGGGCATTCCTGGGAGCCCCTGGGGAACAGAACGCTCTTCTCTTTACAATATGCACTTCCTGCCGGAGAAACTCAGAATAATGAGAGCCTGAGCGCGAGAGCTGAAGGAAGCTTCCCGGGAGTCTTGGCTCTTTCCACCAGGTATTGGTGCATACTGGCAGGAGCGCTCCCCACCCCCCTGCCATCCCTCACTGAGAGCTACCTGGGGGTGCTGGTCAATCCAGGCGCCCCTCCAAGCGCCCAGCCTTCACACACACACACACCAGAGCTATGGAGAAATGTTAGGTGAATGAATGAATAGGTGACCAAAGAAGAAGAAATAAAGAAGAATCACGGGGGAGAGAAGACGGAGAGAGGAAGGCGGAGGGAGGGAAGTGGGGCTGCGGGGTGAGGAAGGGGCCAGAAGCTACAGGCAGGAGGTGCTGACCCACCATGGGCTTCCCCCAGCCGCCCACCCCCATTCTTTCCTGACTCCTGGGCCTTCTGATCCCATGCAGGCCTCAGGGTGGGACAGTGGGGCGAGCCAGTCACCAACACCAATGACATCCTGAACTGCTGACTCCCAGACACCTTGCCCGCCCCCGCCACCACCAGGCCAGACAGCCCTAAGGAGCCCTCTGCAGGGACCAGAGCTGGGGGACTCCTTACCTGTGACTCAACTCCTTACCTGTGACTCAATTACCTCTGACATCCCCAGAGACCTGCCCCTAAACAGCCCTCCCTGCCATTCCTCATATCTAGGCCCCAAGTGCAAAGACAGTTCACTTCAAATTCTTACCAGTGACTGAAATAGTCACAGCAAACAAACAACAGGCAAGACTTTCCTCCGTGCCCACAGCCCTTGGCCCCTGAGGTGAGGCTTAGGGAAGAGACGTCCGCTCCTCCCCGAGCCCAGCCTGGGCCAGCTGCCCCTTGGGAAGACCAGAGGGCCACCCAGGAGGCTGGGAACCCCAGAGGGGCTGTTCCCAGAGCAGCTGTTGCCATGGTGGGCCCTTCCCTCGGTTGGTGGCACCTGAGTTGCTATGGAGTTCCACAAGGGCTACCGCCCCCACCACCGTCACCACAAAGAAGTGGCTGTTGGGACCTTAATCCTCCCAGACTGCTAGCCAGTCGGCCTGGGTGGCTGATGCGTGCTGCCCAGCCTGTGCACCAGGCAGCCACGTGCCAGCACCTCTCCACCTCCCCAGCTCCATCCAGCCTGAGCCTCAGGGCTTCCTCTTCCCCTGAGGACACAGCTCTGTGTGTACTGCTGGCAAGTATAGTAGGGACCAGTTCCTCCCGGACCCCACTAGAGGTGGCAGGCAGTTCCCAAGGAGGGGGAGCAACAAGAAGGCCCCAGTGTTACCACTCTGGCTCTGGGTCTCAATGAGGAACTAGAAGGTTGACCTCATCTCTCTCCATCTTTCTCCCTGGGCTTTACCCGAGCCGTGCCAGGGAACGCTCCCTAACAATCAATGCTTACTGCCAGCTAGATATACATGCCTGTTTTCAGTATCCTTCTGCCGTCATCACCAAGGGCAGCTTCTCAGAAGAGAGGACACCTTTTATGTTTAAGAAAGTCCTTCATAGCAGTCATTCACACTCTAGTAAGAATTTGGGCCAGTGTATCTTGCATTAGACCTCTCAACGTACAGAATGAGAGCCTTGTTCTATGTCACAAGAAATCCTAGCACTAGAGAGCTCAGAGTAGGCGAAATTTCTTTTCCTCTTCATGTGTGAAATATTTCTGGTTCTAAGGGTAGATCTCTCTCTCTCTCTCTCCATGAGAAATTAGCAGCTTCTTTTTGTAGCTCAAATCAAAGGCCAGGGTCATACATGGAATTCTGTCTTGACCCAAAGCCTAGCTGGACTTGCTCAAATGGACTGTCCATTTTCCCTTGTTACGCTCACAGCAACGGGTGCCCTCCTCCATTGTGGTACTGTCCCAGTGATTGTATGTTGCTTGCTTACTGTTTTATGAATGTGTCAGTTGTTATGCAGGAGCCCCGACAGTGTAGTGGTTGTGCATTGGACTGTTAACCGCAAGGTCTGTGGTTCGAATCCACCAGCCCCTTGGTGGGAGAAAGAAAGATTTCTTGCTCCCAGAAATATTTACAACTTCAGAAATCCAAAGAGTGGAGTTCTCCCCTGTGTAAAGGATCACAGTGAGGGAGAATGGACTCAATCACAGGAAGTTTGGTTTGAGTTTCCCACCTTTTACTGCCTCCATCTCGGGCCTCTGTTTAGTGCCCGGGATCTCAAGCGAGAGCAAAGGAAGGGAGGGAGGGAGGAAGGAAGTAAAGTAGGGAGGGAGGGAGGGAGAGCTAGTGATCCGGTGACTTCCCTTGGATGACCCCTGTGGTTCACTGTCATTCCCTGCCATGCATCTGGCCCTCAGAGTTTGTTCAGAAGATTTGTCCTCAAGTGTCTGGTTCTCTCACTGTACCATCCGAATCACTGTGTGCCAGCCATGCCCCACTTCCACCTACCCCATCCCTGTACACCGGCTCTCCTGCCCACAACCCCCCACTCCCAAAGCTTCCCAGCCCCAGCCAGCCAGGGGCCCGTGTGCTGGGCTCTTTCTCTTCATCTCCCCTTCTCAGTCTTCATGAAGAATGTTCTCCCCCAGTCCCTGGCCCTTCTCCGTGCACCAAGAAGGACTAGTCTGGTCACTCGAGCGAGCGTGAGCCCTGAGGGGAAGGCCCTGCTGCGTAGGCCCGCCTTGGGTGGCCGGCTTCTCGGGGAGATTCCTTTGGGGCTGGAGCCAGCCCCTAGATCTCACTGGGCTTCCGGTTCCACTGTGAAAAGGTGGGTGGCACTGCTAGGTTAGATGAGAAAGTGTGTGGCCAGCAGAGAGCGGGTGACTGGGAATAATCAACGTCATGTTGATGGAGCGCTAACAAGGGATCGGATGCTATTCCAAGCCCACTCTCTATAGATGAGCCCTCCTTTCTGTGCAGAGCACCCTAGGAGGCAAGGGCTGCTTCTGCCACGTCCATTTTACAGATGTGAGGCCCAGAGAGAGAGCAGTGAGGCAGAGATCTCACAGACAGCAAATCTCACGGCCTGGCTTGACCATTGTTTGCCTGGTCACCAGCTGTCAGGCAGGAGATGGCTCTCAGGCACACGCGCCACTATTGTCACCACTCCTGGCCCACATCACACTGCCATCCTGGCTGCCACTGGCACCTCTGTTTTAGAGCTGTGTGACCTTAGGCAAATGACTTAGCCTCCCAAGGTTCCCAAGTCCTCGTCATAAAATTGAGAACCAGGACACACCTCTGTCAGGTTTTACCGAGAGGAGCAGGTAAAGCACCTGGATCCTGCAGTTGAATACCCGTCCTTTCCCTGTCTACATGTGGGGTGGAGAGCGACAGGGCTGACCTCCACAGCAGAAAGCCCTGGGGGATCCCTGGCTGGAGCCTCTCACAGCGGGCTGGACTGGCGGGAGGAGGCCACAGTCAACTTGCCGCAGAGCCTCAGGCAGTAAAGCCCCTGAGATGACTGACTGGTGTGGCCCTGGCGCTCGGGTGACCTGTCTGCTGGCTCCCAGGCATCAGAGAGAAGCCACACCCCAGGCCACCACCTTCCTCTGGCCTCCCCTAAGGTCCAGGGCTGGGAGCTGCCCTCAGGCCTTGTCTACAAACATACATCTGTGAGTCAGGGCAATGAGAGCCCAGGAGGGGAGAGGGAATGAAGGAGATGTCTGCAGAAGAGGAAGATGAGGGTGTGGGGCTGCAGAAAGGGGGTCAGAAGGGGAGGCAGAGAAGACCGCATGGGAGGAGGGAGCGTGGCAGGCAGATGAGGGAGAGGGGAAGTGGGGAGGAGCAGGACAGGAAGACAGAGAGGAGGGACCAGGCCCCCAGCAGGCCATGGCTGAGGGGCCTAATAGGAGCAGCACAGGTAGCAGACCCGAAGTGCCGTGCCTGGTGTCTGCTGAGTGGGGTGCAGGCAGGAGGAGAGCCGGCAGCAGTGCAGGGAGAGACGGAGCACTTCCCATGGAGGTGAATCAGAGCAGGAGCCGGGCTTCCTTTGCTGGGGAAGCCAGCCTTACATCATCCTTATTTTTAACAGGTCGACCGGGTTAGCCTGGCGCCACCCCACCCTTGGCACTTAGAGGGTTTGGGCTACTTTGAGACCAAGATCATTCTGGAGTTTTATTCTAGCTGTGGCTGCTGCTGGGTCAGGGAAGGGATGCTAATCCACTGTCTGAATGTAGAGTCAACAAGAGTGCAGGAGCTATGCAACAGAACCGTCTTCCCATATTAGAACCGAGCCCAGCCCCAGGGTGGGTCAGGACTGACCTCGGGGAGCCTTCTCCATTAGACAATCTCGCGTGAGGTGAACAGACTTCACTTTGGGAATTGCCCAGCCCCCGAGGCAGAGGCTCTGCCCGGTGTTGACTCCTGCCCTGACCTCTATGACACCCCCTTTTCTGCCCTTCTCCCTGCTCTCAGGGCGCTTGGTGTCTCTCCCTGTAGTCTCCCAAACCCTTTCTCCCTTTCCCCACCAATATCCCCATGGAGGCCATGGGCTTCCCCACCACTTAGCAGACTCTCAGACTCAGTTCATGGTGACCCCTGCGCCCCATCCTGTGCCATCCCCACGGTCACTTCCAAAGTGGACTGAGGTTAGGAAGGCGGCCAACAGGCTCTTCTCCGTGGTTATCGAAGTCTGGAATCCTGTTCGGCGGCGCCATGCCAACAGACAAGCCCTCCCTGACGATCAACCCAATGGTGGCCCTGCCGGAGGTACAATGGCCAGGCCTCAAACCTGGGTCTCCTGCATGAAAGACAAGCCATCGCGAGGGGGCCCAGTGAAATCTCAGGCACAATTCAATATACGCATGGGAGAGTTTTTGGAGGAAGCATCTAGTGTTCATTGGATTCTAGAGTGTTTATCCAGCCTCCCAAATGTGGAGAGCTGCGGCCCTCGGGGCCACACTGGGCAAGCACATGCCGACCAGGGGCTGGAGCCTGGGCCCCCGGTCGCTGGGTTTCGGTGTAGCCTAAGGACCCAGCAGGAATCCAGGAGCTACAGCTCCATGGCTCCATGGCCGATTTCTCCAGAGACCAGACCAGCTCAACTCGGACCAATTGTTGACAGAATCAGGGGCATGAGCTCACATGTAGTGTCTGCCAGCAGCCGTGCCACGTGTCGTAGCTTCATTCCCCTGTTTCTAGAAGCGGAGGCCGTGTCCCCATGTCCGTTAGTCCTTGCAAGGCTCCAACGACTGACATCATGTGTCCCTATAACAAGCTCCATCACTGACATTTCGTAAAACCTAGTTTCCTTCCATCCTCTCCTCCTTTTTTTCTGGATGAATCCTAAGACCCCTTCCAACGTTATCAGAGAGCAGCCAGCCAGCCTGTTGCTGTCTGGGGGATGCCGATCCATGGGGACTCCGTGGGTCAGGGTAGAACGGTGCCCCAGAGCATTTTCAGGGACTGATTCCACAGAAGCAGATGCCAGGCCTCTCTTCTGAGGCACCCAAGGGTGATCGCAGACCTTCTGCCTACCAACTGAGTGTGTTACCCACTTATACCTCCAGGCAACCTCACCTGGAGGAGAGGGAACCGGGGCTGAGGGAGGATGGAAGAAGCGATGGAAGCAGTAAGTAGGGCTCAGTTGAAGTGCGAGCTGCTTATGTGTGGTGGGGCAACTAACCCCATGTGGTACTTGGAGCCCAGCCGGTGTCCTATGGAATTTCTGTCCTGACCACATACCTGGCATTCTCTAGAGCCCATTTCTAAGTGTGGGGCTGGGAGCTGGCACACCCGGGTTCGTTCCCCAAGTTCCAACCCAGTTCGTGCGGCTGTGACTCCCGCCCTGTCATCAGAAGGCATTCACAGGAAGCCCCAGCTGGCGATCAGCTCATGGGGAAATGTGTCGGAAGCGAGAGGAAGTCTTATCTCCAAGGAGATTAGATCTGATTTTTTCCTGTTTCAACAGGATGGTAATTATAAAACCCCACGTGGAAATACAATCCTTCAGCTTATGGTCCTCCCAGACTAGCCACTTAGAAACCCTCCAGCCAGGAGGGAGCTGATGTAAGAGCCTCCTCCCCTCTGCCGTTCGCCATACACACCATGGAGAGAGATGTGAGGACAGCCATCCTGCAATCTCTCTGTCCCCACACTGCCTCTCCCCTCCTTTGGTCCCAGACTCCCAGGCGAAAGAAACCTGCTCGGTGCACTTAATTTGTCTTCAGGTAGCGCTAGGAGGAAAGCAAGCGAGGCTCCCTTTCTCTGCCCTGGATGAAGTGGAGCTCCAGGGGGCATGTTTTGGAGAATGAAGGCGTTCCTTCTTCTTCTCTATACCGTCTGGGCCTGCCCTAGATTTGCTGGCACTGGTCTGGCCTGCTTCTTGCAGGGGTTCGAGACCGGTGTCTCATGGAGTGCCCGTAAAGCCCGCCGAGGCTCACTCAGATGTAAAAGGCAAGAGAAACCCAAGCCATGGGGGCATCGCAGTTCAACCCAGTCTCCTTTGGTATCTCACGTGGCTAGTGCTGAGCTAATGCCAGGCTGGGATGTCCCTTGCCTCGAACTAGCCTGGCCCCAAGCAAGCCTGACCCAGGGTGGTGGTCATCACGGAATCCCCCACCCACAAGGTTATGTCTAAGCCTGTAACCCTCCTGCCTTCTTAGGGCAGGAAAGAGTGGTTCCATCTTGTCCTCAGAAACCACCTTGACCCTATCCCTTCTGTGTGCTTTCTTCACTCTGAGTTTGGACGTCACATATGTAACTTGATGCCCAGAAAGTATTTTTAGCTACCACCCAAGACCCACAGGTCCTGCCCACTCCCTGCTGGGGTGAATAGAGGGTGGAGATCAGGGGCTGATTGCACCCATCACGGGGCTGACTGGGGCTTGAAGATGCTTCCTAAGAGACAGATCGGGCTATATCCCTCCTTACTAAATACCCTGCACTGGTGCCCACTAACCTGGCTGGAGGTTAGATGTTCTAGCCTGGCTTCCCCAAACCCTTTACTTTCAAATCCCAGCCTATCTGCCAGGCCTTACTTAGTCCGTCCTTCCCCGCATGTGCCCTCTGCTCCAACCACACCCAATGAGGGTTCTTGAATCTGTGCACTTTTGGCTCAATGCCAGTGGATTTGGTTGTTTGGTTTGATTCTCTTTGCTTGGAGTATCCGTAGCCACGTCTCCACCACTGGAAACCCTTCTCACCGCTAGTGAGGTTTTCCTAAGCTCCCCCTATCACCAGCTGAACTGTATGTTCCCACAGTGCTTTAAACACCTTGACAAGCCCGTATCTGGTACCATCTCAGGGGTGGGGAATCTGTTATCTGACCAAAGGCTGCCTGGATATTTATAACATCACTCACAGGCCATTTTGATCACGGATTTCATTAACTCACTCTAATGTGATGCCTAGAAACGGCTTATCTTTGATGTTAGCTGGTATTGATCCCCCACCCCTGCACTAGACGGTCACTGTGTGGTCCCGCACAAAGTCGTTTACGGGTCAGAGGGTGGACTGACCAAGTAGGTCATAGAGACGGATATGTCAAGATGCGCCAAGAAAAATACCCAACATTTAGACACGGCCAAGGGGATGACTGAATGTTGCTTCAACGTGATGCTGAAGCTGCGTCTAACAGACCACACAAAGATGAACTCTCCAGAAGTGTGCTGTCAGCATATGGTGATTGAGCACGAGAAATGTAGCTAATTTCATGCCCAAAGTGACAATACTTTGGGATGTATTGTGTTAAATAAAATAGATCGTTAAAATGAATATAATCTGATTTTTAAACCTCCCCCCCTGGAAATGGGGCTGCTGTTGTGGTGCGCGGACATCAGCTGACTCTGGTTCTGAGTCAACCCTCTGTCACCGAGTCCCGTTGCCCCAGAGGGCTTCCAAGACTGTCCCCCTTACCAGAGCAGAATGCCAGGTGCTTCTCCCTTGCTGCCGCGCATATTTGAACTGACAACCTTTAGGTTCACCATGGAGCATTTAACTTAGCCATTGTGCCACCAAGGCTCCTGTGTAACTCCTAGAAAGGTTAAAAGTATATGAAAGTTCTTTTTATTTTTAATTGGAAAGCACTGCTTTGGAAGATTGTGTCCTTGTTTGACTTTGTTATGTTCTATCATTGATTAGGGGCTCTGACTGTGATGTGACATGTTACTTTTTAATCTGGTAGAGATTCAAATGATTTTTGTCCAAATAGGAAAGACAACCCTGATTTTATTGCTCTGTAGGGTATTTTTAAAAGGCCAAATTTGTCTTTAACTTTAAATATATATTGAATATTCTTGCATGTAAAGAATAGAGCATTCATATAGATAGATTCCCTCGCTTTAAACACTAGTTCCTCAACTGTTCTTGGCCCAGCTTTATCATCAGACTGATTTCCTCATTAATAAATGAGTCCAGTCAGTTCTGTGACATGTGTCCATTCTATAGCTGTGTGAGGCTTGCATTTTTGATGTTTTGAGAATTATACTGTGGCAGCAGACCCCTGTCTCTAGACAGAGCTTGAGAGCAAAGACTGAATCACAGACTTGCCTGGTATTAAGCGGGGGCTCAATAGGTGTTGAATGAATAGAAAGCATCTCTTTGAATTGGTGTCTGATATTTAATCTCCAACCACCCTTTGCACTTGTAACCCTATCGACCACTTTCTGGCGAAGAGATGAGATCCTCTTTTTTTTTTTATTGGCATATCATTCACATATCAATCCAGTAGCTCAATCATATTAAGAAGAGTTAGACAACCATCACCACCTTCAATTTGAGAACACTTCCTGCTTTCTTGTACTCAGTGATTAGCTCCCCATTTCCCCCAACCTCCCCTACCATACCTATTAATCCAGTTACTGTCTCTATAGATTTACCACTCCTGGATTTCATAAAAGAAAACCCCCCCAAACCACAACAACAAAATAAAACACAGAAAAGCCTCAATTAAAAAGAAAGCAGACACTATTAAATAGTAAAGCAAATTTAAAATAGATCAGAAGGGAGATCAAACGATAAGGTGTTAAATTTTAATCTAGTTGCATCTGTAATAATTCACTTTCCAATGCACTGTGCATGATCTCAAGGGTAGCATCTCCTTGGTCTACGGTCAGAAGGACTTCACTGGAGACTTAAATCCATGTTTCCCCTTCATTGTTGTTTTTTTTTAAACTGACACACGTTTAAAATGGGTAAAAGGAGAGCTCAAATGATAAGAGATTACATTTTAACCTAATTATATCTGCCATAATCTACTATACAATGCTCTTTGTCTAGTAACAAGGCTATTCACATCCTCAACTGCGGTTGAAGGGAATTCACTGCAGATTGAATCCATGGGGGAACCCTGCAGATAGATTTGGGGCTCCACTGCCATCTAGAACCTTCTGCAAACCAGGTGTTCACAACTTAAGCTCTGTCCCACTCCCTCCTTCCGATTTCGGTTTTAGTATTTACAGTCCTTGGATCACACAGGCTGGTATATGTCTTCCGTGGACTTGGTAGACACCAAGATGCGACTTTCTTTTAGCCCACCAAACAATTTTGAGGGTCCCGTGAAGGTACCCAGATTCTTGGGGCCTGACACCTGTCAAAGCAGGTCTTTATAATTAGCTCACGAATGAAGGTCTCCATTCCTGGCTTCCCACCTGCAGGAATCAGGGGCCCAGTGTGGTTCTCCTCCCTTACCCACCCAGCGTCCCAGACTGTTGCCAACTGCAGCACCGTAGAGACTCCCCCAAACGGCACCCCAAGATCTGGATTAAAACCCAGTGGCTTTCAAGGTGGCGCCGATGCGTTTCAGAGCAGAACTGTACTCCCTAGGGTTTTTCAATGGCTGCTATTTGGGGAAGCAGTTCCCCAGGTACACTGGGACCTCCCACCTTTCAGTGAGCAGTTGAGCAGGTACCCCTTCAACACCACCCAGGGTCTCCACAGTCTGGGTACAGAAGAGCTGTGGTGGTTGGAAGTCAGGAGCAGTGCCTTCCTTGAGAGCCAGTGATGCTAGTCAACTCCAATTCATCATGACCCTACAGGACAGAGCAGACCTGCCCCTGTGGGTTTCTTGACTGAAGCAGACAACCTCTTCTTTCTCTGGAGGAGCAGCTGGTGGATTTGAACTGCAGACCTTGCGGTTATCAGCCCGACCCTCAGAAAACATCTCTGAGTCCCAAGCGTCCGACAATTGCACAGAGAGGTCACTTGCACATTATCTTTTTTGTCGCTGCCGCCGCAGGCAGCATTTCAGGTGGCTGACTGGCAACTGGGGGGTGAATGGATTGCAAATTCCTTGAGGGCAAAAGCTTTTCATTTGCATGCCTGGGACCTGGCATTGCCTACTCACCAGTGAATACTAATCCGGGCCTCTTCCCTGCCCCCAGCTCTGGCACCACAGCAGCTTCCTCCCAATGAGCCTGAGAGTCGGACAGAACATTGATTAATCAATCTCTGCTCTGGGATTCCAGGGAGGCCCAGGTGATAATTAGGCACTGAGCTCAGAGTTGATGATTCTGTAGAAATGACAGCAAATTTACCCTTGTTCCACTCCTCCCCCCGCACCGCACCGCCTCCCACCCCCTTCCTGTATGGCAGTGGTTCTCAACCTTCCTAATGGCGCAACCTTTAATACAGTTCCTCATGTGGTGGTGACCCCAACCATAAATGATTTTCATTTCTACTTCATCACTGCCATTTTGCTACTGTTATGAATCAGTCGGCCCCTATGAAAGTGTCGTTCAACCCCCAAAGGGGTCGCGACCCACAGGTTGAGAACTGCTGCTCTATGATGATCAAGACTGCTTTTGGAGCAGTGTCATGAGATCAGCCCTCATGAACACTGGGTTTGGCGCTGGCTCGGAGCAAGGGCCCTTGCATGTTGCTGTTGGGTTGGGTGCTGTTGAGTTGATTTTGGCTCACAGGGTGGGTGTCCTCATGTGACACAGTAGACCTGCCTTCTCAGATTGGCTAGGCTCTAGGGCATCCCACTGAACCCACCCAACACCCTATGGCATGATTGTCTCCATTTGACAGGATGTGGAGGTGCCCAGAACCACATGACTTGCTCAAGGTCACTGGTAGTGAATGGCAATCATATTTTGAACTCATCTGTTCCCTCCCAAAGCCACACTGCCTTCACACCAATGGGTGGGTAAAGAAAACAGAGAGTCTAGGAGGCAGGGGGCCACACCTTAAAGCAGTGAGCACCTAACGCTTTCCTAAGTTAACAATTAGCACCTTAGTAGGGATTCTTTGCTAACCAGCACGCAGGAATGGGACATCGCTTCTGTTTCCTGTGCTGAAGAGAAGAACATTGATTCCAGACAAAATTCTCCTTCTGCCAGCCTCTTACCCTTCCACCTCCTGACCCCTGACATTGAGTGGATTATGACACCATGTGTTTCCAAGACTGCAACCCTGGACGGAAGCAATGCCCTCATCCTTCTCCCACCGAGGGGTTGGTGGGTTTTGAACAGCAGACTTTGTGGTAAATAACGCAGTGCCTAGCCCACAGTGCCACCAAGGCTCCTTACAGCATCCCCAGGTCTCTCGATTATCCCCGGTGTATGTCTCCATGACTCAGCTCCAATTTCTTAATCATCATCCAGCAGTGTTCCCAATATCCCACCTTCCTGCTTCCCTGGGTTCCTGTCCCCACTTCTAGTAGGCCACCTGTACCCTGGGCAATGGACTTGTTACTGTCAAACTCTTGGCAATTCTACGTTTAACAGAACAAAACCTTGCCGGGTCCTGGGCCACCTTCACAGTCACTGGTGATTCAGCATTTCTTATTGTGACCTACGGGATTTTCATTGGTAATTTTTGGAAGTAGATCAGCAGACTTTTCTTCCTAGTGTATTTCAGTCTGGAAGTTCCGCTCAAACCTGTCCACCTTGGGTGGTCTTGCTGTTTGTTATTTTTGAAATGCCAGTGGCATAAGTTCCAGCCTCACAGCAAAACGAAAGCCAGCACTCTCTGTCAAAGTGACAGAAGGTGGTGAGCTCTTGGTTTGCATTTGCCTCCCTCGCCTCCCCCTTCCAGTCACTTTACCAGAATCGACGGATGTTCAACCATCCCAGGAGACAGCATATGATCAAGAACCAGTGTTAATGAAGGAAGAAGTCCAACTTATACTGAAGGCATACGTAAAAACTCATGACTCCAAGAGATGATAGAATGTCAACTGAAATGTGTCAACAAATAGATGCGCTACTAGAAGCACCCACTCCTCTATGTCAAGAAGTTTAGAAGACAGCTCCATGGCCAGCCATGTCTGTGCCCATTCCAAAGAAAAGTGACCCAATGGACTCTGGAAATTATCTAAGAATATCATTCATATCACACGCAAGTAAAGTTCTGTTGAAGATCATTCAAAAATGGTCTCAAGTACATTGACAAGGAATTGTCAGAATTTCAAGCCAGATTCAGAGGCGGATGTGTAACAACAGGTGGCTATTGCCTGAAAGAAGAGAATACCAGAAAGATGTTCACTTGCGTATTATTGACTATGCAAACTCATTCAACTTACCCTATGGATAACATGGCGAAGAATGGGAATTCCAAAATAATTGTGCTCATAGACGAGGATCTAGGCTTTGGAACAGAACAAGGGCAACCATGTGGTCCAAAATCAGCCATCTGTCAACTGAGCAAATAATCCCAGGAGGTGGACTCTGTGAAGAAGAATGTGGCATTAGGATTCAAGGACGGCTCATTAAGAGCCTGTGATATGCAGATGACACAACCTTGCTTGTTGAAAGCAAAGAGAACTTGAAGCTCTGACTGAAGAAGATCAAAGACTGCAGCCTCCAGTGTGGATTAGAACAGCGTGGATTAGAACAGTGTGGATTAGAACAGCGTGGATTAGAACAGCGTGGATTAGAACAGCGGGGATTAGAACAGCGGGGATTAGAACAGTGTGGATTAGAACAGTATAGATTATTAGAACAGTGTGGACTAGAACAGTGTGGACTAGAACACTGTGGATTAGAACAGCGTGGATTAGAACAGCGTGGATTAGAACAGCGTGGATTAGAACAGTGTGGATTAGAACAGCGGGGATTAGAACAGCGTGGATTAGAACAGTGTGGATTAGAACAGCGGGGATTAGAACAGCGTGGATTAGAAAGAATTGAAGTTGTAAGGAGTACCTTGTAGTTGGCGCCACAACTGACACTCACGGAAGCCGCAGTCAGGAAGTCAAGTGGGAAGAGTCCGGAGTGTGACTAGCCTTGCTCTCAGACAGAGCACAGTAAAGTCGATTCTGGCAGAGACAGTGAGGCTGAAATGTAATAACGTATCAGTTGGTCTCCTTTCTGACCCATGTTTCATTTGTTCTAGTGTTTAATATTTTCTGCTTTGTTTTCAATTGAGGTTTTTTGTTTGTTTGCTTGCTTTACTTTGTTGGTGGTGGTGTTGGTGTTTTTGTTGTGTGTTTGTGTGTTTCTGTACATGGAATCCAGGAGTGCTCAATCTGTGGAGATGGTAGCTGGATGAGGGGTTCATTGAGAGTACAGCATGGGAGGTCGGGGGAGAAATAGCAAGCTAATAGCAGAAAGTACAAGAAAGAAAAAAATGCTCTAAAATTGATTGTGGTGATGATTATACAGCTCTTCCTAATACATTGAACGATTGTTGCATGTTATGTGAATTATATGCCAATAAAAGTGGTTTTTAAATTTGTTTTTTGTTTTTTTAAGAAGAAATCAAACGGGAAAATCTGCAACAAAATACCTCTTTAAAGTAGTAAATAAAAATCAGTGAAGGCATTTTGAGGACTGTGAGTCTGGGTAGACTAGAGAAACAAATTCATAGACACTCATGTGTATAGGAATGAGGCTTATATACAAGAGCAATTGAATATTGAGAAAACATCATGTGACTTCTTATCAGAAATGTCCCGCAGGGAGTGAGCCAGTGTCTCGCCTCCAAAAAGCTATTTCCCTCCTCAATCCCTCCAAATGAGGTCATCAATCTATGACTTGATTGACAGGTAAACTCCACCCCTTCACTCCTAAATCTCAGATTGACAACGGATTATGTAACTACCACAAGGACTAAGATGTGCTTGACCCAAGTCATGGTCTTTTCAGTCACCTGATATGCATATACAAGCTGGACAACGAAGGAAGACTGAGGATCAATTTGTGAATTTGAATTATGGTCCTGGTGAAGAATATTGAATAGCTTATGCATGGACTATCAGAAGAAAATTGCATTTGTCTTGGAAGAAGTACAGACAGATTGTCCCTTAAAAGCCAGGATGCTTATGTTGGATCTCTGTGGAGCTAGATATACCTCGGTCCTTGGCTCCACACTAGAAAGAATTCACACCGAAGCAAGTGTCCCAAAGTTCCCCCAAAGTTCTGCCAAAGTTCTGCCGCTTGACTCCGGGCTTCTGCCTTTTCAAGGATTCCACGGGGAGGCGTGGTGGACGACCCCTGATCGGTCCCATTGGCTGAATTGAATTCACCTGGCCTAGGTGGGCCAATTCAGGTTCATGCCCACTCATGTCTACCTGCGGGAAACCTGAGCCTCTGGGCATGTGCAGTGCGCCACTCCTTTGCTCCCATAGCTTGGCCCTCTGGGCATGCGTTAACAGACATTTCCCAGCCCTACTGCTAGTCCACCTAACACTTACACTTCTCATACATGACCCCATGTGGCTAGAGGTGAACTGGGCTCTGTAGGGTTTTCACTGGCTGATCTTGCTGAAGCAGATCTCCAGGTCTCTCTTCCTAGGCTCCTCTGGGTGGACTCAAACTACCAACCCTTCCGTTAGTAGCTGGCCACTTAACCATGTGTGCCACCAGAGCCTTTAAGTTTCTGTAATTCAGAGGAAAGCTTCGTGAATGGAGAGTGGTGGTATAGACAGCACTCTGGGCATGGTTCACGTCGCTGCATTGTACACCAAGAGATGGTCACCAAGGGCAGATGCTTTGTTATGCTTATTTGGCCACAATAAGAGCAAATACAAATCTAACAGGTCTACTCCACAGCCTGTCCATCTGGAGAGGGCCTGCGCCGGGGAGAGCCCAGGCCACCCATGTCTGGGCGCAGGGACCATGCAGGCTGGGCAGGGAGGCCAGCCAAGCCCCTAGGGCAAGGAAGCAGGTGGCAGCTCCCGCAGTCACGCCCCCGCTCTGTTGGGAAGACTGGCTCCACCTTCTGCAAGCTCAGCTAACAGGCAGCCTTGACGTCAGGGCTAGTGGAGGAGGCCGGGCAGCCACCCGGAGGGGTGGGGCAGTAAGCAGATAGGTGCGCCGCTTGCCAGGGGCAGGGGTGGGGTGCCATGAGGTCACCCCCACCACAGCAACACTAGTCTGGCCTGGTTGAAGGGGGGCTGTGATTTAGAGGGCTTCATGTTAGTCCCACGGGTCCCAAACGCACATTTGTCACAGGGATGGACAGGATTTGCGCTTGACCGGAAGGGCTCATTTGCTAAAGAGAGTCAGAGACGCTTCAGTGGCTCCTGATGATTTGTGTGAGGTTAAGGCTGACAAAGAAGCCCGGGTGGCACATTGGTGAAGCACTTGGCTGTGACCCAGTCGGTTGGCTGTTCAAGTCCACCAGCTGCTTCCACGGGAGAGAAGATCGATTCCAGCCGTGGCATTTCTACTCTGTCCTATAGGGCTGCTGTGAGTCAGAATAGACTCCACCACCTACAAAGAGTTGACAACCCTAACCCCAAAGACCCCCACGTGGCCCTTATGGAGTAGGCCAGGCGGAACCCGCCGCGAGGAAAAGCCCAGATGGCTGAGGCCAGGGCTCTGGCTGATGATGGGCTTTGAACCTTCGGTTCCGTACTTGGTCCTGGCTCACTTCAGATGGCCTCTCCTGACTGCTCCAAAAGGGGACCCCGTGGATTCTTGAGGGTCCCCAGCTCTCTGGAGATTGGCCAAAGGGACTAGAAGGGGCACTGAGTCCCTAATCTAAGCAGCCTCCACCACATTCTCACCCCCATTCTTCATAAACCACCTGGCCGCCTGGGGCGTCCGCTTTGCCAGGAACCAGGCTCGGTGACTGCGAGAAGAGGTCTGTGACCGGACGCCTGCGACCAACTAAGCCCTTCGAAGGGTTGCTTCTTCCCTCAGTGGAGAGCCGAGGTCCACAGCCCAGCCTGCTTGCCAGGAAAGAGCCCTCCCACATTCTGCCCTGCCTCGGTCATTCAGGATAGCGTGTTGCCGCCCCGCACAGCGGTGGTGGGGCCTGGCTGACTCAGGGCACTGGCCTGGGAGGACAGCAAGGAGAGGGTTGCTCCCCCCCACCAGACACCCACTCCCAGGCATGGGTGGATCTCAGGCCGGTCAGGACCCTCCTTGGCGCTCTCCCTGGCCACCAGCAGGCCCGAGCCCCTGCTTCCCCTGGGCTGCGCTGGTGTGGCAACCCATTCCCTGAGCGCCCCCTCTGTGCCGAACAGGTCACGTTTTTCTCATTTCATCCTAACACCACCCCGTGAGGGAGGCGCCGTCTCCGCTCTAAACCGACAGGCAGGAGGTGATTCGTGGAGACGACACTGGCGTCGGCGTGAACTGTCGGCATGAACTGTCGGCGTGAACTGTGCTCTGTGAAGTTTCCAGGGGCTGGCTTTCAGATGTCGACAGCCAGGGCTTTCCTCCGCGGCACCTCCGGGGGGAATCCAACCCCAGCCCTTTCTGGTGAGCAGCAGACTGGTGATTAACTGCTGGCACCCATACCCCACCCCAGGGACTCCAGATCCCCACTGGAGATAAGCCCCCTGAGGCTTAGCGTGTTTCCTGGGTCCGTGCCAGGCAGCTCTCACGCAGTCCCTCCAGGTAGCTATCCTTACAAGTGTTCCAGGGTGGAGATGTAGAGAGCAGACTGGCTAGTGAAGCTTGCCCCCAGGCAAACAGGGCTCAGTGAGAGAGCGGCCAGAGGGCCCAAAGCCAGCTGAGTTTCTAATCTGCTCTCCCTTCCTGCAGGCTGTCTTCCCTCCGCCACCCTTACTTTGCCCCCAACCTTTGCTCCAACCTTTGCCCCCAACCTTCCCCTCCAATCCTCCAGTGCCCTCCTCCACCCCCACCCCATCCCACCCTCCCAGACAACCGTCCAAAGCCTGCAGACCTTCCCATCCAGATAAAGAAGGACTCTTGCCATCGGTGAGTCGGCTTGGTCCTCCCCAGCCCCACCCCAAAGGTAGGCTGGAGCCCTCATCCTGGTGCGACCAACGTGACCTTGAAGCTGTCAGTTCGCATGAGGTTGTAGAGTAGGGAGTAGGCGCTAAGCCAGTATGACCAGGGTCTTTATAAAAGATGAGAAAGACCGGAGAGGCAGAGGGATGGACGGTGGCCATGTCAGGAGGAGGCGGGGATGTGAGGGGTCCAGCCACGGGGTCTGGCACGTTGGGCATTTCTAGGGTCCCTCAGTAGTAGGGAGAGGCAAAAAGGGACCCTTCTGATGGCCCTCAGAGAGATGACACCTTGATTTCGGAGTTCTGGCCCCCAGAACTGGGAGGCAACACACCCCTGCTGCTTTAAACCCCATTCACAGTGCTTTGTTATAGCAGCCCCTAGACACCCGTATACACCCCAAACCTTTCCCTGACCCTTTGTGCCCAGGTTGCTCCCCGCTGAGGTAGTTAGTTTATTGTGCCAGCCTGGCCAATAAGCACATGTGGGATTAATTGAAGGGCAGAGAGATGGGTGGCTCAGCAAGCCTCACCTTTCTTGTCTCTCGCTCTTTGATCATTGGACCAGTGTGCGGCTGCCTTGCTTGTTCTGTGCCTCAATTTGCAAGCTACGCTACCTGTGGACTGTGTCGCTGTAATTTGAGGTTCCTTCAAGACCTGCTTCACCACACAATTGGAATTTACATCTCTTGGGCTGGGGACTGACTGTTGGTGACCTGCCTTGCTGTTTGCTGCCTGTGCCGGGAAAGCCTGAATCTCTCTACAGAGGACGACCTGGCGGCCCTCAAGACTTGAAGGACTGCCAGTGTCTCACAACTCTCTAACACATTTGAATTGTACTGAGCCATTTGTACTGCTTGATAATTTAACTGTTTATTTCTTGTGTTATATAGTGTCTATCTATATAACTGCTTTATAATTTAATTGTTTATTTCTTGTGTTATCTATCTCTCTCTCTCTCTCTCTCTCTCTATATATATATATATATATATATATATATATATATATAAATAATTAGCAATCTGGTTTTATCTATTTAGAGAACCCTGTGCCACCCCATCTTCTATTGCACATACTGAACATAAGGGCACTTCCTCACGGTCTCCTGGTTGGTTGTGTGTGTGTGTGTGTGTGTGTGAGAGAGAGAGCCTTGTTTCTGACCCCTCTTGTCTTCCCTAAGGAAGGACAACCAATCATCACAGACGACACATTGCTTACAACCCTGAGGTTCAACTCAAGGCTGGAGATGAAACGTTCACATCTACCCGAGCAGCCAGGACAGCGCCAGACGCAGTTCATCAGTTCTCCACATGTGCATGTTCCTCGCATCTCCATGATCTTGAATGATCTTCCTAGGAACCTGGGGAAGTGGTCTCTCAGGTTCTGAGGGGTGAGGTGCTGTAAGGACGAGGTGACTAGCTGGTGAGGGGACGTGCAGGAGTGGGACCCAGGTTCTCTGCTCTTGAGTCTAGGGATCTTTCGTCTACCGAGGGTCAACTGTTAATGGAATGATGCGCTTGATTTCAGCTGATTCCTACTTTGTTTCCTCCTCACACCAAGCCAGCTGTGAGAAGAGCCCTGGGGAGACTGGTTGAGATGTGGTGAGATTGGCTAAGGGGATGGGAGTAGTAAAAGCATCCATGGCAGTTACATAATCTACTGTCAACTTGAGCGAAGGGATGGAGTCTAGCCTGTCAATCAGGTCATAGCCCATGAGGCCTCTGGGTGGTCATGGCTTTCTCCTGAGGATTCTGGGAACTCCTGTCTTCCTCCCTGGAGGTGGGATACACAGTCTCCCTCTGAGACATTCCTGTTGACAAGCCACCCTGATGGAGGCAGAGCCCTGGAGCTGGAGGAGCCATGTGAAGACCCACACCAGCCCTGAGATGCTTCCACTGCCATGGGATCCACAAGACTTTCAACCCACTGACTTGTGATCGTCCTGTATTTGGCGCTATTGCATGCCTGCATGAGTCTAGAGAGGAATTTATGGACTAGTATTGACATATGGCTAATATCGAACTTATGGACTTGATCTGGACTGGGCTGGGATGTTTCCTAATATACAATTGCTCTTTGATATAAAGTGAGTCTCCCTGGATTTGTTTCTCTAGTCTACCCAGACTGACACAGCAGCCCAGGGGACAATAGGCCCCGTGAGTCTAGCTTTAGCCGAGATTGAGATGCTGATCCAAGAAGGGACCCTGTAAGTACGCCTCAAAGGGCGTAGGCAGTTTCTTGGGGTCAGCAAAGTCCCTGCCCCACTCCATGGCCCCACAAGGACACCGGTAGGGGCAAGTGATCCGTGACAGAGCACCCTCAGGTGGCCACTCATCCACTCTCCAGTGGGAAAGATCAGGGAAACGGGAGGGCACTAGGACCTGCAGGGAAGGAGGGAGCCATCCAGGCAGAAGGGGTCGCTATTGCGGTTTGGCCACTGGAGCTCCAGGAGGAAGTAGCGCTGACCGCTCTCCCCTCAGGCACAGCTGTGGCTGCTTTGCCAGAAAGGAGGATTAGGTTGCACTCTCAGTGAGGGTGCCCCAAGGATTTGGGGTGCTTCCAGAAGCCCAGCCCCTTCTCTCTGGTCCAAGCCAAGCAGCCTGATCCCTGGAGGCTCAGGAGCTCAGTCAGGGTCCCGTAAGCTGGTGCCTCTCTGTGTGCACCGTCCAGGGGCAGTGCCAACGTGGTCATCACGGTTGCTTTGTGCACCCCCATCTTGTGGTTTCTCTGCCTTGTGGAGGAGGCCAGGGCTGAAGCTGGGACTGGGGCCGAGCGTGTGACCTCTGTTGGGTTTTGAGCGCAGCCCTGGTACGGGCTGCTTGCTCTGAACCTGCCCGGCTCCCTGCTCCGGGAAGCACAGATTAAATGAATGACATGTGCAGCGATTACAGATGAAAGAGATGGAGGGTGAGGGCTATCTCTAGGTCCTGCCGGGGAGACGAAGGCTTCATTCACCTTGTCACTTTGTACTGCGCTCCCTTGGCAGGTGTCAGCGGAACTGCCAGCACGTCCGTCCGATGCACACCCTCGCGGCGGCACAGGAGGCCTGCGGCGGGCTGGAGCAGGCCACAGCTGCACCAGTCAGAGCCGCCCCACGGCATTCAATCCATGATTGTCCCATTACCGACGCATGCTGGGAACAGGGCTGGGATCAAAAGCAAAGTCATCTGCAGGTTATGAAACAACCGGCGGACAGACGGACTCACTGCTGCCGGGTCAATGCAGGCTCACTGTGACCGCCCCTGCGGGTTTCTGAAACTGTCATTGTTGATAGGAGTAGACAACCAAGGAGCTGGTTTAGAACAGCTGACCATGTGGATCTCAGCCCAATGTGTAACCCTGACCGCAAAGCAGAGGAGGTGTCAGCTGTGCCTCCAGCCTGTCTAGGACCCTCCTGAGAGCAAAGGGTCCCGAAGCTCAGGAGAGGGCAGGGAACAGAGGTGCTCTCAAGTCCCCCAGCTGGGAACACCGCTGAAACGGCTCCATGCTAGTCGAATGAGCAAACGAACAAGTGGCTGGTCCAATGAGCGGAACCAACACGTTCGCTGGAGCACTACAGGGTGTCTGGACGCGATGCACTCTCTGCGGGCGGGCCCTCAGGGCCCTCTCAGGAGACCCTCCTCGCCAGTCCACCTTGACTCCAAGGACCCCTCCAGCCATGGGCTCTGCTGACATGCAGTCAGCACTCCACTCCTTATCCCCCAGCCCCACGTCGCAGCAGATAACTAACACTAGCAGGTCAGTGTCAGCACCGAGGCCCTTTAAGATGCTTGGCCTGGCTGGAGAGCCCTCAACAGAGCTGGGTGTATTTTTAGCTCCTTGGGCATCTGGACAGGTATTGAGATGCAGTCCCGGTTATAGACACCAGGCAAATCAGTATTCTGCTACCGGTCTCCACACGCAGCAGTTTCCATTCAGGGTCTCCAAAGCAAGGTTGCCATGGAGACTGAGCGCCAGGGCAACCGAACTTCCTGTAGGGAAACAGTCGCACAGGTAGAGCTGCGGGCCAATGGGGATGGAGGAGTCCCTTGGATGGCCAGCTTCCTCTCCTGAAGTCAGGGCTGTGGAATCCCTGACACCCCTGGAAGAGGTGAGTCCTGAGACAGAGCACACTGGCTAGAGGCATTCTGTTTCCGTCGTCATACCTGCTGTGGGACTGGTGTAGCTCTCCCTCTGTCCCTTCCTGCCCCCTAGGGCTTTGGCTACCCAAGGGGTCATCTGGGAACTGCTTGAGGAGGAAGGTGGCAGGGCCATGTTGTAGAAAGATTAAGTACCAAGTGTCAGAGCCACCAGTGCTGGTAGAGACCGAGGACGCAGGCTCCGCGAGAGACGTGGGGTGTCAGGTCAACCTCCTCTTGGTGCAGGACTCTGAGCAACCCACCATTCTCGGTGGCGCTGGACGGGTCCTTAAGGCCGTTCTGGGAGGCTACTGAGACAGGTCACAAAACCCTCACTTCACCCGTCCATCAACACAGAGGGCTTGTGCACCCAATATGCAAGGCAGCCGGGATGAACCATCGGAGGCTCCAAGAGATTCAGTGGGCCATGGCCCGTTACAACAGCCAGCGAGAGCGGGCCCACGAGACACAGGGGCCAGTAGGTCTGTCCAATCTATAGATTCAGTTGGCAGAGAGTCCGAAGAAGCTGTTAGGGAGCATTTAGCCTGATCCTCGCCCTTCACAGAAGAGAAACTGAGGCCCAGGGATAGCAAGTGAGTTGGTCTTTCGGGAAGTTGGAGGTAGGGCAGGGCCAGGAGGCTTTGGTTCATTCTTCTCCTCAAAGCTCTTTCCCCAGAAACCTGCTGCTTCCGACACTTACTGGACACGTGCTGTGGCAGGCACTGGGTCAGTGAGGAATTACATACAGTTGCTATCAAGAGAGTGCTAACCACAGCGACCCAAACTAGGCCTTTGTTCTCTTGAAATCCAGAGGCAAGTCTTCCAGGACTAGTGTGGACGCCGTGCCTTCTCTCTTTCTTGATGGCTGCTCTTGGGACCTAGATTCCATCGGAATACTTCTGAGATGGCTGCTGTCCTTTTTAGCCATCACATTTACATTCCTGGCAAGAAAAGAGGGAAGAGGAAAGGGGCCAAGGAGAGTGCATGTGCACTGGTCTGTCTGGTCAGTCCATTCTGCCCCAGCCCCTGCCCCTTTAGGAGTTTCCCTGCGAGCTGTCTACCCTCCACTCATGACCTATCGGTAGCTCCTAGTTGCGAGTAAGTGAGGTTAGGAGATGCCTTTTGCCTGGGCACCTTGTAAACCTGGGGCTGTGGTAGGGATGAGAATTGGGAGAACAAGATTGGGAGCAACTAGCAATCTCTCTCGTAGGCAATTTGCCAGGCATTGTCTGGGAATAAATAATAATAATAACCAAGTTCATTTGGACGCATAATCTTGGACAAAAGCACACTGACGCATCTTTCTGCAGAGGGCTGGGTGGGTTCGAACTGCCCATCTTTAGCAGGATGGATAGACAGCTTTAAAAAAAAAGGAAGACGCTAAACAGGAGCGGTCCCATGTATGACCAGTTTTTGTTATCTGCTTCTTAAACCGTGTCTATCCTTTCTAAGCTGTCTGCAGTGTGTATGCATTTATTTGGCAGCAGGGGGCAGAGGGGCAGTAGGGTGGGGAGGCTTCCTTTAAACCATCCACAGAGGTCCAGCGTTCCCTCTGCTTTGCTGCTTTCACGAAGGCAGCGCCAAATTCCTCAAAGCCACTTTGAACACCGCCAGTGTCGGTTCAACGCAGCTGGAGGAAAGCGAGCTGCAGACCCAATCACCCTTGGAAGAGGCGCAATGGACCGTGAAGCTGGAGACAGTGGGGGCTATGGCAAAGGCAGCTCCCCCACCCTGAGCCCGGCTCCTCCCCCCTCGGCTCAACCCCGGGCTCCTCCGTCTGGGAGCACCTCCCACACAGTCTCCTCCAGGTTGAAACACGACGCCCTTGGGGACTGCTGGGCTGCGGGCCACCCGGCCTGCGGGAGCCACTCTGAGCAGCAGGGCAGAGAGCTTCTGAAGGCGAGGCTCAGCCTTTGCAGCGCCTCTCACGGATGACTCTGGTTATTTATGAATCAGAGGTGTCCTCCTCAAGTGCCCACAAGGTAGGTCAAGGACGTGCAGGAGTCTCCCCTCCTCCCCACCGGTCAACCACAGCCCAGGACTCCTGCCATCCTCAGGGGGACCCTTCAGCCCCGGGGCAGAACAGAGGGGACACTGGAGACTTACCCCGAGGCATCCTTCCAACAGACAGCCCCTCCCAACAATATTTTTAAGTCATAGGTTGTCCAAGACATGACGCAAGGGCTTTCGAGAGAAGGTGATGGAAAAGCGGCGGTCAGTCTGTTGAATTTGAAACTAAAACATGGAATTGGTTACTTATGAGGTGAACTCAGACACGCCCAGTTTATCCCAGCCCTCGTTCTTTCCAGGTCCTTTTTCTAAGGGGCACCGATTTCATCTGGGGCAGGGGCTGTGTGCGGCTAGAATACTGCCCCCACAGCTCACTTGGGGCTGTGATGTCCTCAGGGTTCGACAGATGGGATAGAGGTCGAGCCCGTGGGCGGGGTGTCTGTTCCCGGAATACATAGGCCCGAGTCCCAGAGGAGACTGCATTTGGGCCTCATCCACTCCTTTCTCCGGCCTGGGGTGAGGTGGAGATGCCTGAGAGGGGAGCAGCCGTTGCATGACACAGTTCGGAAAAGTAAAGGCGCGTGCGTGGAGGGCAGAGCAGGAAGCTCGGAGGAGGTGAGGTCCTTGGTGACTTCCGTGGCAAACACAAAAGCCCCATTCGAGGAAGCCAGCAGGGTTGGGGATGGCAGCATCTGCCACCGGTCAGAGGCGGTGTCTTTGGGGGATCAGGGACTCACACCGGCCAGGCTCCCGCCCTTTAAGATCAGTGCGTGGCCAGGCTTGGGAGCAGCTCACCCCCTTCAGCAAGGAAAGCCAGAACTCCCAGAGGCTCCTCCTGGTGGTTCATCTGTATCTATCACTCCGGGGGACCATGAAGAAGGAAGTCTGGCTGGTTTTCATTCCTCCCAAGAGAGAATGTGGCATGCGGGAGGATGTTCGTTGGCTGATGTGTCAGGCTGGCTTCTCCAGAGAAGCCAAACCAGTGATAGATCCTTATCTATTAGATGCCATGATATATGTTTGTGTCCTATATTATAAATATTTATATGTCCGTGTATACATCTGGAGAGACTGAAATCTGTATCAATAAAATGAAGAGCTCACACAAGTGTCGACGTAGGGCCGTCCAGTCCAATTCAAGCCCCCGTGTTAGACGCTTCTCTTGACTCTCATAGCTGCAGGGTTCGACGAACCAGGAAGCTGGAAGACCAACCAGAGGGGAGGAAGACCTCACGCGGGTTGATGGATACTGAGGTAGAGGAGCCCCAGGTCAGTCATTAGGCTTATGGCTGCAGAGACCAAAGAAGCCAAGGTCACCACGTCAGATGGCAGGCTGCTGATGGCTCCAGGGGTCCGCTGGCGATATGGCAGGCCACACGGACTCAAGTCCCAAGAGCCAGAGGTTGTTGAGTGTCTGATGCAAGGCCCAGATTCAGCGAGAAGCAAACAAGCTTCCCCACAGGGACTACCTAGAGAAGAATGAGGCCACACACCTGAGGGAGCTTCCTTTCAGCTCCATTGAGGCTGTGACCTGAATAAGGGGGTTTCACGTCACCCCAATCCTCCCACAACTGCATCTCACAGCAGATGCCATCCTGGAGTTTAGTACCTTAAGTTACCTTACATCCTGGGGGATTGCGACTGGGCCCAACCACCGAGGGTCCTGGCCCAGCCAGGATGACCTAAAACCCAACTACCACTGCTGAGTTGACAGAGAACTCAAATCTTGATCTTCCCATGCCCGGGCCAGGGAGGAGGTCTTCTCCCTTGCCCTTTCAACCCATTGATGGCATCAGACGGTTCTTCACCGAGGGCCCCTCCATCATGAGTCTTTGGGGATACATAAGGGGGTGACTATACCACCTGCCAGAGTTTTCACAGTTCAACCAACAGCTTTTTGCGTGACCGGATGGCTTCAAGAGATCTTGAAAAGAAACAGACTGGAGATCACATCAATGCTGCAAGCACAGGGAAGGGTAGAAAATGATTCTGCTCCTCTGCAGCCCCAAACAAGCCAAACCGGTGGCTCTCAGGCTGGTTTTGATTCAAACTCCCCCATGGGGTTTCCAAGGCTGTAATCGCTATGGAAGCAGACTGTCTTTCTCTGGGTTCGGGGACAGCTGATCTGTCAATTAGCAGCTGAGCACTTAGCCTCCTGCATCACAAGGGCTGCTTCTTTTCTACAAGCTCTTTATTAGCCACATGATATGCCCCAAACAATCGCCATCTAATTGGATCTAAAAAGGAATTGGCAAAAAAAAATCAAGATTTTAAAGACAATTCCCTAAAATATCGGTTGACATTTATTATTCTTAATGAAGATTATTTCACTAAGAGGTTTTGCCTTGATGGCTATTAGCTATTAGCTAATGATAGCAGAAAGCTCCCCAATTAGTAAGAAAATTTAAAACCAAGCATCGGGAGCATAAAGATAAACCTCAATATCTTTTTTTTATTGATGACTAAATTTGTTGCGCTACTTAATCCAACATTCAAGAACATTTCACAAACCTTAATGAAGAACCTATAAAGGGATCTTTTGATGTTTGTTAGGATTGCAAACCACAAAAAGCTGCATGCCGTGAGAGGAAAACGTGCTTGTCCTACCATGAAAAATTGTTGCAGTCATACATAAAGGACCAACGTGGGGCCGAAAAAGGTATTCTTTTGTCAGCAAACATTATTCAAAGATGTGCAGAAAACACGGCTGGACTTTTAAAGAAACGAATATTATTGCCAACTGTGTGCTATTCTGAACGTTTATTATCTAATTGATCTAAAATGCAGACTGCTAACCCCTCAGTTTGTGGTGTTTGCTAGACTCTGTTTGCATAATAGAAGTGCATTAGAAAGAGAGTTTGGAGCCACCCACATGAATGACAGGAGCCCTGGTGGCACAATGATTAGGCACTCAGCTGCTAACCAAAATGCTGGTGATTTGAGCCCCGGGTCTGCCCCTCAGGAGAAAATGCCTGGCTCCCCGGCTCCCATGAGATGACAGCCTGGGAAACCCTGGGGGCAGCTCCCCTCCGTCTTCTGGGGTCACGCTAAGTCAGACTTAACTCAGAGGTACACAGCAGCAACAACAGAATGTCTGCGTGGGAAAGAGCACGTGGTTTTTTTTTTTTCATTTTGTTTTGTTTTAAATAAAAATGCTGTATGGGAGAACCATTGACTGGAATAAGAAGAGGAGTCCAAGGTGAAGTTATACAGATAGAACCACACTCGGAGTCATTCGCTGGACAGACAAGAGGTCAAGCTCAGATGCACATTCAATGAGGAAACGCACCACGGATGATGTTAGTTTTATAAAAATAATGTTTTTAACATACAATAGACTGTAAGATGACAAGGCGGTGAAGGGGTCAGGTATCAGGCATCAAAGACCAAAAAAAACCAAAACCATAACATTGTGAATGAGGGGGAGTGCAGAGTGGGGACCCAGGGTCCATCTGGGGGAAATTGGACATCCCCTTGCAGAAGGGCTGCGGGGAGGTGAGGAGCCAATCAGAGTGCAGTGTAGTAACGATGAAATATGCAATTTTCCTCTAGTTCTTAAATGCTTCCTCCACCCCACTACCTTGATCCCAATTCTACCTTACATATCCGGCTGGACCGGAGGCTGTGCACTGGCACAGATAGGAACTGGAAATGCAGTGAACCCAGGAAAGATGAACCCCCCCAGGACCAGTGGAGAGAGTGGCGATAGCAGGAGGGGGGAAGGTGAGGGAGAAAGGGGGGACAGATGACAAGGTCTACATATGGCTTCCTCCCTGGGGGACGGACAGCGGAGAAGTGGGTGAGGGAGATGTTGGATGGGGTAAGATATGATAAAATAATAATAATTTATAAATTATCAAGGGTTCAGGGATCAGGGGGAGGGGGAGGGGGGAGGGAGGGGGAAAATGAGGAGCTGACACCAAGGGCTCAAGTGGAAAGCGGGTGTTGTGAGAATGATGAAGTCAACATTTGTACTAATGTGCTGGACACAAATGACGTATGTACAGATGGCGATGAGTTGTATGAGCCCCTAATAAAAAGATCATTAAAAAAATACAATAGAATGCTTCAAAAACATTTATTGTGAAGTGGGCAAGGTTTACACAGCAGATCCGTTTTCCCTGCAAGTCATGTGCATGTGTTGCATCTCACTGATTACAGCCCCACAAGGCGACATCACTTACCCCACTTCCTCCCGTGAGTCCTGCTTCCGTTCCTCCTCTCCCTGACCCTTCTGAATCTTGTCCTTGGGTCAGTGCTGCCCTCTGAGCTCACATGGTTGCTTATTCTGCGGTATGTGCCCCTCCCTATTACTATTGCTCCCCTTACCAACTTGCCCAGTATTTGGCTAAAAACAACCATAGGGGCGAGTCAGTTTCAGACTGAACGGGCAATTAAGGGTGATCGTCTTGGGATTCCACCATCTCTATCCAACCAAGAAGCCTGTTTTTTGGTTGGTTTTTTTTTTTTCATTACTTTTGAGTTTTGCTCCACATCTGGGGCTCTGCCTTCCCTCGATGCTGTCGATCTCTTCCAATTGCCTGGCTGCTTGAGGTCTGGGTTGATGACAAAACAGTGCTGGGACCCCATGTTTCTCATGCACTTCTTTGGTGCTGGCTCCCTGGGTCCTCTGTAGAGACCCTCTCCTGTCACTCCAGCGCACTCTAGTCCACCCTTGCCTTCAGCACCACCCCATGGTGGTCACCCCAGCGGCACGGCTGAGACCGTGAGCCCAGCCCACCGAGATTCCTCGTAGCCCCAGCACCCAGAACAGAACCCAGGAGCACCAGAGCAAGCTGCCCTCGGGCCTCCTGCAGTCCATGCTTGTGGGTCTCATGTCTCACATGTCTGGGGGTCTCGGGGTCACTGTCTGCACCTGTCACATGCACATTTGCCTGTGAGAAAGGTGTGGCCACGTGCTGTTACCCTAGAGTTCCCGCCCGCCTGGTGCCTGGGGGACATGTGGGGTCAAGACTGGTGACAGGGCTGAGGTTGCTCTGGAGGCAGCCAGCTGCGCAGGCCCAGGGAGCTGAGGGAAGAGTTGTGGGCCCAAATGCATTTAGTGGCATCCTGGGAGATTTTTGGTGCATGAGGCTTGATTTAAAAATACAGGAGAATTTAAGCTTTTTCCACACCTGCCCGGGGAAAGCGGTCCAGTCGCCTGGGCTAATATTAGGGCTGTTTATTTTCCCACATTGACATTTCCCTTGCCGTCTGAGATTGCTGCCGGAGATTGAATGACTGATATTGACACTGGCAGCCTCCGTGCAGAGAGGATTACCAAGGAGTAAGTATGAGTTCGCCTGGGCAAAGCAGACAGACAGACGCCCAGAAACACGTGCGCCACGCCAGACGGGGCCATTCAACAAGCAACTGCCCTGCAGTTGTTTCTGGCCGTCAAAGGGGCTTGTATATAAAGGAGCCTAGGCTGCTGCTGGTGGTGGTGGGGTGCGCCATGGGGGGCCCTGGTAGGTGCAAAACGCTAGTTTGTACCCAAAATAAGACACAAACAAACTCCCTGCCATCGAGTGGATTCCGACTCATATGGACCCCACAGGACAGGGGAGACCTACGCCTGTGGGTTTCTGAGACTATCACTCTATGGAGTAGGAAACCTCATTTTCTCCTGTGGGGCAGCTGGTAGTTTTGAACTGCTGACCCTGCATAAGCAGCCCAATGAATAGCCACGATGCTACCACTAGGAGAAGGAAACTCGGGTCTGTAAGGCAATAGCTAGGAGCCTGGTGGTGTAGTTACGCATCGGGCTGCTAACCACAAGGTCTGCAGTTAAAAAATACCAACCTCTCCGGGGGCTTAAGTGGAGAGCAAAGGTTTTGAGAATGATGAGGGCAATGAATGTACAAATGTGCTTTACACGATTGATGTGTGTATGGATTGTGATAAGAGTTGTATGAGTCCCTAATAAAACGATTTTTAAAAAAAGCCAACCTCAGGAGAAAGAGGAGGCTTTCTTTCTATTCTGAGGAAACGTGCTAGTCTTGGACACCCAGAGGGGCATGGCTACTCAGTCCTATAGCATCACTAGGAGGCAATAATCTCTCTCCCTAAAACCAAACCAAACGCTTCTCTTCCACACCCTGAGTGAGGAAGTGTCCAGGACGGAGGTCTTCACTGGAGGACCACTTGACAAGTCTTTGCAACCAGTTCTACTCTGCCCGGTGGGGTCACTATGAGTCAGAATCAACTCCACAGCAATGGGTTTGGTGTTGAGAACAAAGCTCCTCCTTCCTCCCTGACCAAATGGATTCCCCAAACCAAACCCTGCCATGACGTCGGTCCTGACTCACAGGTACCCTATGGGCAGAGTGAACTGTTCCCTGATGTCTCCGAGACTGATGAGAACCGTCTGCCACGTTGTTCTCCCAAAGAGAAGCTGGTGGGTTTGACCCGCCAACTGTACAGTTAGCAGCCCTATGCTTAGCCGATTGCGCCACTAAATGGATTAGGGACGAGGGGGTATTTTTCCTGTGTTGCCCTGAGTACAACCGAGGCAGACCGGAACTACGAAAGGAGCCCTTGAATTTAGAGAGAGAGAGAATGCATAAAGTGGAAAAGCCAATGCATTTGAGAGTAGATTTATTAATCGTATTCTAGGAACTGCTCTTGTCCCATAATATAGCTCTCTTATCTAGTCAAAAACCTCTCCTTTTTCAGTCTGGGCAATGCAGGAGCCTGGCGAGCCAACGAGAGGGCTCTCAGGCTTCCTGGGTTTCCAGTAGCCGGAATAAAGGAAAGACATCCCCACCCAGAGGACAGCCCTCCTAAGCTGGGCCTAGGCTGCTGGGGAGGGTCTGCAGCCCGAGCCTATAGGAGCTTTGAAAGGGGGCTGCTTCCAGGGCTGATCCAAACTGCCTCCCAGGCAGCCTGGGCATCGCTGACACGGAATTGTTCCGTTCTCCTGATGGCTTCAGTCCCTCAGTAAATCCAGTGCCACCTAGTCCACTCTGACTCATAGTGACTCTATAGGACAGGGTAGAATTGCCCCATGCGTGATTCGGAGGCTGTCACTCTTCACTGGAGTAGAAAGCTTCATCTTTCTTGTACAGAGCAGCTGGTGGTTTTGAACTGTGGACCTTGTGGTTGGCAGCCCAATGTGTAACCACTCTACCACCAGGGCTCCTTGTGACCCAATAAAAGTCCCATAACTTAAAAAAAAATCATTTTATTAGGGGCTCATGCAACTCTTATCACAATCCATACATACATCAATTGTGTAAAGCACATTTGTACCTTCATTGCCCTCATCATTCTCAAAACATTT
>NW_022104341.1:5856299-5880179 GCF_000313985.2 Echinops telfairi | reverse complement strand
TATATCTTTTGATAGCTGGGCACCATCAGCTTTCTTCACCACATTTGCTTATGCATCCATTTGTCTTCAGTGATTGTATCATGGAGGTGAGCACACAATGATATGATTTGTTGTTCAGTCCCATAACTTTTTACGGGAGAAGTTAGCCTTATCTTTCTCCCTCCGAGCCGCTGGTGGTTTAGCAGTCCAACCCTTCCCCAACAGTCCACCGGGGCTCAAACCCTCACCCTCACTGGTCTGAGCTGACAGTCCCACTTAGAGAGCATCGTCCATATTAGCATCTGCGAGCCTCTCTGGGGCCCAGGGAGCAACTCCGAACCAGGAAAGGTGCCTTGGAGGTGGGTCGAATGAGGCAGGTCTTACCCAGTACTAGGTAGGCACTAGACTGTCCTCTCCTGAGTAACTAACTAGACACTGGGCTGGTGGTGTGGCCCACCACCAATTCCAGCTCTTATCGACCCTGCAGCACAGGGGAGCACTGCCCCTGTGGGTTTCCCAGACTGCAACTCCACAGGGCTTGGAACCCTCCTCTTTTTCCTGCAGAGTCTGCCGGTGGTTTCAAACGGCTGGCCTCGTGGTTAGCAGCCCAATGTGTCGTAGCCGCTATAGCATCAGGGCAGACCCGGGGCGTGGTAATAATCCACTGCCAAGCACACTCTGCCTGAGGGCATAGCTTTTCACAAAGCCACTCCAGGGACAGAAAGAACTCAATGGAGGTGGAACCCGTTGGATTTGGGGCTCCCACTGTAAATTGTAGTAGCTTTCCACAAACCTCATGCTCCAAATTTAAGCTCTAAAAACATCACATAGCAACCCTGGTGGTATAGGGAATACATTAGGCTGCTAATTGTAAGTTTACCAGTTCAAAACCACCAGTCACTTTTGGGGAGAAAGATGAGGTTTTCTATTCCCGTAAAGAGTTACAGTCCCAGAAACCCCCAAGGGCAGTTCTACCCTGTCCTGTAGGGTCCCTACAAGTCAATCTCTACTCAATGGCAATAAGTTGAGTTGAAACATTCTGTAAAGATTTATGACCTTGAAAACCTTATGGGAAGAACCACTCTGCTGTTGTTCTTAGGTACCGTCCAGCCAGTTCCGACCCATAGTAGCCGTATGCACAACAGAATGAAACACAGTCTGGTCCTGCACCAGCCTCACAATTGTTGCTATACCCGAGCCTGTCGCCACAGCTATGGTGTCAATCTGTACTATTGAGGGTCTTCTTCCACTTCACCATTCAAGATGTCTGGACAACATATCCAAACTCTGTAAGACCAAGTCTCCCCATCCTTGCCTCTAAAGAACATTCTTGGACATGCTTCTTCCAGTACAGACTGGTTTGTCCTATGAGCAGTGCAGGGTGTTTTCAATCTTCTTCTCCAGCATCACAGTTCAAATGCATCCATTCTGGGCCTTCTTTATTAATGCCCACTTGCACATGCATGTGAAACAATTGAAAGTACCATGGTTTGGGTCAGGTGCACCTTCGTCCTCAAAGTAACATCTTTGCTTTTCAATACTCTGAAGAGGTCTTGTGCAGCAAGATTGACCTATTGCAACACGTCTTTTGATCTCTTGGCGCCCCTTCCAGGAGCATGGATTGTGGATCCCAGCAAGACAAAATCCTCGACAACTTCAGGCTTTTCTCCGCTTAGTGTGATGTTATCTACGGATCTGGTTGTGAGGATTTGGGTCTTCTTAACATTGAGTTGTACTCCAGACTTATGTCTGCAGTCCTTGATCTTTATCAGCAAGTGCTTCAAGTCCTCCTCACTTTCAGCAGTCAAGGTTGGGTCCCCGGCATATTGCGGGTAATAATAAGCCTCCCTCCCACCCTGATGCCACACTCTTCTTCGTATAAGCCAGCATCTCTGATGATGTGCTCAGCATACAGATTGAATAAGTGCAGTGAGAAGACACAGCCCTGACATACGCCTTTCCTAATTTTAAACTGTGCAGTTTTCCCTTGATCTGTTTGCTCCAAAATAACGTCACTTAAATCAGCACGTCCGTCTAGGTTAGTTGTTTAAAGATCCCTGGTGACAGTGGCGAACACCCAGTAGCCCCACGAAAGAAAGACCTGGCAACCAAGATTTCAGCCAAGGAAATGCTGTGGGGCCATTCTGCTCCATCACCAGTGTCTCGGTGGGTCCAAACAGGCTTGATGGCCGCCAGCAACAGCAGGTCAGCTGTTCATAGAAGAACTTTCTAAGCGTACAAAAGAGTTCTTTTAACCACGGACTAAAATTCAAATTTGTGAATAGCCTGGTTGTTAATGATTGCCTTGGTCATTGGGACTCTTCCTGGCCTTGATTGGTCTCTTTGCTCAAACTTACTCTTGGTAAAGACCCTATTTCTTTCCCCCAAGTCCTTGCCACTTGCACCCCAAAGGACTACCAGGCCAGGAGCTACCGGAGATCGTCGTTGCCTGTGCCCTGGAATGCCCTGAGCCCAGATGCACCGTTGTCATGGGAGCATCTGTCTCTTTCAAGATCCACTCACCAAGTGCTGGTTCGTTCTCCTGGGGCACCCCACTCCCTCACGTAGGTTTCCTGAGCAGGCCGGGCCAATAGCAGCCACCAAGGGGCCTGCAGCAAAACAAACTGCAGCAGCCCCAGAGGTCTCCGTAGCTCCCATCTGGCCAGCCTCCGAAAGCCTCTGCAGGCTGCGCCCTTGGGGAAGGGCTGCACTCAGCGTTGCTTGGCTGCCTGTGGCTGGCTCAGGCACTGTGCAGAGTGGGCTCTGCTGGGAAGGGAGGCAGGTGTTTGGGGAGGTAAAGTTTCACGGGGAGGGATGGGAGGGATGAGAGCTATGCTGAGCTGCTGCTGGGCCGCACATTAGACTTCCAGGCCCTTTCAGGCCCGAGTCTTTATGCTGGTTCTGAAGAATTTCATGTTTGCTATTTATATTGCAGCTACTGTCTAGGGGCTTGCTTTGAAACAAGCTGGTAAGCTCCAAGGAGCGAGTACATTCCTGGCTCAGTGCTGCATTCACACAGCCCAGTTGGCACACACTTGCTCTTGCGCGCGCGCGCACACACACACACACACACACTCCTAAACTATTGAATCTGGTTCCTGCCTCCTTCCCTGACAAACAAAACTGCATTTTAGCCTTGCCTAGTACTGGGTCATCCAATTAGTCATCGTGGAGTGCCTGAATGGTACCAACAGTTAACAAGCCCAGCTGCTAACCAAAAAGTTAGCAGCACGATTGTCACAGGTGTGTGGATCCACCCAGGAGTGCCTCGGGAGAAAGGGCTGGCAATCTGCTTCTGAAAAACCAGCCACTGGTAGCCCAGTGGAGCACTGTTCTCCCTGACACACCTCGAGTCCCAGGGAATCAATTCAATGGCAACTGCTTTGTTTGGGACTAGTGTCGACCACCTTCTTATCTTGTTCTTTTTAGCAGAATCAGACCCAATACCAAACCTCCAGCCCTTGAAATTCAGTCAGCCACTTTTAGGCCTTCTTGGTGGATTATGTATTTGGCTGCTAACCACCAGGTCGGCAGTTCAAAACCAGCAGCCACTTCTTGGGAGAAAGATGAGGCTTTCTACTCCCATAAAGAGCTATATTCTAAAAAAACCCACAGGAGCAGTTCTTCCTGTACTGTAGGGTCATTATGGATCAGGATAGACACCATGACAGTGTTTGGAGTCCCTGGAGCCCCAGTGGTGCTGCTGGGTAAGGTTCAAACTCACCAGCAGCTCTGCCAGAAAAAGAGGGGTCAGTCTGCTCCTGTAAAGATTTATAGCCATACAAACCCATATAAAAAACTATGAGTTGGAATCAACGCTGTGGCATGGGTTTGGGTGTTTTGGTTTATCCCACTTCTTATACCCCTCACCCCCAGGCAGGACTGACTGCCAAGAAAGCAAATCCCCCTAGGTATTTCTATATAGTGCAATGTTTAAAACACATGGCATTTTTAAAATTTAGGTCTATTAGGTGTAATTTGTCCACAGTAAAACATACCCCTCTCGGGGTGAAGTTCTGCGTTTTGATGAGCACACACAGTTGTGTAACCACCACCACAGTCAAGATTCCGAACAGGGGGAGATGGCGGCCTCATCATCATTCCAGTCTCCACACACTTACAACAGGGAAGCCGTGTTCCGCTGTCAGGGACTCTGTGTGCAGAGGAAACCAGAAGCAGGGGGGAACTGCAGACAGGAATCAGGGAGGACCCAAGAGGTGGGAAAATCACTTCTTGACTGGCCCTGCCCACCAGCTGCTGTGAACTGGGGAAGTGGACCCCAATCAAGGGCCAGCTTCCCAGACCACCACACCTCCATCTATACAGGGACAGGATTACAAGCTTTTGTTCCAAAATCAGCAAGAAAGACCTGTGTGTGTGTGTGTGTGTGTGTGGTGGTGGTGGTGGTGGTGGTGGTGGTGGGATTGGGAGGGGTTGGGGTGTGCCAGTTCCTCCCTCACAGAGACTTTGTCAGTTGCAAGCCTACTGTGTAATGATTCCAAAGGGCCCTGAGTGGAGTCAGCTCCCATAGTCAGCCCTCTCCCTACCTCCCTCACCAGTCCATCGCTGCAGTCCCTGAAGCCAACAGGACAAACCTCCCTGGGTCACTTAGGGTCAGCCTGACCCCCTTTCAGTCTGCACCAAGGACTGCTGACTGACGCTACTGGGTATTCGGAGGCAGGCGTCTTCAGAGGAGGCTACACTCAAAGCCAGCACTCTCCTGGGGGCACGCCGATCGCAATAAGGCAGAGGCTTTAGATACTCTCTCCCCCACCTGGCAATTGTTGACTACCAGGCTGTTGCAGATGTCTACAAAACGTCCCTGTGTTAGGCCGGGTTGACTGGAGGAAAAAATCCAATGACATATATGTAGAAGAACGAGCTTTATAGCAAGAAGTAATCATACATCAAGAAAGCATCCCCACCCGGTCCAACTCAGGTCCATAAGTCCAATACTAGTCCACAAGTCCCTCTTCACTCATGCAACCACGGGCAGTGATGCAGAATGCAGGAAGATCACAGGCCGGTGGGTGCAAAGTCATGTTGATCCAAGGTTGGCAGAAACTTGGCAGGGCTCTGGCATCCCTCCGGGCCCATAATCAGGAAGGAAAAAGGTGAGATGGGGGTCTTCTTTATGAGAATATCACCTCCCCAAGGAAGCACCATCAGGCTGTGATCTGATTGATGGGTTTGACTCCATCCCCAGTCAGGAGTGTCTAGTTGATGGAAAATCATTTAATGACCATAGCCCCCCTAGTGGAATCTGCTTCCAAAATCAATACTCTATATTCCTCTTTGTGCACCCAATAGTGCAGCCTGTGAAACTAACAAAAGAGACCTCCCTGAGGATCCGTTTGGGTATGTCTGCTCATTCTTATAGTGGACACTGAGGACTGCTAAGTGAGGCTGCTATGTTTTAGGGAGCAGGCATCTTCAGTGGAGCCTACACTCACAGCCAACAAGGCAGCCTTCCCTGGAGGCCCTGTTTGGAGGGTGACTACCCAACCAAGGAACTGTTGGCTTCTGGACTGATATGAACTCCGATGGCAGGTTCCCTACATTGTAGTTGTGTTAGACAGGGTTCTCTAGAGAGACAAAACCAGATTGCTATTTCATATATAATATTTATATAGATAGATATATAACACAAGAAATAAACAGTTAAATTATAAAGCAGTACATTGGCTCAGTACAATTCAAATGTGTTAGACAGTTGTGAGACACTGGCAGTCCTTCAAGTCTTGAGGGCCGCCAGGTAGTCCTCTGTAGAGAGATTCAGCTATCCCCCCATAGACAGCAAACAGCAAGGCAGGTCACCAACAGTCAGTCCCCAGCTCAACAGATGTAAATTCCAATTGTGTGGCGAAGCAGGTCTTGAAGGAACCTCAAATTACAGTGACACAGTCCACAGGTTAGGTGTCCCACAGGTAGCGTAACTTGCAAATTGAGGCACAGAACAAGCAAGGCAGCCAAACATTGGTCTGATGACCAAAGAGCGAGAAACAAGAAACGCAAGGCTCACCGAGCCATTTATCTCTCCGCCCTTCAATTAATCCCACGTGTTTATCGGCCAGGCTGACACAATAAATTAACTACCTCAGTAGTCAAGAGATGAATCGCCTTAGTGGAGACTGACACCCTCCCCGAACCTCCCCCACCCCTCCCAGCCAACCACCACAGAGCCACTGGGGCTCTGAAATCAACAAAACATCCTTTTACGTGTGCCGGCCCCCAGGGAACGTCTGTCTGTGCATTCCTTGAATGTCAGCTCAGATAAAAAGAATCCCTTTTTGTCAGGGTACCCACCCTTAACACATCATCACAGGTCCGGTAGGCGCAATTGTATAGCGATAATAAGTAAAGATTATAGTAAAGTCACAGAGAGCATGAGAGATAGAAGAGAGATTGAAATAATGGAGTCAGACACATGTCATGGTAGCATGCTCACCTCAGCCTCACTTGGTGGCCCACGTGGAGAGAGAGAGAGATCTTTATTACTAACCAAGGCTTTCATATTATCTGGGAACGTGCAAGCCCCCTAATTACAGGTGAAGACATATGTCACAGGAAAGGGTTGTGCTATAGGTAACACAGTAATGGGAGGGGGGTGATCTAGGGCTATCCACGCAATAGGAAGAGGAGGGATTGGGGATATACATGTGACAAGATGGGCAATCCCAGATTCAGGATGGCAGCCTAACTTTGGATGTCACTGAGCCGGTTTGACCTGTTCTCTGGATCACTATAGAAACCATTATCAGTAGGGTGTAAGCCTCATCTCAGGGACCAGACTAATGGCCTCAAAGCATTTAGGGAGAAGTAGCCCATTTTCCTCAACAGCAGGGAGTGGGCCCTACCAGTAGTTTGGCAACTGACTGCCTTCAGGGAGGTAACTTGACAATCATTTACCATTAGCTGCAAGCAGTGTCTTAAGTCTAACATATATTTAGGGGAAATGGCTTGGGAGAACTCTTTCTGTTTCCCACACCTTTTTCTCAAGCGAAACTGGAGAGCAACATCCAACTCCACGGAAGCTCTCTGGGTGTGAGTTCTTTGACTGAAAACATCATTACAGAGACAGAGAAGGGAAGGAAGTGATAACGAGAAAGAAAGGACAGCGCCCTTTGGTGGGCAGACAGATGAGGACATGACACTTGACCCAAGCGGTGGGCACTTTCTCGGATGACTTTAGGAGAGATTGGAAGTTGCAAAACAAGTTCTGGAACTTTCAAATTTCAAATCAGGAAATAAGAAGGTGTTATCACAGGAAGAATAAATGGTAAACAAACGATAAAACTCCCGCCTACTTAGAAGTTTCTTGCAAAGAATAGTATGGGCAAAACCACCAAATATTGGGAAAGCTGAGAAAGTAAATACCCTTGAAAATTCCAATTCACAACAACAACAACAAAAATCAGAAGACACAATGAACAGAGAAACAATGGCCTAGCCAAATGAACATAACAAAGAGAGGGAAAACACATGTAGGGGTGATCAATTAACGTACACAAGGCAAGAAGATAATACAACAACATCAAACATAATTAAAGAATTAAAAGAAAGAGAAATAAGAAGGTAATGCACAAATAAAACTAAGACCTAAAAAAGAGATATGATTGAAAACGACAGTAACTGAAATGAGAAACACAGTAAAAGGACTTAACAACACATTCAATTTGGTTGAAAAAGAGAATAAAAAATTAAAAGATAAAATACTTAAAGTTACAGGCATTGAAGAGAAACAAGAATAGAGGCTCAAGAAAGCAGAGTGCAGTTAATGGAATTATGGGGAAACAAAACACAGTATATGTGAGACAGTTTATTGTGCCAGCCTGGCTGATGAACGCAGGTGGGATTGACTGAGGGGCGGAGAGATGGATGGCTTGGTGAGCCTTGCCTTTCTTGTCTCTCGCTCTGTGATCATCGGACCAGTGTGCGGCTGCCTTGCTTGTTCTGTGCTTCAATTTAAAGGCTACACTGCCTGTGGGATGCCTAGCCTGTGGACTGTGTTGCTGTAAGTTGAGGTCCCTTTAAGACTTCTCTGGAGCTGGGGACTGGCGGTTGGTGACCTGCCTTGTGATTGGCTGCTATGCTGACATAGCCTAGCTCTCTCTACAAATAGAGGAAGATCTGGCATCAGACAGAGACTTCAAGGACTGCTAGTCTCTCAACTTTCTCTCACGGACGTGAGTTGCACAAAGCCATTTATAGTGCTTTCTAATTTCACTGTTTATTTCTTGTATTGTATATTTATCTGTATATGATTTAACAGTTCATTTCTCGTTATATATCTAATTATCTTTATAAATAAATATATAATATTATCAAGAATTTGGTTTTATCTCTCTAGAGAACCCTGTCTAACACAATATGCATAATGGGAAGTCCACAAGGAGATGGGAGAGAGAAAGGATAGAAAAAATATTTGAAGAAAAAGTGAGAGAAAAATTTTCCCAAACTAGAAGGACATAAATCTACAAATTCAGAAGAAAAAATATCTCAAAGAATAAACCTAAAGAAATCTAAACCGAGGCACATCATAGTTATCAAACCAGAAAAACAAGTTCAGTGCCACTGAGTTAAAATTCGCCGGCTTCTCCACAGGAGAAAGGAGGGGCTCTCTGCTCCAGTAAATATTTAGTCTCAAAAACCCAGAGAGAGTTCTAATCTATGCAATAGGGTTGCTATGAGAATGAGATACCCTAGTCTCAAAAACGAAAGACAGAGAATCCTCAAGCAGTGAGAGAGAAGCAAATAATTGCATGCAAAGGATCCCCAGTAAAATTAAGTGCACATTTTCCTCAGAAATATTAAGCTCAGAAGGCAATGGGGTGATATATTGAAACTCTTTTTTTAATTAGCAAGAATGTTATACCCAGCAAAACTATGAAGATGAAATTAAAAGTTTCAGATAAACAGAAGCTAAGAAAGTTTATAGTTACAGGCCAGACTTACAAAAAGTAATAATGGGAGTCCTGTAGATGGAAAGAAAAAAACATTAGACAGTTATTTGAAGCTGCATAGAAAAAGAAAGATAACTGGGGACCTAGAGAAGAGAGGAGGAAGAGTGGTGTACTAGATAGGCTATCCAAAATGATGCCCACCCCAGTTATCCTGTTGAAAGAGGGGACAGATTGCTCCCAGGGCATCCCCCAGCTCCTGAGTAACATCAGCGCCTGCCAGGTGATCGCAGAGGCTGTGTAGACCACCCTGGACCCTCGGGCATGGACAAGCTCATCGTGGATGGGCGAGGCAAAGCAACAATTTTAAATGATGGAGCCACAATTCTGAAACTCCTCGATGTTGTCCATCCTGCAGCAAGGACTTTAGGACACATTGCCAAGTCCCAAGACGCTGAGGTTGGCGACGGCACCAGCTCAGTGACCCTCCTGGCCACAGAGTTTCTCAAGCAGGTGAAACCGCATATGGAGGAAGGTTTGCACACCCAGATCTTCATCCGAGCTGTCCGCAACGCCACCCAATTGGCAGTGAGCAAGATCAAAGAAATCACTGTGACCGTGAAGAGAGAAGATGAAGTAGAGCAGAGGAAGCTGCTGGAGAAGTGTGCCAAGACCACGCTGAGCTCCAAGCTGATCTCCCAGCAGAAAGCCATCTTCGCGAAGATGGTGGTTGATGCGGTGATGATGCTCGATGACAGGCTGCAGCTCAAGACGATGGGCATCAAGAAAGTACAAGGCGGAGCCCTGGAGGAGTCCCAGCTGGTCGCTGGCGTTTCGCTCAAGAAGAAGTTCCCTTACGCTGGGGTTGAAATGCAACCCCGAAAGTACAGTCACCCCAAGGTTGCCCTGCGGAACGTGCAGCTGGAACTGAAAGCCGAGAAGGACTACGCCGAGGTCCCAGTGCACCCAGTGGAGGAGTACCAGGCAGTTGTTGATGCTGAGTGGAACGTTCTCCAGGACAAGCTGGAGAAGATCCATCGTTCTGGAGCCAACGTCGTCTTGTCCAAACTCCCTATTGGGGATGTGGCCACCCAGTACTTTGCTGACCGGGACATGTTCTGTGCTGGCCGAATGCCCGAAGAGGATCTGAAGAGGACAATGATGACCTGCGGAGGCTCCATCCAGACCAGTGTGGACTCTCTGTCTGCAGAAGTGCTGGCAGCTGCCAGGTCTTCGAGGAGACCCAGATTGGATGCGAGAGGTACAGTTTCTTCACGGGCTGCCCGAAGGCCAAGACCTGCACGATCATCCTCCGCGGCGGTGCCGAGCAGTTTATGGAGGAGACAGAGCGGTCCCTGCATGACGCCATCATGATTGTCACGCGCGCCATCAAGAACGATTCGGTGGTGGCTGGCGGTGGGGCCATTGAGATGGAGCTCTCCAAGTACCTTCGGGATTACTAAAGGACCATCCCCGGGAAGCAGCAGCTGCTGATCGGGGCCTATGCCAAGGCCTTGGAGGTCATCCCACGCCAGCTGTGTGACAACGCGGGCTTCGATGCCACAAACATCCTTAACAAGCTGCGCGCGCGAGCGCACGCGCAGCATGCCCAGGGAGGCATGTGATACGGGGTGGACATCAACAACGAGGACATTGCTGACAACTTCGAGGCCTTCGTGTGGGAGCTAGCGATGGTGCGCGCCAATGCCCTGACGGCAGCCTCGGATGCATCGTGTCTGTAGATAAAACCATCAAGAACCCTCGCTCCACCGTGGACGTTCCACCACCGGGGCCGAGGCCGGGCCGGGCCACCCCCGTTGAGAGATAGCCCGCTCAGCAAGCAATTGCTGACAGCTGGCTGGAGGGTAGTGATTGGCCCACTGTGTGCTCATTGGGAGCTATTTAAATAAACTTAAGGTCTAGTGTTCTCTTTAAAAGGAAAAGAAAGATAACAAATAAAGTGAAATCCATGGACAAATATAAAGGCTAGAAATAAGGTATTCATGCTTGACACTGCTAAATAGTTTATTCTTTATGTTTTTAATAAATATATAAAGGCAAAAAATAAATTATGTTAAAGGATAAATTATGTCACAGCAAAATACCAGCAAAAACAATCCAACATTTTATTAAAAGAGCCATAACACACGACATATGAAATAGATATAATTAGTGATAACAATTTAAAAAACGAGGTAATGGAATAGCATACATATAGAAATATTTTTATGTTATTGAATTAAGTTGGTGCAAAGAGAAGGAAACAAAACACCAACTACAATAAACCAACAAAACACAAGAGCAAGTAGTGTTAAAGGGCAAAACAAGGCTTACTACACACATAAATAAAATCGACAGAAGTAAGACACTTTTATCAGTAATTACAATGAATGTAATTAATCTTCTAATTGAAGGTCAGAGCGTAGCAGAATGAATAGAAAAAACATGATCTAATATGGCGTTTATATGAGCAAGGACACAAAGAGATTCAAAGTGAAAGGGTGATTTAGAAAAAATAAATTCATGTAGATAATTACCAAAAGAGAGCTGGAGTAGCAATCTTAATATCAAAAAGACCTGACAAAATCTAGCAGAAGAGATAGATATGCTCATTATACAGTGATAAGAAGTCAGAAGAATACTGAATTGTAAATGCATGAAATGCTTAAAGACTCATGAGAAAATGCCATTATCTTTTAATTCCATTTCTCCATCAACTTTTGGAATGCCCTTATGTACGCTCATGGGAGTAGATAACCTCAGTTTTCTCCCACAGAGAAGCTGGTGGCTTTGAAGTCCCACTCTGTGGTTAGCCGTCTCAGGCTTACCCAACGCACCACCAGAGCTCAGAGCAGTTAGAAAGAAGACCAATAAGGAAATAGAGGGCCCGAGGGGCACCATACACCAGCTAGGCTTACCAACCACAGACAGAACACTCTACCCCCAAACAGCCCAATCCACATTCTATTCTAGGGCCTATGAATAATTTTTCAGCATAGATCACATTTTAGATCACAAAGGAAGTCATGATAAATTTTAAAAGATTGAAATCATACAAAATATTTTTTGTGACCACAGTGAAGCTAGATATCAATAACAGAAAGAAAAGAGGAAATAAATAAAATAAAATAAAATAAAATAAAATAACCCGGAAAATACACCAAAATGTGAAATTGAACCGCACACTGTTAATCTATAAGTTTAACAATTAGAAGATAAAACACAAATTTCTTAGAGTTAAACACAAATGAAAGCACACCACAGTAAACCCTATGGGGCGCAGCACAGGCAGTCCTCAGAGAGAAACTAAGCAATAAATGCCTACAATTGAAAAAAAATGCTGTCGGGGTATTAGGCTAACTCGACAACTCCAGGAGCTAGAAAAAGAAGAGCAAATTAAGCCTAAACCTAACAGAAGAAAGGAAATAACAAAGAGCATAAATAAATAATATTAAAAACAGAAAAGTGGGCGAGAGACTCAATAAAACCAGAAAGTGCTTCTTGGAAAAGATTGATAAAATTGAAAACTTTTAGCTAGACTGACAAAGAAAAGGAAAAAAAAGATGCAAGTAACCATATTTAAAATGAAAGAGAGGATAGTCTAATTAACTTGATATAAATGGAGATTTATGACAGACTGTTATGAACAACTAAATGGTAACAAACCAATAGCCAAATGAAACGGATAAGTTTTTAGGAGCATGTGACCTACCCCGTCCCAACAGACCCATACGAAGTGAAGTGATCAAATCAATGATGCAAAACCTCCCCAAAACAACAACACAAATTCTTGTCTGTAGCTGAGAAATTCTACCAAACATCGAGAGAAAAATGGAAACCAAAACTGCTATACTCTCCCAAAAGATAAAGAAAGCAGGACTAGTCACTAAGTCATTCTATGCAGCAAACATAACCCTGATTCCCAGACCAGACAAAGACATCACAAGAAAAGAAGAGGACAATATCCCTTATGAAGATCAAAAACAAAACCATACCCACTGCCATGGAGTCAATGCTAGCTCATAGTGACCCTATAGGACAAGGTAGAACTGCCCTTGTGCGTTTCTGAGACTGTTTACCAACTGTTATAAATCAACAGAACTCAGGAAAAGCGCCACATGATCATCTCTAGGGGTGCAGTGGTGTAGGGGTTACAGGTTGGGCTACTATCTGCAAGGTCAACAGTCTGAAACCATCAGCCATCCTCAGGAGAAAGAGGAGGCTGTCTACTCCCGTGAAGAGCGAGTCTCAGAAGCCCACAGGGCAGTCCCATCCTGCCCTAAAGGGTCACTGTGAGTTGGAGTTGACTTGATGGCAGTGAGTTTGAGTGAGGGATGCAGAAGCATTTGATGCAATCCAGCACTTTTTCTCGAAGAAAATCCTAAGCAACATTGGAACAGAAGGGGAAACCCTCACTGTGACAAGTGGCGTATCAGAAAAGCCAACGCTCGGCATTACACCGAATGGGGAATGGCTGAGGACTTTCTCCTGTAAATCAAGAACAAGATATGGGTGCCCCAGCTCACCACTTCTGTTCAATGCTGTGTTTTAAATGCTAGCCAGAGAAATCCGAAAAGAGAAAGATATTCAGATTGAAAAAGAAATAAATATATCTCTATTCATGGATGATATGATCCTACATATAGAGTATCTGAGAGTCCTCAAGAAAACTTCTAAGGCTGACAGAGGCATTTAGCACAGTTTCTGGGACAAGATCACTAAACAATGTTTCTCAACAACACCAAAGAAATTGGAAAGGGAAGTTAGGGAAACAATTTTATTTTCAATAATATCTAAGATAATAAGAAATCTAGCAATAAATCTAACCAGGAATTTGAAATATTTATACAGTGAAAATTACAAAATACTGCTGAAAAATATTAAGACTTAAATAAATGGAAAGATGATTCATGATCATGGATTGGAAGACTTAATATTGTTAAGATGTCAATACTATCCAAAGTGAACCTTAGATTCAACACAATCTTGATCTTGATCCAACAGTCTTCTTTACAGAAATAGAGAAACCATCCCTCAACTTTATATGAAAAAGCAAGAGGCCCTAACTTGCTAAAATAATGCTGAAATAGAAGAGCACAGTAGGATGACCCCCACTTTCTGATATTAAAGTATACAGCTACAGTGATCAAACAGCCTGGTATTGGTGTCACACTAGAAACGCACACCAGTGGAACGGATCTGAGAGTTCAGAGATAACGCCACACATATCTCGTCAACTGACAAGGGTGCTAAGGAAATGGGGAAGGAAATGTCTTCAGCAAATGATGCTGAGAAAATTGGGTTTCCACATGTGGAAAAATGGGAGAGGAACCTTTTTAGAAGAAGAGCTTACAGCAAGCCATTGGACCAGGTAGACTAGCTACCCAGATTCCCGACAACAAAGACATGAACAAACCAATGAAGCAAATATGGATAATGATCCTGGAACCCTGAGGTTCAAAGGGACAGATAAAGAAGTAGATAGAATCCTGTGGTAGTTACATAATTTTATGTTAATGTCAAGATATATAAAAGTGTAATGTTTGTATTCAATCTATCAATCAGGTCTGATGGTGCCTCCTTGTGGGTGTGGCCTTCTCATAAGGATGGCCAGGATACCTCCCCGTCTCCTTCACCTCTCTGCTAATGACCCTAACAGTTGCCAGAGCCCTGCCATATTTCCACTGATCTTGCATCCATTCGACTTTGCACCCACCGGCCTGTGCTCTTCCTGCATTCTGCGTCTCTGCACGTGGCTGCGTGAGTCTGAAGAGGGACTTGTGGACTAGTGTTGGACTTATGGACTTGAGTTGAACTGGGCTGGGATGTTTTCTTGGTTTATAATTACTTCCTGATATAAAAGTCTTTCTTACACATATACGGCACTGAATTTATTTTTCTAGTCAACTAGGCCTAACACAAATACCAACTATAAAAAGAAGATGAAAATCACAAACAAGGAGGTAAATGGAATGGCGAACTGTCAACTGGTCTGGCACACACAGTCATTTTGAACTTTTGTAAGCAGTGTTCTGATCAGAACAGTAATCTGATAAATGACTCCACTCATTCATGACCCCAGAAGCTCCCATACCAGTAGCTGACAACCAAGACGTTGGGAGAGAGCAACTGTTTCCTCACTGCCCAGTCACTCTCACACCTCCAGCAAGTCCACCCACTGGACAAGTTCTGTCATCCACTACTGTACCATTGGATCCACAGGAGACAGCAGCCAACACCTTCCCAACATACCCTTAGCTGCTCTACAAGAACAATCAACAGACATTTACACATCCTGTCGTCTATCACAACCACCAGTGGATATGTGGTGATCCTAAGTCATGACAAATTACTGAGCAGAATAGACCTGTCCTACTCACTAAGCTATATCAAAACAAAAAAGCACTCGTGCGTGAGCATACACACATTCACACAGAAAGAAGGTAAAACATAACAACATAAATCGCCAATTTAAAAATATATATGAATACCATCATGTCTCAGAGACAACCTCGATCACACAAAGAAACAAGACCAAGTTGGTCATAAAGGCTTGCTTCTGAACGAGCAGCCATCTAACTGAGAGGTCAACTAAACCCACATGGAAGAAGCACCCCAATAGCAGTGACCAAAGGATTGCAAATCATATCATCCAAAGTCAAAGGAGGAAATAGTATCAGAGCCCAGATTGTGAGATTCAGGTTTGCAGAAGGTTATGCATGACATTGGGAGCCCAAGATACATTGATGAGATCTATACAGGAAATAAGCCTCCAGCAATGTCCCCTGTATATACTGCAGGGATGGGAACGCACTGGTGGGTGGTTGCATCATTTCACGTCAACTTGAAGATACATAAAAGGGTAGCCATGGCGTTTAGCCTGTCAATCAGGTCCCAGCCTGATGATGAGTCCTTGTGGGTGTGACTTCTCATAAGAAGACTCTGGGAATCTCCCCCTTCCACCCCCACCACCTACCCCTTCTCTGCCTTCACCTTCCTGGCAGACCCTGGCTGCGGTCAGAGCCCTGGAGATGCACGGCAGTTTGCACCCACTGGCCGGTGGTATTTCTGCTTTCTGCATCATTGAATGTGGCTTGGTGAGTTTGAAGAGGCACTTATGGACTAGTATCACACTTATAGACTTGAGTTGGACTGGGCTGGGGTGTTTTCCTGATATACGAGTACTTCTTGATATAAATCTCTTTCTTCACATATGAGCGTCACTGGATTTGTTTCTGTAGTCAACCCGGGCTAACACAACAGGTTACAAAACAGAGAACATTGGAGAGATGACGCTAGGAGATCAGCATGATAAGCCTGACTTGAACAGCTAAAACCTTGCCAGCCGATTCCTTCCATATACATTGGGCCCGATATGGTTTACAAAATTTTGTGCCTTATTTTTTTTAATTTTTCATTTTGGGGCTTAACTCCTATGTATTTTGTCACTGGGAATAACCCTCTTGAATTTTTGCTCTATGATTTTCTGTTTTTCGGTATATGAACCCAGGACTGATGAACCTACAGAGACAGCAAGTAGAATAAGGGTTCCTGGGGGGCATAGAGGGGGGAGGGTGGGGAGTAAAGGGGAGCTGATATCAAGGAGTCAATAAGAAGGAGAATGTTTAGAAACTGATTGTGATAGCAATTGTACAATACTGCTTGATGCGATTGAACTGTGGAATGATATGATATCTGTATCACCTCCCAATGAAAAGTCTTTGGGGGGAAAAACTCACATCGTTCAAACAAGTGATCAAAATACAGTGCAAGGAAGCTTTTCTCAGGAACTAAATAAATAAATGGCTTTGGAACTATCTGATGAAACATTTAAAGGAATGATATTTAGGCACTGCCACTGGATTGGGAGAAATACCGAGGAAAAGGCAGGCAACATCAAGGAAGACGCAGACAAATTCTACAAGAACTCAGGAAAGCACTAAAGAACAAGCTAACAAAAACAAATGAAAACTTAGAAGCTATACTAAAACAGTAGCTAGAAATCCAGAAGATGAATATTAATATTGCAAAAACAGATACTCCGTTGAAAAGGCAAAGGAATAGAATTGAATCCATGGAATCTAACGGAAAATAGAAATAACAAGATTGAAAACATGTCTCTCAATATTAATCTGTTGAAGGACGATCATGAAACAAACTAACAACAACAACAACAGAGAAAGAGGAAAGCCTAAGGCACCATCAAGGCAACACAAATCTTACATGTGATCAAAACAGAAGAGGAGGAGGAGATTTTCTTTGTAATGCACAGAGAAATTATATAGATTTATTGGGAACTAAATCTAACACCATGAAAGATGAGAAGGTATCCATTCTAAAAGATCCATGAGCTCCACAGTGGACAGATTCCAGAAGGAAATCACCAGCAATAGCATACCCAACCTCCCCACATCAAAGACAAGAAAATAATGCTGAGAGCAGCTCAAGAAAAACAAAGTAAGTGCAAAGGAGCACCGACAAAACGGAGCTCTGGTTTTTTAGCAGAAGCCATACAGGCAAGAAAAGGATGGAACAGCATACATAAAATCCCAACAGAAAAAAATGTTAATCAAGAATTATATAGCAAGTAAAATTGTTCCTCAAATACAAGAAATTGGAGCATTTCCAGATAAACAGAGAGTAAAGAAACCTGTTAAAACCAGAAAGCCACACAAGAACTACTAAAGGGAGTTCTCCAGACAGAAAGCCAGCAAGACAGACAAGCGCCTGAGATTAACACACGTGATAGCGCCCTAGACACCAAACTAGAAGCCGGAAATATCCACTTGTAAACACAGACAACAACAAAGTAAAGAGAGGGAGTCGTGTTGTTAAAGAATTTCCAAATGGAGAGAAGTCAAGACAATTTCAAGATAGGTCTGTTTTACCCTTGGCATAAATAAATAAATACATTATAGGATGACCTCAAAGAAAGTTAGTAAACCTCATTAAATAAAACAAAAAGAGAAAAAGCATAAAACTTTAAAAAGCACAAAAGTAACAAAGGAGATGATAAGCAATCATAAAATGACCCATATTGTCTGAGATTATTATTATAAAACGTCAAGAAAGATTTTCACACAGAAAGAAACATTCTTTGATCATGATCAGGGGTAGGAGAGGAGTGGATAGTAAATCACTAACTAGAGGGAAGATATATATTAAATTTCCCAAACTATACAATAAGAGGGAGGTCAGCCCAAAATGATCAAGGCCAAGGAAGACACTGGGAGGAATAAAGGGCTTCAAGGCAACAGAGGTAATTGCTCTGTAAGGGGTGTGATGGTTAGGGTCTATGTCCACTTGACTTAGCCTAGGAATCCCCTGAATGCGACCTAACAGTGTAATCAACTCCATGGTGCTGTCTGCTAGGGTGCAGTGTGGTTGAAGGGAAGTGTCCACCGGGGTGTGACCTATTCCCAAATAAGTCGATACGGTGGAGAGCTTCTTTGCTGGCCTGGAACCTGCATCTGGCTCATCGATCTCCGGTTCTTTGTACTTGAGCCAGTGGTCCACAATACTGCCTGCCAACCCTGAGAGCCATCAGAGCCTGCCATCTGACCTGCTCGTCTTGGAAGCCTCTGCTTCTATATCCAGTATCTGTGGTCTTCCTTCATCATCTTCCTCTTTCCTAGTTTATCAGCCCCAGAGCTACACGAGGCAGGAACAGCCCCAGCTTAACATCTGACCCACAGACTCGAATCAGCATGGACCTACCCACTTCTACTACTCCGTGAACCTCTTTCTTCATATACAGTTATTTCTTTACATATGTGTCACTTGTTTTGATTCTGTAGAGAACCAAATCTACCACAAGGGGCTTCAAACGTTCATGGGAGATGACATTAAAAGACAATGGAATTTTTCCATGAAAATTAAAAAACCTCCTTATATACATGTGATAGGTAGGTTTATTGTGCCAACCTGGCCAATAGGGACAGGTGGGATTAATCAGATTGCAGTTTGATTTGAGGGCAAAGAGATAAATGGCATGGCAAGGCCTGCCCCTCGCTCCCTTGCTCTTGCTCTCTGGTGATCAGACCAGCGGCTGCTTTAGCTAGTTCTCCGCCTCAACTTGTGAGCTACACTACCTGTGGCACAGTCAACCCAAGGATCGTGTTCCTAGAGCTTGAGGGTCCTTCAAGACCTGCTTCAACACACTGCTGGTACGTACATCGTTTGGGTTTGAGGCTGGTGGATCCTGTCATCTTTCATTGTTGAGTTCAATGTCCCATCTGGACCTGCTTCACTAAGCTCCTGAGCTGCTGACTGGTGGTGACCCGCCCTGCTGTTTGCTGCCTGTGGGTGGACTCTACCTGCATTGCCCGAGGATAGACTCAGCTGTCTGCTTCCTTGACCTGGAACCTGGCAGCCCTCATGAGTTGAAGGACTTCCAGTGTATTAACTGTTCCACAGAAGTGAGTTAAACTGAGCCTCTGTACTGCTGTGTGGACTAATTTGCTGTTATATCCTTTTGTGCTGTATAAATCTATCCCCATATATAATCGTAAGTGCCCTGGTTTTGTTTCTCTAGAGAACCCTGCCTAACACAAGACACAATCCTGAAATAACTGTAGTAACAATAATCGGATCTATGAGTGAATACATCGATAGATATGCAAGTTGAACAGAAATGGGAAGGAAATGGAACTGTACCCACAAATATATGTAGGTTTGACAGAAAGTATTCCTACGTATGTACATATTTATCTATGTTGTCAGTATGTCCATAAGTATAGTACAGCATATGGGGATAAGATCATTGAACTTCATAGCTGTAACCAAATACCATGAGACTTGTCCACAGACTCAGAAACATGAAGATGAATTGATGTGACATAACCCAGGGGCGTCACACTCAATTAAAACGCGGGCCATTTGGTGCAACAGGCAAGGTTCACGCGGGCCACATCATATTTACAAATTTTGTTAAATTTATATTTTGAAGTGAAGATTCAGGAATATGCATAGGATAATTAAAACACTATATAATTGCTCTTATATAAACATTTATTTTATTTAATGTATTTATAAAACTAAAATGATTCTTTTTTACCCAGAACTTGCCAGCATTTTCCTCCTACTAGTTTTCACTTACCTTTTATGTTGTGACCGGAAAATATAACAAAGTAACTAATAAAAACACAAAATGTTGGACAACTGACAAACGTGATGCACAATTGTAATGGCTTCCCTCTAAAAATGTTAACTAGCGCTGCAGCTAGGTCTGATTCATAACAGTACAACCCAGAGTGCTCTTTCTAACCTGTTCGCTATTGGGATCTGTTTACATGACGTGACACTGAGAGTGGCAGACAGATCGCTTCCAAATGTGGCCGGAACTGAGTCAGCGCGTTTATACACGTCCACAGCCTCCCAGGAAGGGCACTGCACTACATGTATACTTGTCTTCAGTAGTTAAAGGGTTAATGAGGGAACTGTGTGTACGGTGTTGCCTCGATCTCCCCTAAGTGTTATTGTCTTCATAACATTTTTTTTCTATTTTCATTTTATTTCAAAGCATCGCAGGCCACAAAAAATTACCTCGGGGGTCACATGCAGCCCACGGGCCGTCACTTTGACAGCCCTGACATGACCCATAAACACAATGTTCTATATCTTACATTGGTGAGTAACTAGTGGGGTATTAAGAGCTCGTGAGTAGCCATTTAAGGTGTAACTATTGATCTCTCCCCTTCTGGAGCAAAGAAGAGTGGAAAAAAGTGAAGAGTCATGCAAACATTAGTCCTAGGGCCTAGTGGACCATGGGACCCTCGGCCCCCATGCCTCTGAAACCAGAAGTAGGTGGTGCCTGGCTGTCACTACCAAATGCTCTCAAGGGCTCACGGTAGACAACCCTGGGGAAAGCTTAAGAAAAACGCACACAAAAATAAAAGTAACTTAAAACCCGAACAACATAACAGGCCCACTGGTCAAGTAGAGACTGCATGGACTTGGGGCTGTGGCTTCAGTCACCCGTTAGGCCTGGAATGGAACTCGTTTTGGAACTCATTTTTGGAACTCAGTGGAACTGTGGCTTCATTTTCAGCTAAACAACAGGGAGTCTGTGATGTGAACAATAGCACTCGGCATATACACACTCAGAACAATCACCTATTTGACTTCAAAAGGGCAACGTTGTCCCAGGGACAAAGTTCAGAAGTCGGGTATGGTTTGGAAAGAAGGAGGAATGAAAATGGGGAACCCAGGGAGGAAGTGCCATGACGTTATTCTGCATTGTGGGGATTGCAAATAGTGTCACGAAACAAAATGTGTATGAATTGTTGAATGGAAAACTGATTTGCTCTAGAAACCTTATCGCAATTCACAATTAAAAGTAAAAGAAAAAGAAGCTTCTTTGACAACAAAACTAAACGTTTTTTTAGAAGAGCAAGGAGGGGCAATATCCTACCTTACAGCAATGGATTATCTAACAGAATCCAAAGAGCAAAAGACAAAATAAATAAATGCATGGGATTTCATAAAACTATGAAACTTTTGTACATCAAAAGAATTTGCCAAATGATGATGGCAACATACGTACAAATATGCTTGGTATAATTGATATATGGAATGTTATAAGAGCTGTAAGAGCCCCCAATAAAATGATTATTTTTTTAACATTTTATTAGGGGCTAATACAACTATAAAATGATTATTAAAAAAAAGAATTTACCAAAAATGTGAGTATACAAACTACCCACTGAGAGAATATGTTTCAAAACACGTGTCTGACAAGAATCTAATATATAAAACGCTGTAACTCAATCATAAAATGGACAACATACTTGCATAGACATCTCCCCAAAGAGGACATTCAGATGGGCAGCAGAAACAAACAGAAATGCTCAGTATCATTAGCCATCAGAGACATGCAAATCAAAACTACAATTCATTGCTGGTGGAAATGCGACATGTAGCCCTTATAGGAAACAGCGTGGCGGTTCCTCAAAAACCACCATATGACTCTGGAATTCCACTCCCAGGCATATTCAACAGACTTGAAGGTGAGATTCACAAAAGGGACATGTACACCAATGATCACTGCAGCACTATTCACAATAGTCAAAAGATAGAGCACCCTTGTGTTAGCCCAGGTTAACTAGAGAAACAAATCCAGAGACACTCATATGTGTGTAAGAGAGAACTTTATAGCAAGAAGTAATTAGGTATCAATAAAACACGCCATCCCAACCCAGATCAAGTTCTTAAGTTCAATATGAGCTCATAAGTCCAATATTAGCCCATGAATTCCTCTTCAGACTCATGCAGCACACGCATTGATGCCAAATACAGGACAATCACAGGCCAGTAGATGGAAAACCCTGTGGAGCCAATGGCAGTGGATGCATCTCCAGGGCTCTGGCTATCATCAGCATGGCTCCAGTGGCTTGTCAACATGAGTAAAAAGCAGAGAGAGAGTGTGTCCCACCTCCAGTGATAAAGAGAGAATGTTCCCAGAATCCTCCCAAGAAAGCCAAGCCCGCAAGGAGGGATTTGATTGACAGGTTAGACCCCACCCCTTCATTCTTTTATCAAGTTGACATAAAATTGTGTAACTTAACTTACGACAAACCTGAATGCCAATCAGCAGATGAATGGATAACCAAATGCCGTACATCTATACAATGAGTTACTACTCAGCGAGTAGGGGACGTGAACTCTTGATACATGCTGTATGAATCCATCTTGGAGCCATTATGCTGAGCAGCATAAGGCAGCCACAAACGGACAAATATTATACGATCTCATCTATGGAAAAAGACAAGATATAAAGACTAAGGTTTATTTGTTGTTACCAAGGGCAGGAAGGAAGGGAAAGGGGAAATTGAATGGATTCAGGGTAGGGTTGCACAGCCAGCCAGCTATCGAATGACTGCAATAAATTGTACCCCTGCAGAAATTCAAACTGGTAAAAGTTATGTGATAAACATATTTATAATAACGATGACAACAACAAGAGAGAGCAGCTTCCAAGGCTGCTTATGTCCAACCAAACACCTCCTGAGATTGGTCCCTTGGTTTGGCAGTTTGGGGTCATGATTTCATGGGGAATTCCAGTTAATTGGCCTAATAATGTATTTAGCAGTTCTGTTCCCCCTCTTGATTGTGTATTGCTTGGGGTCTTAATGGTGTGCAAGTGGCCATCCAAGTTATAATCGGTATCTCTTCACCTATAAGAAGAGAGAAATAAGGAGAGTCAGGAATATGAGGCGGGGATGGAGTGGGTGGGTGATTGCCTCCATGAACAGCCTCCTCCTTAGACAAGAGACCACAAGAACTACATGGTGTTACGCTGATATCAATACTGAACATTTTGATCAAAGAATCTATAGAAGAATTCAGGTCAAAAAGGGAAATTTAGAAAATTTCTGGAGCCATAGAGGGTAGTTGGAACCCCGAAAGTATTGTCCTGAAATAATCTTTAAATTTTAAAATAAAAATATCCCCTGAAAGCGTCTTAAAGTCAAACAATAGTTCAGTTTAATCAATAATAAAGGTCTGTCCTTGATTATTATACTCTTAAGAATTATCTATATGAGATCAATTGACAACAGCAATTCAAAATATTTGATAGGAACTTAGGGGCAATGAGTTAAAGAAGATGGAACAACTCAGAAAAGGTGAACACACCAGCTTGTGTGATCCAAGGATTGTAAATAATAAAATCGAAACCTGAATGAGGGAATGGTATCAGAGCTTAAATTGTGAATACCTGGTTTGCAGAAGGCTATGGATGACAGTGGAAGGCCAAAATCCTTTTGCAGTGTTCACACATGGATTAAGCCTCTGGTGAATGCCCTCTGACCATAGTTGAGGGATCTGAATAGCCTTGCTATCAGACAGAGAACATTTTTTAAATCACTTTTTTGGGGGCTCATACAACTCTTATCACAAGCCATACATAAATCCATTGTGTCAAGGACATTTGTACATTTGTTGCCATCATCATTCTCAAAACATTTGCTTTCTACTTGAGCCCTTGGTATCAGCTCCTTAT
>NW_022104341.1:5848917-5855154 GCF_000313985.2 Echinops telfairi | reverse complement strand
CCCCGCCTCACCCTCTCACATGTCCTCCTGGAACCGTAGGTCCCGTTGTTTTCTCTTCCATATTGTTTATCCCGCCTATCTTATTTAGAGAGACCTACAGATAATAATATGCACAAAAACGAGGCAGAGCAAAATGAAGCAACAAAAGACAACAAAACAACGACAAACCACTGACAAAAAAACACAAAAGCCTGTAAATAGTTCAAGGACTGTTTGTTGACCTTTAGGGGTGTTTTCCAGTAGAGTCTTATGGGGTGCCATGCCCTGGCCCCAAAGTCTATTCTTGGTATTCCCTCAGGATTTCCTTGCTCTGCTCCCTTTGCTGTTCTGTTGCACGCCCTTAGTGTTTTACCTCAGTGTGGTGGGGTCAGATCAGGCGTCATTCCCACACTGTGTCTCCAGTGTTGTCTCCAGTAAGGGTATGGGTCAGTGAGGGATGTCATGTCTCATAGTGGGGCCAACCATGTGGTCCTCTCTGTGAATTGGCTTCTCTGAGCAGGAATATCATCCTCAAGGCTTGGTGGGCCAATATGTGCTCCACTCTCTCTCCCTCCCCCTTCATTTGCTCCTGTGTGCTCTGATCAGACCTGTCCAACAGAGAACATTTTAAAGTCAATTATGGCAGATGTATTTAGGTTAAAATGTAATATTTTATCATTTGGTGTCCCTTTTAGCCCATTTTAAATTTGTTTCTATTTTCAATGTGTTGTGCTTTCTTTTTGATTGAAATTTTTCTGTTTTATGTAGTCGCTGTTGGTTTTTTGTTGGTTTTTGTTTGCTTCCTATTTATGTTCTGTCTGATTTTCTGTATAAGGAATCCAGGATAGGTAGATCTAGAGAGACAGTAACTGGATTGATAATGCCTAGGGGCATGTCAGGGAAGGATTCAGGGGGAATGAGGAGCTAAGAACAAGCACAAGAAGAAAATGTTCAGAAAATGTGTTGATTGTACAAGTCTTAGTATAACCAACCAATTAAGTTGTGTGGTATGTGAAGTATTTGTCAATAAAACTACCTTGAAAAAAGAACAGGGGGTTGAGAATGGTTGCACGACGTGTATCAATGTCACTAAATTCTACATTCAGATATTGTTGAATTGGCATATGTTTTGCTATGTATAGTCTCCACAACAATAAAAAAGTGAAATTTGAAGAAAAAAACATACAGACCAGTTCCATCACTTCAAAGCATTCTCACATATATCTTTGTAGCCAACCAGTCCTCCCACACCAAGACTCTGACACCCACCAATCGAGGTTTGGCTTTGTTTATCTCTCCCTCTAGTTTGTCTTTTCTTTCCCCACCCCAAAGAGTTTTATTGAGAGATAAATTCTTTATCATACACGTCCGTGGTTCAGTTCTATTTAAAAAGAGTTGTCTGTACATCACCACAATCACTTTTAGTCATCCTCCCCTCGCCCATATTCATTATTTGCTCCTCAATTCCCCGCAACCTCCACCCCCAGCCCTGATAAACCATTCACCAATTATTGTCTCTATACATCCGTTCCTTCTGTGACTTACACACTGGGAAACATACCACACCCCAAAAAACTAAACAAACAAAAGGAGAACAAAAACAGTGTGTGTGCACATACACATGCATGCACACACCAGAGAGAAAAACTCTGTTAAGAAACAACCCGAGAGCTAATGGTGCCCGGCTATCAAAAGATACAGCGTCTGGGGTCTTAAAGGCTTGAAGATAAGCGGCCATCCAGCTGAGAAGCATCAAAGCCCACCTGGAAGAAGCACACCAGCCTGTCTGACCACGAAGTGCAGAGGGGACCAGTTATCAGACATCAAAGAACTAAAAATCAGATCAGTGGGTGCCCACCTTCCTGATACGATCACTGAAGACAAACGTGTGCATAAGCAAAGGTGGTGAAGAAAGCTGCTGGTGCCCGGCTATCAAAAGATATAGCATCTGGAGTCTTAAAGGCTTGAAGATAAACAAGTGGCCAACTAGCTCAGAAGCATCAAAGCCCACATGGAAGAAGCACACCAGCATGTGTAACCAGGAGCTGTCAAAGGGATCAGGTATCAAGCATCAAAGAACAAAAAATCATATCATTGTAAAGGTGGGTGAGTGCAGAGTGGAGACTCAAAGCACATCAGTAGGCAACTGGACACAAAAGGGTTGAGGGGAGGAGATGAGCCAGTCAGGGTGTAGGGTAGCAATGATGAAACATGTAACTTTCCTCTAGTTCTTAAATGCTCCCCCCCACCCCACTATCATGATCCCAATTCTACCTTACAAATCTGGCTAGACCAGAGGATGTACATTGTACAGATAGCAACTGGAAACACAGGGAATCCAGGATAGATGACTCCTTCAGGACCAGTGGTGAGAGGGGTGATGCCTGGAGGGTGAAGGGAATGTGGGGTAGAAAGGGGGAAATCCAATTACAAGAATATAAGTATTGCCTCCTCCCTGGGGGATGGACAGCAGAGATTTCTTATGACAAAACTATAATAATTTATGAATTATGAAGGGTTCGTGAGGGAGGGGGGATTGGGGAGGGAGGGGGAAAATGAGCAACTGATATTAAGGGCTAAAGTAGAAGGCAAATGTTTTGAGAATTATGAGGGCAACAAATGTACATATGTGCTTGACGCAATGGATGGATGTATGGATTGTGATAAGAATTGTATGAGCCCCTAATAAAATACTTTTAAAAAAAAGAAAGAAACAACCCGGTAGCCCATGTGAGTTGAAGGACTTCCAGAAGATTCCACAGAAGTGAGTTGAAATGAGCCCTCTGTACTGCTGTGTGGATTAATAGCTGTTATATTCCTTCTCATTCTATAAAGACAGACAACAACAACAACAACAAAACAAGCAAGAAATATTTAAACCTGGAACAAATCCAGAATGGGTCAAGAGGAAGATCAAATGGCCAGATATCATATTATACCATAGTTCCATCCACCATAATCAAGTTTACCATGCTTTCTGTCTGATAGCAAGGGTATTCATGTCCCTCAATTGTGTCCAGGGGGGATCTGCCAGAGACCTAATTTGCATACATCCTCTGCAGTTGGATTTTGGACAGTGGGGGCTGTCCTCCATAGCCTGCTTCAAATTGGGTGTTCACAATTTAAGCTCTGATGCCTCTCCCTCCATTGCATTAGGATTTTGTTATTTGTCAACTTTGGATCACATATGCTGGTGTGTCTTCCATGTGAGCTTAGTTGATGCCTCACTTAGATGGTTGTTTGTTTAAATACCAGCCTTTAAGACCCCAGACACTATTCCAATTGATAGCCGGGCACCATCTGCTTTGCTCGCCACACTTTGCTGTAGCACCCATTCCCACTAGTTTTGGGGGGTTGTTTGGTTTTTTTTTTACAGTATGTCAGAGAACTGGGATTTAGGGCCTCACTTCTTTGACTCAGCACAGTGACATTCGTTCGTTGCATCTATCAGGATTCCATCTTGAGGCAAGAACAACATGACTGGTAACGTCGAGGGTCAGCAAACATGAATGACCTGCATCAGGATGAATCAACTCAATGTCGGCTGCAGTGAGCCCGAACATAGCCACAATTGTGCAGACAGCAATGGGCCAGGCAGCCCCTCCACTGTGTTACACAGACGGCTGTTACACAGCAGGGGCGCGCGCTTGACCGGCCTCGCAATAGCGACATAAATTTTCCAAAGTATGGCTGTCCCGTTGGTCCACTCCCCAGTTGAAGGATATTTAGGTTGTTTTCAGATTGGAGTCATTGCGAGTAAGTCTGCTCAAAGAAGTTTTGAGGGGCCATATATTTTCATTTCTCTTGGGTAAATACTGAGGGATGGCACATCTGAGTCTCTACGTAACCTTTAAGAAACTGCCAAACTGTTTTCTAAAGAGGCTGCATTATTTTTCGTGTTAGACCAGGTATGAAAGAGCCAGTAGCTCCATTACCCTCACCAATCTGCTGCTGTCAGCTGATTCCAGCCCACAGCAACCCTCAAGGCCAGACAGAGTAGAACGTCTTCACGGGGTTTCTGAAGCTGCAAATCTTCAAGAAAACGGAATGCCACGCCTTCCTTCTATGGAAGTGGGCTAGTGGGCTTGGACTGCCCACCCTGACCTGGTGGTTTGCAGCCCAAGGCTTAATCCATGACCCCACCGAGGCTCCTACCCTCTTCACCAGTATTGCCTGGCGGTTTTAGCCCATTCTTAAGAGGTGCTACTTGGTATTATCCTTGGCCATTTCTCTGTTTCTTTCCCTCAGGCAGAAGTCCCCAGTGGGATTTGTTGACCTCTCTGCCAGAGTTCAATGCCTTTTCATCACAGAGACGAAGGAGTAAATGCTTTCGTTGGGCAGTTTCTGAGTGATGGCTGCTCAGTCTTTCTCACTCAGAAGAGCACTGTGGGCCAACAAACTCCTCTCATGCCAGGAGGCAGCACCTGGGCTACCTCTGTCCTCCAGGCTCCTTGAGGTCTTGCTGCCCCAACACTCTCTTCCCAGGCCCTTTTATTTGGTGCTGCCCCCAGGGCCTGCTTCCTTACCTTTGGAAGTAAATCTAGTGCCCTGGGGGACTTCGCCTCCAGTGCCAAACTGTGGTCAGCTGTCCCCCTCAGAGTGCAAGCCACCAAGGCGTGGTAAAGACTGTGGGATTAACAGGGCACTCTTCCCAAGAGCAGTTGCCGCTCCCTGCAAGGCTCAAACCCCAACCAAGTGGATGCGTGGGGACATACCGGTACCCTCAGGTGCCTGAGAAACAGCCAGCTCAACAGTCTGCCGGCCCCGTATCCACACAGTCCCTGCAAGTCCCACAAGTTACCGCCACAGCTGGGCTGGCAGGCATCACGGGGGTGGGTGTGGGGGTGGGGGCTTGCCGTGCTCCTGCAGGGTGGGAGCCCAAACAGAGCCCCACACAGGAAGGGCAGTGAGAGAGCCCGCGGGGAAGAAGACAAGCAGAAGCAGCTAAATGCCAGGAAACAAGGCTGGGAAGGATTGCTTCCCATAAAGCCCTACAGCCCCTGAGCCAACCACACCACATCAGAGGACAGAGCCAGGCGGAGAACCCCAGAGGCCTGAGCAGACGAACCCCAGGCCAGGCTGCACAGTCACAATGCATCTTGCACCCCCCTCAGACGGGCTCTGCGGTGGCCTCCCTTCACAGGCACACATTCTGGGGACAATGGAGCCGTTGATTGGTGTGCAAGGTTAGCCCTGGAGGCGATTTGAGTGCCTGCAGGTGCTGACTGAAACCCTCCTGCAGGGTCTTTGCCAGAGGGGACTGTGGTCCTGCAGGGGAGAAGTCAGCAGGGGGAACCCACACAAGGCATGGACTCTTCAGCACAGAGGCCACCGCTGCCCCTCTTCCCCAGGCCTTGGAGAAATGGAGCGAAGTGCGCCTGAATGAAAAGAGTAAGACACGCCCTGGCCCCAAAGTCTATTTTTGGTATTCCCTGGGGACGTCATTGCTTTGCTCCCCTTGCTGCTCTGTTGCACACCTTCAGACTCAACCAGAAAACACTCAAACAGACCTGGAATTATTTATAGCAGTGGTTTTCACCCGGTGGGTCGTGACCCCTTGGAGGGTCAAACGACCCTTTCACAGGGATCACCTGATTCATAACAGTAGCAAAACTATAGTTATGAAGTAGCAATAAAAATAATTTTATGGGTGGGGGTCACCACAACATGAGGAACTTTATTGAAGGGTCACGGCATTAGGAAGGTTGAGAACCACTGCTTTATAGGCTTTTCTTTTTTCGTCACTTTTTTTGTTTTTTGTGGTCTTGTTTGTTTTGGTTTGCTCTGTCTTGTTTTTGTGTTTATTATTATCTCTGCATGTCTAGCTAGACAACATAGGTAGATAAACAATCCGAATACTGAAACAACAGGACTTATGATTCCAGGGGACATGGGAGAGGGGTAGGCAGGGGAAAAGTTAGGGGGCTGTCAAAAAACCCAGGGACAAGGGAACAACAAGCAATCTAAAATCGATGGCAAGGAGGGCAATGTAACTGAGAGGAATTACTGAAACCCGAATGAAGGCTGAACATGATAGTGGGACAAAAGGAAAGCAAAAGGAAATAGAGGAAAGAACTAGGAGGCTGAGATAGTTAAAGTTTATTTTGCCAACCTGGCCAATAAACACATGTGGGGTTAATTGAAGGGTGGAGAGATAAATGGCTCAGTGAGCCTTGCCTTCCTACCTCTCAGGTCTCTTGCTTTCTGATGGTTGGACCAGGGTGCAGCTGCCTTAGCCAGTTCCCTGCTTCAGCTTGC
>NW_022104341.1:5839317-5847924 GCF_000313985.2 Echinops telfairi | reverse complement strand
GACCCCAATTCTACCTTACAAATCTGGCTAGACCAGAGCATGTACACGGGTACATGCTGAAACAGAGGGAATCCAGGACAGATAAATCCCTCAGGACCGATAATGAGAGTAGTGATACCAAGAGGATAAAAGTAAGGTGGGGGGAGGGAGGAGGAACCAATCACAATGATCTACATATAGCTCCCTCCCAGGGGGATGGACAACAGAAAAGTAGGTGAAGGGAGACAGTGGTCGGTGTAAGAGATGAAAAAAAGTATAAATTATAAACGGTGCATGAGGGAGGAAGAGTGGGGGGAGGGGGAAATGAGCTGATACCAAGGGCTCAAGTAGAAAGAAAATGTTTTTAAAATGATGATGGCAACATACGTACAAATGTGCTTGACACCATGGATGGATGTATGGATTGTGATAAGAGCTGTAAGAGCTCCCAATAAAATGATTAAAATTGTAAAAAGAGGTAAGATAGCAGCAAGGTCTAGTAAACTCCTGCTGACTGGAGGCAGGCCCAGGGCTGATGGTCTGGTTCTGGTTAAGGCTAGGTAAGATAAAAAAAACTTGGGGATCATCTCTCCAACTCCCCTCTTTCTCAAAACAGAACACACTCAAACAGCAAACCACTCAAACTCATTGTGATCGATTGATGCTGACTCTCAGCGACCCTGTGAGACAGGGTAGAACGGCCTCTGTGGGGTTTTCCCAACTGCAACTGGTTAAAGGAGTAGAAAGCCTTGCCTTCTTCCTTGGAGCTCTGGTGGTTTTGAACTGCGGATCCTGAGGTTAGCAGCCCAATGTGTAACCACTACTCCACCAAGGCTTCTCTTTCTATGGGTGAACAATCTGAGGCCCAGCCTTAGAAACTGCGTTGGCTAATTATTAGAGACAAACTTGGAAGTCTGGTTTTGTCTATTATACCCCGACTAGTGAAGGCAGCTTTGAATCCAGAAATGTTAGCTGCTACTCAGGAAACTGTCCCCCACTGCCGTCGAGTTGATGCTGACTCGTAGCAACCCTATAGGACAGGGTGGAACTGCCTCTTGGGTTTCCCAGACTAACTCTTTATGGGAGCAGAAGCCTTATCTTTCGCCCACGAATCTGCTTGTGGTTTCAAACAGCTGACCTTGTGGTTAGCAGGTCAATGAGTAACCCTTTATGCCACCAGGGCTCCGAAAAATTGCCCTGAAAGAACCAAACCTTGAAACATCAAAGCAAGACTAGTTTGAACCGCCACCTCTTTGCACTAGTTGAATCCTGCTTAAAGCACCGGGGGTGGGGGTGGGGGGTGGGGGGGGTGTTAAAGCCCAGGGAAGGGGAGCTTCTCCTTGTTGCAGTTGCAGTTACCTCAACTCCCCCTCCCAGAGTGCCCTGGGCATCAGAGCAGAACTGTGTTCACAAGGCTTTCAACAGGGGAGTTTTGGGAAACAGATCATCAAACTTTTCTTCCAAGGTGCCTCCAGGTAGACTTGAACCTCCAACCTTTCAATTAGCCACGGGGCACGTTTCACAGTTGCTTCGGTCAGAGACCTGTTTCCCCTTCTGGAGAGGACTGTTGAAATAAAAAATGGGCTACCTGCTCCTGGGAAGATGCGGGTGGATTTTGCCCGGGAGCAAATAACCTGGTGGAGCCGTTTCTAGAGTCTGGTCAGGCTGTGATGTCAGGTGGGGAGCACATTGCCCATGTCCCGTGCTTTGGGACTCTTCCCACTGAGGACAGTTGGACCATGACTCAGGAAGGCAGCTGGTAGGGTGGAGGACTGGCTCACACACAAGGCTAAAAGTGGCCTGAAGGTTACACCACGTGAGCAGCCCGTAATGACCCTGCTGTTCATGTTAGTGGCTGTCAGGTTGGCCCCGTACTTGTGCCAATCCCTTTCCCAACAGAGCAAAGCACTGTTGGGTTCTGTGCCATCTCTGTGAATCGAACCATTGTGATCTAGAGGGCTTTTCATTGGCCAATTTGCCATGGGAGCCCACCCGTTCTTTGTGGTTCATCTCAAAGCTCCACTGGGGCCTGAGGAGCAGCTTAGCAACATGCAAAGAATCCTTGTGTAGTTTCCCTAAACCAAACCAAACCCGCTGCCATCGAGCCGGCTCCAATGCATCGTGGGCAGTCGGGCAGGGAGGCTGTGGATCTCCACGGCAGCAGAGAGCTCTATCTTTCTCCCTTGGTGCAGCTGGTGGGTTCAAACTGCTGAACTGCAGTCTCACGTGTAACCACTCTGTATCCCTCCGAATGATCAACAGGACCAAATGGTCTCTCTCTGCTATCACTTCCCCGTAAGCGGTAGACCTTTGACAGCCTCAAAACTGGTGTAATCCAGCAGTGCTGTTCTGGGGTATCCGTCCCACGCAATCACTCTCTGGGCTCTGTTTCGGCTCTTAAGCCCCGCTGTTTCGGTTCTATTCTCAGGCTGCCATGTTTGTTCCATGAGATCCCCCAGCTGTGGCTCCTGTCCGCCCCTGACGTCCAGTGTTGAATGATCCAAGAAGCAGAAAGACGTGTGACAGAGCCAGAACTCAACCAGAGTTCAAAGGTTATGGAGAGGTGGGAACTTCACCAGCAAGTTCAAAGGTGTGCACACGCTAAAGGTATCAGGAGGCAGAGAAACTTCCCAAGAATGCTGCAGAGAAGGTCAGCGGCACTCAGGGATGAATAGATGAGGAGGCCCCAGAGAAAGACCCAAAGAGAGTAACTTCCTCGAACCCTAACCCTGCAAAGTCCCCAGATCGAATTTCTAAGAACCTAGGCGACCCTTCATTTCCACGAAAGGTTCTGTAACCTTATAATAATTGCCTCCTTGATTTGGGCTCACGTGCATCTTTCTATTCTTTACATCCAATAGAATCCACCTGTAAACACCTCTATGTAATCTGATTTCATGTGTTTTAAAAAAAAAAGCACCTCCAATTCTCCACGGAAGGCCCCGGGGTTGGCCACGGTGCCTATCCAAGTCTCCGTGGCTCACTCTCATGACCATCGGCCTTGGCAGGAGAGAAGGCCATTAAGAAGCACCGCAAGCAGAGGGAGGAGAGGTTCTTCTTCTGCGAACTGTCCATCACATTCCCTGGGGCAAACGAGCTCAGAAGTGGAAGGAGGACATCTAGTTCGAGCTAGAAAGTGTCTTTCCTGGACGGGGCTTGGTCCCTTGAGAGAGGTTTTCTGTGTGTGACAGTGTAGTTCCCTCAACCGGCTCCCTAACTCATTGTCTGTGCACCAAACTGATCCTGGGCTTGGCACTCAGGAAACACAGAAATATGGCACGGTTTCCTCTCTCAGCTTTGCGAGGGAGACAAACACTTAGCATGTGGTTGATTCTGCGGTTAAACTGCCCTCTGGGAGCAGTACTTTCTCTATGTCTTTCCTGGGATGGAGAGTAGAAAGGATGGGGCCATGCATTATCATCTGTCCTCCCTGCCACTCTCTGACACCCAGTTAGTGACAGGAAATGCACCCGAGGGTTTGAACTGTGTTGCTCCTCCACGTCCACTGATGGTGACCTTGGCCCTGACCAGAAAATCTTGTGGGAGAGCGTGCTCCTGGGTCACTGAGAGACTGATAAGAGAATCAACTTTAAAAGTGGGTAAAGGGAAACAGCAGTCGGTGTAAGACATGAAAAAAAAAAAAAGATAAATTATCAAGGGTTCACGAGGGAGGGAGGGAAAAAATGAGGAGTTGATACCAAGGGTTCAAGTAGAAAGAAAATGTTTTGAAAATGGTGATGGAAACATATATATATGTATATATATATATGCATATACATATACATATACACACAAATGTGATTGATGCAGTGGATATATGGATTGTGATAAGAGCTGTAAGAGCTCCCAATAAAATGATTTTTAAAAGAGAGAATCAACTTAAATTCATGTGGGGGAGAGAACTCAAACTCCATGTTGTTTGCATGAGGGTGAGTGCTGTCAGGAGGGATTGAGCCCAAGACGTGTAGAAAAGACCACCCAATCTGGTAGTAAAGCTGACAGTCAAAATAGTAGAGATATAACCTACCACAAGATTTACTTTTCTAATGATGATGGCAACAAATGTACAAATGTGCTTGACACGATGTATGTATGGATGGATTGTGATAAAAGTTTGTACGAACCCCTAATAAAGTGATTTTTTAAAAAGATTTACTTTTCTAAAAATCCAAAATGTAACCACTGAATCCCTTGCAGTAAAAATTCCTTTTCAGTTCAGCCAGTAATGAGGTTTCAATTCAGGAAGGAGGCTAGCAAAGCCATTAAGATAAAGAGCCGGGCTTGAAGCATCCGGTTCAGAAGCCCCTGGGGTGCTGGTCTGGTAAGGCCAGGCATGGAAGCACTCCCCAGTTTAGACAAACAAGGGTGTGTGAGGGTCTAACAGCCCCTGAAGAAATGTAGGTAAGGATAATTTCCTAATGGTCATTAGGAAAACCTGCCTCCGTGGGGTATCAATTGTATCCTGTGATCATTATAACCCCCTGATCTCTTCCTCTGATCATCGGAAACACCTGCGTCTTCTCACAGCTTAAGCTATACAACTTGTTTGATTTTCACTGAGGTTCGGAAGCAGTTTGGAGGCAGTAAACCCCACTGTTCCCTTCTGCCTCGTGTTTCAGAATAGATGTAAGTTTTTCAGCTCAATCTGACCTCTGTCTTTGGCTGAAACAGTGACAGGCATTCTTAGACCATTTCCCGGCAACAGCGGGAGGCTTGCGTATTCTGAGCATCTGAGACCTGAGAGTCTGAATGGCTTGTGGAGAGGACCTGGGATAGTCCAGGACCATTCAAGATCTCAGCGTGCTTCCTTGGGATGAAACACCAGCAAGAACTAAAAGAGTGCTTTGCCACCTGGATACGTGAAGAATGGTTCAGCAGAAACAGGACAGTCTTTAGGGTGTCCAGACGAACAGGAGCCAATGAACAGCAGTAAACATAGCTTTATCAGAAGGAGAAGGAGCCCTGAGCAGCCTCCATGGGCAGCTGACTCCTTTTCAGGAATTGCTCCAGGGTGCCGATGGACACACCTAGCTCTCTTGGTGTGATAACCAGTTGACGCCGAGCGGCTCTGACTCATGGAGACTTCGAAGGTGTCCAGTACTGTTTGCAACAGTTGTTTTACACAAGCCAAGCACCAGGCCTTTCTTGCAAGGTGCTCTCTGTAGACTTAAACCACCAACATAAAACCAACCTCCTGTTCCGATCCTTTGTCCTCCATGCCAACTTGTCATTCCAGACAGTTGGAGAGTTGCAATCCTCATGACCATTCTGATCGACCAATGCATTGCTTAGGCAGTTAGCTTCAGGAATCCGTCCTATAGTGCACCAAATGCATGAGTCTCATCTTCACATGGAAAGAGCAGGGCATTTTGTGTTCAACACAAGCAAACATCCTAACAGTCCCAACAGCTTAGTATCTCATTCGGGACCAGTGCACTGTGTCATCAGTCCCAAAGCAAGCTAACGCCTGACAGATGTGTGCACCAGAGCCCACGTGCTGAGCCCTAGGGCCGGGAGCACTGCTAAGAGCTGTGCCCTCAGGCAGCGTGTTTGACCCTGGATTGCAACCACTGACTGCTCGCTCAACAGGTACACTCCGGAGTCTCGCAGGAGCAGTTCTACCCGGTGCTAGCATGCTGCTGTGAGTCGCCTCAAAGGCTGTGCATTTCGACCCTCATGGCTGGGTGTGTTTTAGGTGGGAAGTGGGGCCCTGGGGCCACATACATGGTCATGAGTCGTGAGCCATGCCCCAAACCAATTTTGTAAGCTTGTCATGCCTCCAGTAGTGTGCATCTCCCCATCGTTTCTGTCGCCCCTCCCCGCGCCGTGCGGAACCGAGCTGCCACGAGACAGGATTTCCGAGACATGTTCCTTTGTGGTCCAGGTGCCACTGAAGTTGCTGGGGGCTCTGACTCCTTGGACACCAGTGTGGTCTCACCCTGAAGGTCTCCCTCATCTGGATGATTTGCCTTTGTCTTGTCTTTGTCCAGCTTACATCTGAACCAATGGGTCTTTCTTTAAAAAAAAAAAAGACAATTGAGTTTGGCGTCTTTCCACCCCCCTCCCCTTAAAATGCATGGAATGTCAGGACGAACTGCAAAAGTGAGGCAAATCGTTTCTCCCAAAAGGTGCGTGCGTATTTACTGAGTGTTCACGCCTTTCTACTGAGTTGGAACTCAAGTTTGACGCAATTGAAGGGTCTGAAAGGGCCCTTTTTTCCTGAAGCCTGAGCTCTTCGCCGCCCCCCACCCCCCAAAAAAAACATCTAAATTTAGCGATCTCCTTTTCTAGTCCAGTAATCCTGGGGGCTCAGACATGCTTGACAGGGGTAATTTTATAAGCGAAGTCCAGAAAGAACACACATCATTAACAGTGTTCAGGGCCAGCAAAATGCCCTTGAAATTGCTTGCCTTTTAGGTGGCGCATGTGAACCAGCCAGCAGGAGCAGGGCTGGTGCTGCACTGGGAAGATCTTAGACACGTAACGCTCTTCCCATGCCACTTTGAATGCCGCGGGCAACGCTGGGCTCGAACAAATTAACATCCAGATGTTCTTTTCTTGGGAAAAAAAAAAAGGAAATAAAATGTATTGGTGAAACAGACATTTCTTATTCCGTCACTTTCTCGGCCTCTAAAACGAATCATTGGCCAGGAACCTCGGAGGGCTTCCCTTTCCTATGAAACCTGGCTCTCTAGTTCCCTTCCCGTACCAAACCGGTAAAGGCTGACCTGCAAGCAGTGCCGTCACGGGAGCTGAGAGGGACAGTGTTTCTCTCTCTAATGGCTGGGACATTTTGTTCCAAACCGAGCACCACTGTCTAAATGGGCACCAGCACTATGACCCAAACCAGCATCCCACGAATGGGGTGCAGGGCAGAGCCCTCCCCTTGTTACATGTTGGGTGGCACAAACTTGCGCTTGTCTGCTAACTTAGAGGTTGACGGTTCAAAGCCACCTATGGCGCCATGGGAGCGAGGCCTGGCAATCTGCTTGCATAAAGATGACAGCTACGGGAGCCCTGTGAGCAGTTCTACTCCGTAACCCCCGGGGGCACTACAGGTTGTACTCACCTAGGAGGCTACAGGTTTTTTCCATGGGCTTTCCTTCTGCTTTGTTTGCTCTCTGAGTCTTTCTTACACAAGGGCGCTTCAAGCAGTTCACGGAAAACTTCCCTTATCTTTTAATTCCTGATTTCCATGAACGGTTAAAGTCCCGTCATCTATATAGCTGTGTGCTAGAAGTTATATGATCACACTGTTGCCGGTTTACATGACTCTGCCTTTATGTGTGGATGTGATGGAAGAAATCTCAAGGGAGCGTCACCAAAGACCAAACCAAAGATTTCTAGGGAAGATCCCATCTCTGAGACTCAGTTTTCTTAAACTGAGATGTTTGGAGTCATTAGCTTCCAACCGGGGGTGAGTTTGCTCACCAGGGGGCATTTGTCAGGCTCTGGAGATTTTTTTTTGTTTGTCACCAAGAGGATGGGATGAGGTAGGATTACTAGCATCTAGGGGTTCAAATACACTAGTTATTCTGAGACAGAAAGATGAGGCCGTCTGCTTCCACAAAGATTCACAGCCCTGGCACCCCCGTAGAGCAATCAGTCCTACGTGGTGAAAGCACAAAAGGACAAGTACAACATCAGTCCGCTGAGGTAAGCTTTAAAAACGAAAATGCAAAAGGGGCATAAGGACAAAGCTACTGTCTACAAACATTCCTGGGGTGAGGACCAGGTAGTATGGCAGGGGCCAGACCAAATCCAGGGATACATATGGTAGCCACCTAAAAATGAGGGTGGGGGGAGGAAAAATAATAATAATAAAAAAGGAATGGGTAGTGGGGGCACAGGGCACTAACTCACCCAAGGGGAGGGTATTGTTTATATTTCCACAGGGAAAGAGGGACCAGACTTCAACCCAGTGCTCTAAGATGTGAATGTGACATGCCGGCTTGGAACAGGGAACCAGTGGAGAGGTCTGGGGGGGCTGGCTCCAATCCCAAATACTAAGTGGACACCTGCCCCTCCCCCCAGAAGAATTTATTTCAAAAGATGGCATTGAATCTGCAGCTCCGGGAGAGGGACATGTGTGACCGGAGCACATGGGAGCAGATGAAGGGGGAGGAGAAGAGAGTGGAGCACATCCTGGCCCACCAGGCCTGGAGAATGAAGATCCCAAGTAGAGCAGCCCGTCCACAGAGAGGACCACATGGCCAGCCCTACAGGGGACAACACCGGAGACACAGTGTGGGAATAGCACCCAATCTGATCTCACCACACCGAGGCAAAACACTAAGGGGTGCAACAGAACAGCAAGGGAATGGAGCACTGAGGTCCCCAGGGAATGCTGAAGGTGGACTTTGGAGCCAGGGCGTGGTGTCCCACCAGACTGGACTGGAAAACACTCCTAAAGGCCAACAAATGATCCTTGAACTAACTACAAGCGTTTCTTTCTTGTTGTGCTTTGTTTTGTTTTTTGTCATTGGTTTGTTGGTGGTGGTGTTTGGTTGTATATTGTTGCTTGGTTTTGCTCTGTCTTGTTTGTGTGCATGTTATTATCTCTGCAGGTCTGTCTAAATAAGATAGGCTGGATGAACAATCTGGAAGAGAAAACAACAGGACTGACAG
>NW_022104341.1:5826728-5838139 GCF_000313985.2 Echinops telfairi | reverse complement strand
TCATGAGGGAGGGGGGAGCGGGGAGGGAGGGGAAAAATGAAGACCTGATGCCAGGGGCTTAAGTGGAGAGCAAATGTTTTGAGAATGATGAGGGCAATGAATGTACAAATGTTCTGGACCCAACTGATGTGTGTATGCATTGGGATAAGAGTCGTATGAGCCCCTAATGAAACGATTCAAGAGAGAGGGAATCAGAATCTCTTACACAGCAGTGGACTTTGTTTTGTTTTGCACGTTCATGAATAGAGAGAGGTCAGGGATGCTACCGATAAACTACAGTTCACAGGGAGAGACTCTCCTCTAGTCCCAAGAAAAATTAAATGGAAAAATAGACAAACCCACTGCCATAGAGTGGATGTTCACTTATAACGACCCTCTGAAAATTCACTGCCATCAAGTGGATGTTGATTCTGACTCCCAGTGACCCTGTTGAGGAAAAGATAAAGTCCTACACAGGATACGTAGGACTGCCCCCTGTGAGTTTCCAAGACCGCGACTGTACTTGGAGTAGAAAAACTCCTCTCCTCTTTCTCTCCTGGAGCCCCTCGGAACTGCTGGCCCTGCTGTTAGCCCAACACCCCCCCCCCCCCTCGACACCGCTGAGCGCCTCCCTGACAGAGCAGAACTGCCCCTTTTGAGTTTCTGAGACTTTCAGTCTTTACGGGAAAAGACAGCCTCCTCTTCCTTCAAAAGGAGTGTCTGCTGGCTTTGAATGCTGACCTTGTGGTGAGCAGGTCAACGCTAACCACCAAACGTACTTGTTTCGACAAAAATTACTTGGCTTAAAAGGTCAATAGTGCCAAGAAGAAAGAACTGTGCAGTGACTAACCTCTAAATCCTGTCAAGTTATGTGACCGTCTGCCCCTTGTAGGGTGGGCTTTTAAAACCCACATGAGCACGATCATTGAGACCCCAGAGTTCTGAGGGCAAAGCTCAAGGCATTTTTCTCAGGTTCCAAGAGGGCACCTTGACCTGTCCACACCCCCCTGCCAAATAGACGCAGGCCATCTGCCGTCCTCTTGTCTGTCACCTCAGGATCAGCAGGACATCCATCATCAAGGCAGGCCTAACCAGCTTAAGACGCTGGAGGGAGCAGGGCCAAGAGTCTGTGGTGACCCCACCCTGTCAGCCTGCTCGGTCATCATTTGTCACTGGGCTTTCCTTGCTGCCAGCTTTCTCTCACTAGCTGGCCAACGCTTCTCCCTCCTGTCGGCCACGCCTGTCAGAACCCAGCTGCAATCTTACTTTATGATCCCTTGGACATGTCTTTCCTCCTTTGGGATTTAGGTGTGTCAGCTCTGAGGGCTCCCCTTCCCCGGGGCTCGGAACACAGACGAGCCCTTCTCCTTTGGAGACGTGGATCCACAGCCTTAAAGGGGATATCAGGATTCAAGCTGTCAGTTTTTATCCTGGGATCTGAAACGCAAAGAAATGGTCTATGTTCACCTCACTGGCTCGTTTTCCCTCCGTCATCCATGGCAGACATTATGAGTCATTTGCAACACTCTTCCCCTTTGAGCTCAAGTATGGCTAAACACAGCACCCCAAATAGACACTGAAAGTTGCTCAGACCGGCCTTTTAATGCAAACCAACTTGCCCCCCACCCCAAGTTTTTGAATCGTTCCAGTGAAGCTGGTGGGAGTTGGTAGAGGCGTTGAGATGAGACTCTCAAGTTCCCTGAGGGCAAGGACAAGATTGGTTTCATTCACTAGGCCCGCCTCAGTAGAGGGGCCCTGCTAGTGTGATGGTGACGAGCCGGGCTGCCGTCCACATGGATCAAAACCACCAGCAGCTCTGAGGGAGAAAGGCTGGGCTTTCTACACCCGTCAGTAATGATCGTCTCTGAGCTTTCAATACACGGAATTCAGGAAAGGCAAACCCCTCAGAAACAGTAATGGGAGCAACGATCCAGGGAGGGGGAGGAAAGATGGGAGGAGGGAACAGACAGCAATGACGGCAGAATAACCCCCCTCAGGGAAAGAATACCAGCACAGCAGGAGAAAGGATAGAATGGGCGGATTAAGATATGAATAAATAATAACAACAAGACATAATATATTAAGGGTTCGAGGGGGTGGTAGGGTGGGGGAGGAGTGGGGAAAAAAGAGAAAAAAAATTGGGGGGAAAAAGGGCTCAAGAAGAAAGATAATGCTTTGAAATTGTTGACCCCAATAATTGTACATGTCCGCTTGAGATAACGGGTGTATGGCTTGTTATAATATATGCAAAAGCCCCAATAAAATGACTTATTTTAAAAAAAATTATAGTCTCGGAAACCCACAGGCGGTTGCTATGAGTCAGCGTTGACTAGACGGCAGGGAGTCTGCTCTGGGTTTCATCCTCAGCATATGCAGTACAGGCTCCATAACAATTCCGTGAGTGAATGAAAAGGCTCCTAGCTTGTGATTTTCCTGAAATTCACGTTGCTTGCTCAGCCCCAGGGGTGAATGGACTCTTCTTTGTAACTCACTCCATTGTTCAAACTAATTGGAGAGAATAGTCTTGGGAAAGGAGGAGTCTGAGGGAGGAGAGATGGCTTACTAATGGCTACTCTCAGGTATGGTCCTTGGGTAGTGCAGATGATAACCGAAAGGTTGGAAGAAATGGATCTTGAGGTGCCTCGGGAAGAGCTGATGATCTGCTCCCCCCAAATCAGCCATTGAATGCCCCACGGAGCACAGTCATCCTCTGGCACACCTGGGATTGCCGCCTGGTGAAATAACCTTGACTGCAATTCTTGGTATGCTCAAGTGTAAACTGGAGTTCAGGAATCACGGTTGCTATTATATCTAAAACCGACGCAATGGCGAGGGAGAACTCTGAAAGATTCTGGCACTTGTGTCACTTCTTCGCATGTTACATTTTTATGATCCGTTTCCTGCTTCCCTGTGGTGATTAGAAAGCTTTAGGAATTGTCTGAAGCACCATTCATTGAGTGTTATGTTCTAACAGCTTTCTAAACATCAACCCACTGGACGACCAAAATAGGTCACTTCTTTTTCACCCCCATTTCTCGGATAGCGAGGCTCAGAGTGGTTAATTACAGGCACCAATCCACAGCTAGTGGGTGGCTAAGCTTGAATGTAAGGAAATGCTCACTGTCCCTATCAATGGCACACGGGAACCGCCCAGGCCAACGTGCCTCCAAAGCCAGTATTACTAATCCCGTCCGAAGCAGACTCTGAGAGCCTAGTTTGGTGGCCACGTGGCAGGAGAGGTGGCACCCCACCTTTCTGCCCAGTTATGTGGAGAGAAGGGGGAAGAGGGAGTCCCTGGAGGCCTGAGGCCTTGGGGAAGACAGTTGGCCTGGATAGATGAGTCCCCTGCACCCCACCTGCAAAGCCCCAGAGGCCCCTGATTTGGAGGGCCCGGGTAGTTCTGGTCTACTGCTGTAGGCGCCCCTTCTTGCCCCAGTCACTCCTGACCCCACCGATGTCCCTTGCTCCACATCTCCTGGCTGCCTTTCCCATCATCAGTTCTGGCAAGTAACAATAATGGATGGCCAATGAGCTTGGGGTTTCAAATACCAACAAATAATTTTCAGTGTAAGTATGCCCCACATATTCCCTTACACTAAGAATGTATTCACGGTCTACATGAAGTTCAAATATAACTAACGGTCTTACAGATGACAGCCTTGGAAACCCTACGGGGCTGTTCGCATCTTTCCGATAGGGTGGCAAGGTGTTGGATTCGACTTGAAGGGAATGGGCTTGGAGTTTTGTGTCTTATGCAGCAAGTCTACCCACCGTGCCCCTATCTTACTGCCCCATCATTCCTTAGTCAACCATTCCCTGGTTGATTTCTCTACTGCCCTCACACCCACTTCCCCACCATACCTGGCCTGCGGCCTTTCTATGCCCAATGGAAATGCCTGGCCCTGCACAGGCCACTCAGTCCCTGTGTCAGATTGCCCCTCAGAGCATCCCAGGGTGTTTGTCCAGCTTAACCTCTCCTGAACCCTCCTAGAAGCCAACTGCTGCAGCCCTGGACCGAGGGCACTAAGCACCCTCCCCCAGGTTGTCCTTCTCCTTATAGGACATCAGACTCTGAGGTAACTGACTCAGGCTCCTGGTGAAGGTGGAGAGGGGGCTTCTGGGCTGCCAAATTAATGACACTCAGGAGCCAAGGAACATTGCCTTGTGGTTTGAAAAACTCCAGAACTCCCCTGGGGCTCTGGTCCAAAACAAGCCTTTTAAGGTGTCTGGTGGGTAGGAGTGGGCGGGAGGATTGAGTGGAGGGTGCCTTGCTGTTAGTTTCCCCCCCACAACCCCTGCTCCACCCCAACCACCCCCAACCCCTTACCACCTCCCACCCCTGCCAGCCTTGTGAGCTGCAGACAGGCTGGGTTAACGAGCTGTGGAAGCAGACTTCACCGAGGAAATGAGGCAAGCCTTCCTCCTCCCTCCCCGGGCATGTTCCTGAAGGCTGTGAAGTCCCTGGATCGGAATAAGTAGAACTTGGAACTTACTGCCTACTTTGGGGGCTCACTGCCTTCCTTTCAGAAATAAACATCAAGATGGGAAGGGGCTTGGGAACCCCATACAAGAGAGGCCTGGAGGAGGGAACTGGTAGAAGACACGGTTATCACTCTTAGCTGCTAACAGAAAGTTTGGGGTCCAACAGCACCTCAGAAGAACATCCTGGTGATCCGCTCTGACCCAGATGGGGTCACCGTGAGTCGGAGCGGACATACGCCGCACCAGCTGGGAGCTCTCCATGTCCCACCCCAACCCTGAGCGCACGCTCCTCTCCGCTCTGCTGGGCACGGGGAATCAGCCCCCTTCCTCTCTGGCTCTGTTTGCTCATCTGAGAAGTTCAGGGAAAATGCTAGAACCTATCAGGCCCTGCCCATACAGGCTTAAGAATTTGGCGTTCCAACCAGGTCAGACACTCCCTGAGAGCGGGGGCTTGGTTTTAACCCTTTGCGCGGCTGAGCACTCAGCCCTGGGTCCTCAGGAGGGTCCAGCAGTGGCAGCCTCTGCGGCCACCGCTGCTGCGGTTCCCAGACCCAGAGACTGGCCACTGACCCAGGACTCTTCCCAAGTGCAAGAGCTGCGTTTTGCTTGGGCTGCTCCCACGGTAGAGGCTGCAGGAGGAAGCTGCTCCCCAAGGCAGGAGCTGGCAATGCGTGCAGGCAGGTGACCAGTGGCCAGCCTGAGGGATGGGCACAGGGCGAGCTCTCACATCTGGCAGGTGCTCCTGGGCCTCATCCCCGAAACACTCACATACTCAGAGTCCCCGAGAACACCTCCCGATTTAGCTTAATTAAGCCATCTGCCCACATTAACTGGCAAATTATCTCAATCACTCTCCAAATCCCAGAGGGGAGACACAGATAAAAGGAAAATGACATTCCTTGAGTGGAGCTGGAAGACCCTGCCCTGCCACCCGCCTGCTCTTGGTGAGAGAGGGTTATGTTTACAAATCCTTCTGTGTCCTCCTCTCTGGAGCTGAAGGAGCTGAAAAGGAGATTAGGGCTTGGCTCTGCGTGTTTTCCCTCTACCTTGCGGTATCAGAGAGTCTCCAACACAAGCCTGCCCCAGGTGGCCTCCGTCAGCTCTGGCCTCTGCCTGCGGAAGCCCTGCCCTCACCCAGCTGTAGGGGTGCCCTGCAGGCCCTCGCTGAAGCTGCAGCCGTGTGACAGACGATGAAGGATGAAGGGGTCGCATCCCAGACTTCCAGAAGGTGGGAAATTCCCAAGGTGGAGGCACGTTCCCTGCAGGGCTGTCGCAGACTAGTAGGTTTGCAGGTCTAGACACAGTTAGGCGACCTCAGGGGCCACAAGAGACTGATAACCCTGAGACCAGTGACAAACTGGGAACATGGCTTAAGAGAGTTTGACTCACCATCTCTGAGCTCCCCAAAGACGGAAGAACCCAGGCGATGTAAGATGAGCTGACAATTCCTACCAGGCATCCCCTCTCTGGGGTCAAGCTTATAGAAAATGACTAATTCTGATAGTGAGGACAGAGTAAATAGACGGTTTGTTAAGGGGACAGAAGACTGTAGTGATCTATCCCTAGTCTGAAGTCTTTCTGAGCCTGAGCATCTCTCTCAGAAGGACCCAGGGACACCCCGGTCAAAATGCTCCGATCGCCCTCCCCCTGGCCTCCAGACCAACCATAACCCTGTGCCCGCCAGTGGTAGAACAATTGATTGAGCTACATTTCAGTCTCGGTCACCTTTGTGGACTTGGGTATTTCCCGATCGCTTCATTACACATTTACAAGGCATCGTTTAGAGAGCAAGTCTTTTTCTATAAATGGCTAATTGTATCCATCCGTTGTTAATTCTTAGCTGTTTTACTTTCTTGTAAACAACACAACCTTCAGGTTCTGGGAACTTCTTTCTGCAGCCCCCTTAGGTGCAGGGAGTCCTTCTAATGAACCCTAAGCCAGGTCACCTGATCTCAGAGAGAATGTGTACGCTCCTTCAGGGTACAGCTGGGCCCCAGGGTGAGGCTCTATGCAGCCACTTGCCAGCTGTGATGCTTTGGGCAAGTCGCTTCAACCTCTAGGAGCCTTGGTTCCCTCCGGATACCATGGGGATCTTAATCATTGTCTCCGGGCATCGTGAAGATCAAAGGAGACTGTAAAGGGCTGTCTTGATGGCATGTAAGAATGGACTGTGTTCTCCTGGTGTTGACTGTCATCCTTTCAGGAGCTCCCAGGCAGGGTGGTATCGGGAGCATGCTCAATTCATTTATTCAAAAAGAATTCACAAGCACTCCTCTGAGAGAAGTCGGCTGCACAAGACCTCTTTAACATGTTGAAGGTAAGGATGTTACTTTGAGGATGGAGGTGCACCTGACCCAAGCCCTGATCATGTCAATCTTCTCACGGGCATGTGAAGGTTGGACATTGACTAAGGAAGACCAGAGAAGAATCAATGCGCTTGAATTGTGGTGCTGGAGAAAAGAAAGAAAAACAAACAAGCATCTGTTTTGGAAGAAGTAGTCAGAATGCTCCTTAAACAAGGATGGTGAGACTTGGTCTTACATACTCTGGACTTGTCAGGAGAGACCAGTATCCTGCTTGGTAAAGTCGAGGGGCCGAGAAAAAGAGGAAGACCCTTGACAAGATGGATTGTCATAGGAGGACAACAAGGGGGAGGGTGGCGCAAAACCCACGGCACTCAACAGAGCCCGGTGGGGTGCAGCACTCCTGCAAGCATCGCCATCTCATTTACTTCCAGCAGCCGTTCAATGAGGCGGGATTTGATCACCCCTGTGTTACACACTCGAACACTGCACCTTATGGGAAGCTCATCAAATTCCTTATGGCCATACAACTCCTAAGTTGTATAATCGGAGCCCAGGTCTGCGAAGACCATGTGCTTCAGGACTGCCCTAGAGAAGTGCAGGTGCGCAAGTGCATATTCAAGATCAGTACAGTTTAGGCCACTTTGCACTCTGTGTGTGCGTGTGAAGTGATTCTCTTGTGTGGTTCTTGCATGCAATGGGTTGGACTCAAGGCAGTATTGGTGGTTCCGTGGTAGCATGCTTGCCTTCCCTGTTGATTCTCAGCCAACATGCCTCATGGACAGCCACCCGTCAATGGTGGCTTTCATATTGCTCTGATGCCGAGTGGGTGTCAGCAGTCCCTAACCCCTGTATTTGGCTTACAGTCTCATTTGGGAATGGATTGTCTTTCTTATGTTAATGAGTTAGCTATAGTATAGGGCTTGTCTTAGACTAGCTTCTAGGCTAAGGCAGACTTGGAAGAAAGGCCTGATGATGTCCTTATTTAAAAAAAAATTCAGCTGATGAAAATTCTATAGATCACAACAGTTTGATTTGCAACCCACCAGGGAGATGGTGTAGGACCAAGTGGCACTTTGTCCCATTGTGCACAGGGCCACCACGGGTCAGGGTTTGACTTCACATAGCAAATAGCACCAAAGGTGGTATTCAAATATGATTGTGGGCTAACGCTACAGAACTCTTCCTTAATCAGATGAAGGGTGACAAAATTGCTAGTGTTGAGAACAAAGAATCTCAGAGCAGTGCTAAGGAGGCTGGGGGTGTTCCTAGCGGAATCTCCCCCTCCCGAGGTAGGATCCTGGAAGGTGAGTGAGAAGATGGTGACCATCACTTCGAAGTAGCCAGGAGACAAGAAGGTGGGGGTTGGCAGAGAAGTCTCCCTTAATAAAATCCCAGACCTGCAAGGCTAGTCCTTTAGGGGCCTGGGCCTCACTGTGTCCAACCAGGCGATTCATACTCCCCATCAACCGCGTTCTGATGAGGACTGCTGCCTCTCCCAGGGGGCTTCACATTGGAAGGATCAGCCCAAGACCCTGTGTTTGAATCCCTTCTTGGAGTGGATAGGGAATCTTGGAAGCCCTGTTCTCTGGTTGTTCCTTACTATCTGCATTTATTGTTTTGTTGTTATCCCTAAGCCCTTAGTGAAGGACCTGGCTTACTGGCTCAGTGCGGTTTCTGCCAGGCAATGGGAAGTGAAGCAAAAGGAATTGTGTCCCAGAGCCTGGGAGGGGTGGCAGGCTCCCTGAAGCTCTACTGGGAGAATCTGCTGCAGGGCAGGGGTCCCTCCGCATTGTCTTCAGGAGATATGCTGAGATGGCCTGGTCACCCCAGACCACCCTGAAGCAGAAGTGGGAGTGGGGGAATGGGTGGGTGGACTGGAAGAGATGCCACACCCCCTGGGAATCTGCAAAGAACCAGGAAGCAGAGGCTAAGAGACAAAGGCTTGCCTGCCCTGGAGTTGGCCTCCTGAATGCAGACTTGTAGGCTCCGAAATTGTGAGAAAATCCATTTCTATTTGTTAAAGCCATCTACTTGAGGTATTTATGTCAGAGCAGCCCAGGATAGCAGACAGTCACCAATAAAAATGGTGGATATTTTTCTCCTGGCATCTGGCATGCCTTTTAAAAACCTGAATCGAACCCATTGCCTTCGAGTTGGTCCTGGCTCGTGGCAGATCTCCGAGGCTTGCTTCTGCTGCACCACCCAGAGACCTCTACAGCCCTTTCATTTTTGTTACTTTTTTTAATGCTGACCGTTCTATTGGCACATAATTCACAGATCATGCAATTCAAGAGTTCAATCATATTGAAACAGTTGTAAAATCACCACCACAGTCAAATTTAGATCATTTCGCTCTTTCTTGTACTCATTGTTATTAGCTCCCCAGCCTTCCCTGCCACACCCTCAAGGAACCAATGATCCCGTTACTCTCTACAGATTTGCCCAGCCTGGACTGCAAATGCACAAAAACATACCAATGAAACCACAATAATAGAAAAGTAACTTTCCATTAACGAGAAAGCAGAAAACACAACAGCAATAAACAACGTTCAATAAGAAAGAAAGCAGAACGTGCTCAAGTCTGGAACACATTTAAAATGGGTCAAAGCATTGGGCCTCCACTCAAGCACTCCCTCAACACAAGAATACTTTCTTCTAGTAAATTGGCATTCTGTGATGCTCACCTTCCCAACACAACCACTGAAGACAAAGCGGGTGAATAGGCAAATGTGGTGAAGAAAGCTGATGGTGCCCGGCTATCAAAAGATATAGCGTCTGGGGTCTTAAAAGCTTGAAGGTAAACAAGTGGCCATCTAGCTCAGAAGCAACAAAGCCCACATGGAAGAAGCACACCAGCCTATGCAACCACGAGGTGTCGAAGGGATCAGGTATAAGGCATCATCAGAACAAAAAATCTTACCATAGTGAATGATGGGGGGAGTGCGGAGTGGAGACCCAAAGCCCATCAGTAGGCCACTGGAGATCCCCTTGCAGAGGGGTCTGGGGAGGAGACAAGCCAGTCAGGGTGCGATGTAGCAACGATGAAAAATACAACTTTCCTCTAGTTCCTAAATGTTTCCTCCCTGCTTCCACTACCATGACTCGAATTCGACCTTGCAAGTCTGGCTAGACCAGAGGAGGTACACTGGTATAGATGGGAACTGAAAATGCAGGGAATCCAGGGCGGATGAGCCCTACAGGACCAGTGGTGTGAGTGGCGAAACAGGGAGGGTAAAGGGAGAATGGTAGGAATGAGGGAACCGATTACAAGGAACGGTGTGTGACCTCCTCCCTGGGGGACAGACAACCGAAAAGTGGGTGAAGGGAGACGTCGGACAGGGCAAGATATGACAAAATACCAATTTATAAACTATCAAGGGCTCATGCGGGAGGGGGGAGCGGGGAGGGAGGGGAAAAATGAGGACCTAATGTTGGGGGTTTAAGTGGAGAGAAAATGTTTTGAGAATGATGTACAGATAAGCTTTACACAATTGATGTGTGTATGGATTGGGAAAATAGTTGTATGAGCCCCTAATAAAATGTTTTTAAAAAAATGGGTCAAAAGGAGAGGGGGTGGAGGGGCGGGGGGAGGAGCTGACACCAAGGGCTCAAGCGGAAAGCAGATGTTTTGAGAATGATGATGGCAACAAACGTACAAATGTGTTTGACCTAGTGGATGGATGTATGGATTGCGATAAGAGTGGTACGAGCCTCCAATAAAATGATTTTTAAAATAAATAACTAAATAAAATGGGTCCAAAGGGCGATCAAGTACTAAGGAGTTAAAATGTAACCTAACTGCAGCTACCAGAATCCATTAGCCAATGCATTCTGCATGATAGCAAGCCTCTTCACATCCCTGGAGGCGTTATCCACACGCATTTCCCTTTCACTGTAGTTTAAACTGGAACAACCTTAAAATGGGTCAAAAAGGACATCAATTTATGAGAGATTACATTTTAACCTAACTGTATCTGCCATAATCAGCTTTACGATGCTCTCTGTATGATTTAGGGCTTTCACTGTTGCCCACAGCCTTCTGAAAACGGGGTGTTCGGCCTTCAAGCTCTAGTGTTGTTCCCTTTGCAGATGTGGATTTCATTAGTTACTATCCTGGGATCACACAGGCTGGTGTGCGTCTTCCACGTGGACTTGGTTGATGCCTCAGTTAGATGGCCGTTTGCTTGAAGACAAGCCTTTAGGACCCCAGATGCTATTCTTTCGGACGGGCATCATCTAGTTTTGTCACACTTTGCTATAGCACCCATAGCTTCTGTGATCTCACCTACGGTCATTTTAGATAGCTTGAAATATCACAAAAAACTTCACTGCTACTTCAAAATTATAATAGTTATTAGCTCTGAAGCAAGACCATGTATTTATTATAACAGTATATCTAGACCTATAGTGCCTGGGGACTTAAAAGCTTGAAAGTAAATAAGCGGCCATCTAGCCCTGAAGCAACAAAGCCCACATGGAAGCAGCACACCAACATATGTGATCATGAAGGGCCAAAGGGGCCAGGCTTCAAACACCAAAGGGGGGTGGAATCATATCCTCGTCAATGAGGGTGGCGCATGATGGAGACCCGATGCCCATCTCTAGACAACTGGACATACCTTGCAGAGGGGTAGTGGGGAGATG
>NW_022104341.1:5798223-5826261 GCF_000313985.2 Echinops telfairi | reverse complement strand
TGTGCTTTACACAATTGTTCTATGTATTGTGACGAATTGTATGAGCCCCAATAAAGTGATTTTAAAAAAAACAATAAAGAAGCATTTGTATTATTACATCACAAAACTTAAAATATTTTTTATCATTGTATTTCAAAGGAATTGAGTTCCTTTATAATCCTGTGCATTTTATTTTTTTACATTAAACTATACGGGAGGGGCCCATAAATCTCAACAAGGTGCTGAGAGGCCATTGCAATGATACTACGAATGAAGAACCCCTGCTCTGAGTGGGCCCTGAGGGTGTCTGGAGGATTTCAGAGACATCAGACATGCATCCGTTGGCGACAGGCACACGTGGTGACTGCCTTGTGGGACAACAGGTGGAAGCCATGGGCCAGGCTACCTTGGAGAAGACTAAGCTCATGCTGCTATTCATTAAATATGAATGGCTCACAAAAGATACAATTGTTTCCCCTTTGGTGATTTGGAGTTGTTTTTCTTTAAAGATACAATATTTTATCCTTTTCAAAGATGCCTAAGGCAGCCTAGTGGAAAGAGGTCAAAATTAAAGCATATTTCTGCCAATGGGGGATTGTTGGAGTCTGCACATCCTCAGCCCATTGGCCTGTGCCGTCCGCTGTCTTTAAGCTTCCCATTCCCGGATGTTCCCTGGCCTATTGTCCTGCCTGAGTTTGGCCTTTGTGATGATTGGTGCTCGGTGGCAGGCAGCCGCCATGCTCATTGGACACCTCCGCCAGGCATCCAAGTGCACCTCATTTGCATGTGGACCGTCCAAGTGCACCTCATTTACATGCAGACCTGTTTGAGGACTGATGTCTGCCATTTCTTCCATATTGTAGCTGCATGATTATTGGATACTACCCGTTATACTTTATTAGCATATGATGTAATGTTACCCGCCCACCATTGGGTATTGAAGCCTCTGCCTTCTGCTCAGTACAGTGAACCCTCGCCACTTCGCGCTTTGACTTCCGCAGCTTCACTCTATCGCGGCTTTTGCGTAACAGCGCATGCTCTGTCATTACTGCCACTGATTGGCTCATACTGTACACACTTGATGCCATAAATAATAAATGATCATTGTAACGTCCAAAATGTTTTACTGTATTTTCCCTTTTTCGTTGAATAAATTGGGTAATACGAGTGTAATGGTGACTAAAGGGTGTTTTTTCATGTCCTCTATGCTCTAACTACGAAAATATTTGATTTACAAATAAGGTTCCTACTTCGCGGAATTTCATTTATCACGGTAGGGTCTAGAACCGATTAACTGCGATAAACGAGAGTTCACTGTATAGTCAAGTTCTAGCCCCAGGCACCTATGAAAATGATCCTCTTTAGAAACAGGGCCATTGCAGATGTTGTCAGTTAAGATGACATCATCAGGGTGAGCCCTACTCTCTTTGATGATGGGTGACTTCAGAGGGAAAGACACACAGAGTCAGACAGAGAAGAATGCCATGTGACAAAGAAGAGGCTGGAGTTTTGTTGCCACTTGCCCAGAAATGCCCAGGGCTACAAGAAGCTAAGAGGTATACCTTAGCACCTTCTTGGAACACAGCCCTGCCATTACCTTGAATTTGGACATCTACTTGCTAGAACTATTACCATGATACCTGAGAGCCCCATTTTGAGGTGATTTGACCCGGAAGTTCGAGGACACAAGCACAGTAGGCTAGGGCTAGCGATGAAGAGCAACCTCAAGAATGTCACCGTGTTCCTGTGGCCCGGCCACGGAAGTCTGTAAGCTCTGGAAAGACAGTGCCCTCCTTGGTTATGAGAGATGAGACTGGTGTAGTGGGTGTGAGTTCACATACTGCCTGGTGCTCAATACGTACTTGATGGATACGTGAGCAAAGGAATGCAGCAGAGAGGAGAGATTTCAAAGCAATATGGATGTAGAAGCAGAAAAATACAGGCAAGTGTTTCTGAGCACGTGTTCAAGAGCAATGCAAAATTATAGCAATGGAAGGGATTTTAGAGACATCGGGATATTTGGGAGAATTGACAGGATTTAGAGATTGGAGAGGAGGGACTGAAAATGAATCTCAGGTGTCTGGATGGGGTTACTAGTTGGGCAGTGATAGGAAGAATCATAACGGAAAATACTGGAAATCCAAGTTTGGGGATGAAGACAACGGAGTTAAATTTAACGGAGTTAAATGTTAAGTCCAAAGAACCATGGGTCCTGGGTAAATATGCTGGGTCTATAGAGCAGGGTAACAGCCTGGGGAGAATATAAATATTATGAGCATTTATTGTGTGAGCCAAGAATCTGGACAGGGTAGAATGGAAATGGCTTATCTTGGTTCTTACTCCACAAAGACTTTATGGTTGGGGGAAAATTGCTAGAATTGGAATCAAATGAAGATGCCTTAGAGACTCAGCTGAATTGGAACTGCCAGTTGGAACAGCTGCACATGGTTTCTCTACTGTCTTGGGCTTTATCCCTGCATGGTGGCCATAGGAGAGTCGGTTTCTTATGTGAGGACTCAGGGCTTGAGGAGGAAAGCTTTTATAAGGTACCTTCAGAAGTCACAAGTTGTCGCCATGCTCTATTGATCAAAGCAGATATAATCCTTCCCAGATTCAATGCCAGGAGCCCTTGACCCCTAACTCTCAGCGGGAGAAATATCAAAGATCTGTGACCATTTTCAAAACCACCGCAACATGGCACTTGGAAAAGAATGAGTATAAGAAGAGATTTGAAAAGCATGGACGCGATAGGGTATTTCTCTTGCATTATATTCATCACTCTCGGTGGTTTTCGACTTACTCGATCATTATTTTATGGATGGATGTCTCTCCCTACCAGGAGGCAAGCTTGCCTGTCTGAATTGCTCTCATGTCTCCAGAACCGATGGCCCAGAGCTTGGCATGTAGTAGCTCCTCGATAAGTAGTTGCAGAATGGTGGGGGGAAGGAACAGTGTGTTGGTTGCCTGTGCAAACTTGGAATTGCTGACACTAGAGGAGATACTCTCTAATAGATCACACTGGGTCTCGCGGACCTTCAACACTTAAAGGGTAGTTATAGGATAGAAAGAGGAAGCAGAGCCAGGGAACATGGCTGGGGAAACATGGCGCGACCCTGGACTCATAAATCCAGCAAGTCCGTTGCATAGGAGCCAGAGGGAGGTATGCTGGGAAGGGAATGCTACTGGAGTCAGGTGTGGCAGCAAGGTCATGTAGAGAGGAGCTGAGAAGAGGCCATGGACTGGACACCCTTGGAGACTTGGAGACTTCAAGAGAGTTGTTTCAAAGCCATGCGATTAGAGGAAGAGGTTAGATTACAGTGGTCCAAGAATGAGTGGGAAAGGCACAGGAAGAAATATTGGGGAAAGTCTAGTTCTTCAAGGACCTGTCTGCCAAAGAAGAAAGAGTGGTAGATATTGGTAAAGGGAGGGAGCAGCCCACAAGACTGAAGAATTATTCTTTTGATGTAGGGGTTTGTTTGTATGTTTTTGTTTTTCTTTGCTTTTTAAGAAGGAAGAGACTTGGCACATCTAGAAGCTAGTGGTAGAAACTAGAGGAGAGGAAGAGGTTGAAGGGAATAATCAGTAGGGAATGATCTTGTGGAGTGTCATGGAACACAGAGCCTCCCTGAAGAGGAAGGTCAACAATAGTCTCAAATGGGATGGAGAGATGATGTGAACAGAAAAAACAAGGACACGTTTGTAGGGGCCTTATGATTTGAAAATTAAGAGAATTTTGTGTCAGACTGGTGTTGAAAACCTCAACAGACTCATATCAAAATTTAAAAAATAGATCAGGTTATTTAAAAAACTCCAACAGCAACGAAAGGACCAGATCGCTTCACTGAGGAAGTCTACCAAATATTCAAAGAGGAATTGAGACTAATTCTACTCAAAATATTCCCGAATATAGAAAAGGGCAAGCTCCCAAATTCTTGTGATGAAGTAACCATAACTCTGATATCAAAACCAGGTAAAAATATGAGCAGAATAGAAAATTATAGACCAATATATCTTGTGAACATAAATGCAAAAATGTTCAACAAAACCCTAGCCAATAGTGTTCAAGAAAATATCAACTACCAAAAAAAGACATCATGATCAAGTGGGATTCACACAGTAGAAAAGGATGGTTCAACATTAGAAAAATAATCAACGCCATCCATTATATAAATTAAACAAAGGAAAATAACTGCATGATCATATCAATTGATGCAGATAAGGCATTTGACAAAATCCCAAACCCACTTCTGAAAAAAAGCATTCAACAACAAAGGAATCGAAGAGAAATCCCTTAACAAAATGAAAGCTATCTATGTAAAACCAAGGGTCAACATCTCGCTTAATGAGGAGAAACTGACACCATTCACTTTGTGAACGGATGCCAGATCAGGATGCCCGTTATCACCACTTTCATCCAGTGTTGTGCTGGAAGGCTTGGCCAGTTGTTAGACACTAAACAGCAACCAAAGGCATCCAAGTTGGCAAAGAAGTAAAACTCTCTATTTGCATACAGATGATTCTACATGTATGAAACGCCAAAGACTCAACATTGTTGGAAATAATTGAAAGATATAGCAATGTAATAAGGTACAAGATCAACATAAAGGAACCATTTGGATTCCTTTATGCTTAAAAAATAGAGTTCTGAAAAGGAAACCAAGAAAACAATACAATTTATAACAGCCATTCAAAAGGTAAAATATTTAGGAATAAATCCAACCAGAGAAACAAAACATTTGTACAAAGAAAGCTATAAAACACTACTATAAGAAACCAAAGGAGACCTACATAAATGGAAGACTATACCATATTCATGGAAAGGGAGATTTAACATTGTGAAATGCCAATACCCAAAGCAATCTATAAATATAATGAAATTCTGATTCAGATCCAGCATCATTCTTTTTTTTAAACATCATTTTATTGGGGCTCATACAATTCATCATAATCCATACATACTCAATTGTGTAAAGCACACTTATACATTTGTTGCCCTCATCATTCGCAAAATTCGCTTTCCTCTTGGGTTCCTGGAATTAGCTCATTTTCCTTTTTTCCCCTCCTCCTCCCTTCCTATTCCCCCCTCCCTCATGAACCCTTAATAATTTATAAATTACTATTATATCTTATCTTACACTGCCCGGCGTCTCCCTTCTCCCACCCTTCTGTTGCCCATCCCCCAGGGAGGAGGTTATATGTAGCTCCCTGTGATCGATTCCCCCTTTCTAGCCCCCTTCCCTCCTGGTATCACCACTGTCACCACTAGTCCTGAGGGGTTCATCTGTCCTAGATTCCCTGTGTTTCCAGTTCCCATCTGTACCGCTGTGCATCCTCTGGTCTAACCAGGTTTTCAAGGCAGAATTGGGGTCATGGTAGTTGGGGGGAGGAAGCGTTTAAGAACTAGAGGAAGGTTGTGGGTTTCATTATTGCTATACAGATCCCTAAGTGACTCATGTCCTCCACAGCATCCTTCTCTAAAGACATGGAAAAACAAATCATCAGCTTGATATGGCAAAGAAAGAGACTGAGGATAAGCAAAGCACTTCTGAAGCAGAAGAACACAGGAGGCTTCTCGCTTCCCACCCTCAACACTTAGTACAGTTACAGGAGTCACACAGCCTGGTAGCGGTACAGCAATAGACATACAGACCAATGAACAGAACAGAGAGCCCAGAAATAAATCCATTCAAGTATAGACAACTGATTGTTTACAAAGGGCCAAAATAAATTAAGTGAAGAAGATATAGTCTTTTCAACAAATGGCACTGGCAAAATTAGATTTCCATTTGTAAAAGAATGAAACAGGACCCGTATGTTAGTCCATATACAAAAATAAGCTCAAGATGGATTAAAGACCTAAATGTAGACCGTAGAAGTAAAATGATCATCAATGAAAAAATAAGGACAAACTTAGGACCCCTAACATATGCACAGACACTGTCAGGCACTGAAGAGCACACACACAGAAGACAAGATAGATGACTGGGACTCCCACAAAGACACTGTACCTCAAAGGACTTCACCAAGAGCAACAAATGACCCACAAACTCGGGTGTGTGTGTGTGTGTGTGTGTGTGTGTGTGTGTGTGTGTGTGTGTGAGACAGTGATGGACAAGAGACTAATTTCAAAAATCCATAGAAAACAACACTTCAACAAGAAAAAGACAAATAATCTCATTTAAAAACTGGACAGAGGACACGAATAGACAGTTCATCGAAGAAAACATCCAGGCTGTCAACACACATGAAGAAATGCTTCTCCTCAGTAGCAATTTGAGAGACACAAATCAAAACAGTAATGAGACAACACTGCACTGACAGTAAAGTTCAAAAGATAGGAAATAACAAATGCTGGAGATAGTACCGAGAAATTGCAACCCTCATCCACTGCTGGTGGGACTGCAAAACAGTAGAACCACTGTGGGAAATGGCATGACACCGCTTCAAACAGCTGGGAATAGAAATATCATATACCCACAGTCCCTCTGCTTGATATATACTCTAGAGAAATAAAAAACATAGCATGAGCAGACGTATGCATACCCATGTTCACCACAGCACTATTAACAATGGCAAGAAGATGGAACCAACATAAATGCCCACCAGTAGATGAATATTGTGACATATACACACGGTGGAATATTATGATTCTTAAAAATAGTGGTGAAGCTATAAAACACCTCATGGCATGGATGGATTTGGAGGAAATGATGCTGACTTAAACACAAGTTAGTTAGTTAAACACTAAAGGACAGATTGTATGAGACCACTTGTTTTTTGTTTTTTAAATAATTTTATTGGGGGCTAATAAAACTCTTATCACAGTCCATACATCCATCCATTGTGTCGAACACATTTGTACATTTGTTGCCATCATCATTCTCAAAACATGTTCTTTCCACTTGAGGCCTTGGTATCATCTCCTCCCTCCACCACCCTCCCTCCCTCATGAACATTTGATAATTTATAAATTATTATTTTTTCATGTCTTACACTGACCAATGTCTCCCTTCACCCAATTTTCTGTTATCCACCCCCCTGGGATGGGGTTATATGTGGGTCATTGTGATTGGTTCCCCCTTTCTCCCTCTACCCTCCCCTCCCCTTCCTGGCATCACTACTCTCAATATCAGTCCTGATGGGTTTATCTGTCCTGGAGTCCCTGTGTTTCCAGCTCTATCTGTACCAGTGTACATCCTCTGGTCTAGCCGGATTTGTAAGGTAGAATTGGGGTCATGGTAGTGGGGGGGAGGAAGCATTAAGGAACTAGATGAACGTTCTATGTTTCAATGGTGTTACACTGCACCCTGACTGGCTCCTCTCTTCCTTGTGACCCTTCTGTAAGAGAATGTCCAACTGTCTACAGATGGGCTTTGGGTCTCCACTCCACGGGCCCCCTTTTGTTTGGGGTCTTAGATGCTTGATACCTTGTGGGGGAAGGGCCAGCCCCCACAACTAATAGTGGGTTCGATAAGCGCGATTGTATGGCTGAGATATATAAATAGTATATTAAAGTCATCAAGAGCATGAGAGATAGAAGAGAGAGAGAAATAATGGTGTTAGACACATTTCATGGTAGCATGCTCACCTCAGCCCCGCTTGGTGGTCCACGTGGAGAGAGGGGGAGGGGAAGGAGGACAAGGGGAAAGGGAACAGGGGAGCAAGGACGGGAGAGAGGAGAGGGGGAACCAACGAGAGGCCAAGGGGAGGGCGGGGCAAGAGAGATCTTTATTGCTAACCCAAGCCTATATATCTCTGGGGGAAGCGCAAGCCCACCAATTACAGGTAAAGACATACGTCACAGGAAAGGGTTGTTCTATAGGTTATACAGCAGTGAGATGGGGAAATTCTAGGGATATATGGGCAATAGGAAGAGGAGGGATTGGGGATAAACATGTGACAAGAAGGGCAGATCCTAGATTCAGGATGGCAGCCTAACTTTGGATGTCACTGAGCCAGTTTGATTTTTTTCTCTGGATCTCCATAGAAACCATTATCAGTAGGGTGTAAACCCCACCTACAGGGACCAAGCTAATGGTCACAAGCCTTTAGGGAGAAGTAGCCCACTGTCCTTAACAGCACTGAGGTGGGGAGGGGGGCTACCTGTTGTCTGGCAACTGACTGCCTTCATGGCGGTAACTTGACAATCATTTATCATTAGCTGCAAGTAGTGTCCTAAGTCTAATATATATTTGGGGGAGACCACTTGGGAGAAATCTTTCTGTTTCCCACAATACCTGACCCCATTGACACCTTGTGATCACACAGGCTGGTGTGCTTCTTCCATGTGGGCTTTGTTGCTTCTGAGCTAGATGGCCACTTGTTTACCTTCAAGCCTTTAAAACCCCAGATGCTATATCTTTGACAGCTGGGCACCATCAGCTTTCTTCACCACATTTGCTTATGCACCCATTTGTCTTCAGCGATTGTGTCAAGAAGGTGAGCATTATGGAATGCCAGGTTATTCGAACGAAGTGTTCTTGCATTGAGGGAGTGAGTATTTGAGTAGAGGTCTAATGTCCATCTGCTACCCTAATACTTAACATATAAATATATGTACATAGATCTATTTCCCTATCATTATATGTAAATATATTTACATATGTATGTGCCTTTATTTAGACCTCTAAAATGCCCTTTTCCTCCTAGTTCTTTCCTCTATTTCCTTTTACTTTCTTCTTGTCCCACTATCATATTCAGGCTTCATTCGGGTTTGGTAATTCCTCTGGGTTACATTGCCCTTGATCAAGCCCTACCAGGCATTCTGCACCCTCCTCGCCAGCGATTTTAGATCACTTGTTGTTCCCTTGTCCCTGGGTTTATTAACACCCACTTCCTTTCCCCCACCTCCCCTTCTCCTGTGTTTCTGCCCCCCCGCCCCCAGCCATGAGTCCTATGGTTTTCTCCTCTGGATTGCTTATCCCACCTATCTTATCTAGATAGACCTGCAGAGACAATAATAAGCACAAAAACAAGACAGAGCAAAACAAAGCAACAAAAGAAAAAAAAACAACAACGAAAATACAAGACCTTGAAATAGTTCAAGGGCTGTTTGTTGACCTTTAGGAGTGTTTTCCGGTTGAGTCTGATGGGGTGCCACGCCCTGGCCCCAAAGTCTATTTTTGGTATTCCCTGGGGACTTCATTGCTTTGATTTCCTTGCTGTTCTGTTGCCCGCTCTTAGTATTTCGCCCCGCTGTGGTGGGGTGGGACCACTTTTATAAAAGGAAATATCAAGATCAAAGATTTTCATACCAAAAGAAACAGACTTCATGGTTACCGAGGGTGAGAAGGGAAGGAATGAAAGTGAAAGTAACCCGTAAACAGGTGTTAACTTGGGTGAAGGGAAAGATACTATATTCCAAGAGGAAGATGGGGGGTGGGGACAAGGAGCGGGGGTGGACAGCACAAGCCATTGGGAAGTTTGATAAATTAAGTTGTTGAATGAAAAAATGACGATCTCATATATAGATTCTATAGCCCTAATCTAAGAACCCTTTGTTCCTAGCATGGCCCTGCTTGGTGCTCACCCTCATGAAGAGATCCCTGAAGACTTGGGTGCTGGAGCGAAGTGTGGCAGAGAAACCTGATGCTGCTTGGCTATCCGGAAGGTTAGTGTCTAGCGTCTTAAAGCTTTCTCTTCAAACGACCAGCCATCTAAATGAAGCATCAGCTAAGTTCCCATGAAGAAACACATCAGCTTGTGTAATTCAAGCGTTGTAAATAACAAAATTCAAATCTGGATGAGGAAATGGCATTAGAGCTTAAATTCTAAACACCCAGTTTGCAGAAGGCTATGGAGGACAGCGAAAGTCCCAAATCTATTTGCTAGTCCCACATGGATGAAGCGTCCAGTCAATCTCCTCTGACCATAGACAGGGACGTGAAGGGCCTTGCTACCTATCAGAGAGCACTGCAAAGTGGGTTCTTGCAGATGTAGTTCGGTTCCAGTTTAACACCTCATCATTTGATCTCCCTTTTAACTAATTTTAAAATTGTTCTAGGTTTTAATATTTTCTGCTTTCTTTTCTATTGAAGTTTTTCTTTCTTTTACTTTATCATTGTTGGGTTTTTTATTTTTGTCTGTTTTTCTGTATATGAAATCCAAGATAGGTAAATCTATAGAGACAGTAACTGGATTAATAGTTTCCTAGGGGTATGGCGGGGGAGGTTGAGGGGTGGGGGCGGGGAGTGAGGCGCTAACAACACTGACTACAAACAAGAAGAACATACCCCAAAACCGACCTGGGGGATTACTGCACAACTTCTTTTAATACGCTCGAACTATTGAATGGTATGATACGTGAATGACATGTCTATAAAACCGTTAAAAACAAATCTGGCTGGACCAGAGGATGTACATTAGTACAGATAGCAACTGGAAACACAGGGAATCCAGGATAGATGACTCCTTCAGGACCAGTGGTGAGAGGGGCGATGCCTGGAGGGTGAAGGGAATGTGGGTGGAAAGGGGGAACCAGTTACAAGAATCTAAGTATAGCCTCCTCCCTGGGGGATGGACAGCAGAGAAGAGGGCGGAGGGAAACGTCGGACAGGGTAACTTATGACAAAACTATAATAATTTATGATCTATGAGGGGTTCATGAGGGAGGGGGAAAATGAGCAACTGATATTAGGGGCTAGAGTGGGAGGCAAATGTTTTGAGAATAATGAGAGCAACAAATGTGCATACGTGCTTGACACAATGGATGTATGTATGGATTGTGATGAGAATTGTACGAGCCCCCAATACAATAATTTTTTTAAAAACTGTTAAAAAATGTTTAAGGAAGAGCAAATCCTGTGTCTTAGTTACCTGGTGCTGCTATAATAGAAAAAGTGTTCAATGTTCTTCTTTTTGTCCCGTACAGTGTAGAAAGCAAGAAGGGTGGATTCAGAGGAACACGTTGCTCCGGGCCTTCTCTGTGTTCTGGTGAAAGTTCTTCTCTCATTAGCTTTTATCCCTTGGCTTCTTGGTCATCTTCATGCCACCTGCCATTTATTTTCCTTTCTCTGCTTCTTGTGCTTCCTTGCTTGATCTGCTCCTTTTATAACTCAAAAGAGATTGATTCCCAGCAGAGCGGACACTAACACGGTCTCATTAGGACATACAACGCATATCTTGGGGGACACAACTCCATCCACAACACCTTGCTACTGCCCCCCTTGTCTCTGTGTGGCCCGACTTCTGACAGAGGGGAGGAGGGGCTCAGCCGGCAGCAGTCTAGTCCACAGTAGAGCGTCTCCAGTGTTGCTCACCAGCCCCTGCGTCCAAAGGCCTTGCTGAATGTTGGTCTGGAGCCGAGCTTGGGGACTTGAAAGGCAGGTGCAATTGATGAAAAAAGGCCAGAAAGACAAGAGGCGGTGAAGTTTCATCAAATAGCCAACCACGGAGCGGAGACGGGGTCAAGGAAAAGTAAAGTGGAGGGACTCAAGGGTGCAGAGGGTGCCGAGAAGAGTGACAGGTTCAGGAGAAAGCCGAGAGGACAGGAGAACGTAGCCAGCATGCTAGGATTCTTTTTTAACTTGTGGTGAAATACTGATAAGAGTTTCCATTTTAATCATTTTTCAGTGTACATTTCAGTGGCCTTACATTCGCAGTGCTGTACAACTATCCGCGCCCTCTGTCTCCTGAAGTTAAGATTCAGAACTGGAGCAGACATGGTCATGATAGATCGTGTCAGACGCGTCTTAACCCCTTTCTTAAACCCCAAACCCATTGCCGTCGAGTCGATTCTGGAAACCCGTGAGGTTTCCTGGGAGCAGAGACCCTGATCTTTTTCTCACTGAGCGCCTCGTGGGTTCAAACTGCTGACCCTGTGCTTAGCTGGCCAATGCCTAACTAACTATGCCACCAGGGATGTCTCTGTCTTCCAAAGGAAGCCCAACTCAGGGCCATCGAGCCGATGCTGACTCATAGCCCCAACCCTAAAGGAGAGGGGAGAGCTGCCCCTGTGGGTTTCCGAGACTGTAACTGCTCACCGGACTGAAAAAGGACAAACCCATCTTTCTCCAGGAGAGCGGCCCATGGTTCCGAACTGCTAACCTGGTGGATTGCAGCTCAACTGGCAATCACTGCACCTCCAGGGCAGGCAACTCGCAGCTCAACGTGCCGCTCAACTCGCAATCCCAGGCACCTCTCTCTTAGAGGAGGCACATGACCTAACCAAGAACTCCCCTGCACGTGTTTAGCCTCCTTGCGGTTTCTAATCCAGGGCCTAGAACACCTCCATCCTTCTGAAGAGTTTAGTTGGTGACCATGGTTCACGGGCTTGGTTGCTTGGAGGGTCAAGTTCACCTAGAAGGGCCGAAGGAGGAAGACGTGGCGATCTCCTTCTGAAAAACGAGCCACTGGAACCCTGTGGGGGCAGGTCCACCTGGACACACTCGGAGTCACCGGGAGTCAGAATCCCCTGGATGACAACTGGTTTCCATCTCCACTTGGTGGCCTTTCGGAAACAAGCGGCCTAGGGGTTTCTGTGTCCGAGGTGGGGCAAGTTCTCGAGGGGTGACTCGGGTTTCTGAGGAAGGCCCCACCCAGGGGACATTAGGTGACAGGGAAAAGGAAATGCATTTAAATGCCAGTCCGGATAAAGCTGGGCTGTATGAGGGAATTCAGAAGGAAAAACCCCAAGCAGAATTTTAAAGCAATTAAGTGACATCTCGGAGTGCAAGCCAGAGAAACTCTGAGTTGCCTGGGGCCAGGAATTACTCAATTAAATAGCAAAAGCCCAAAGCGAATAGAGAAACCCAGTCAGTGTCTTCCTGTTACCTGAAGCTCAACTCCCCTGTTCCTGTCACCCCATTTGCCCTCTGCGTGCCACCTCAGGGCTGCTTTGGCCCAGTCTGCAGTCACCGCCTGGCTATCTGCAGCGCGTGCCCTCTTTCCCCACCCTCTGCATCCATCCTCTCTCCCGCTCCTCTCTGCTCCTGGTCTAGGACTTTTCCTATTTGTTCCCCCCAAGAGCTCCCAGCTGAGCTGCTGGAGGTGGGGGCTTTCTCAGACCACCATCATCTGGTGTTCACATAGGAGAGCGTGTGGGCTTCGCAGGGCGGTGCAGAGGAGGCCAGTGAGCTACATGTCCTTCCATACCGAGCGCAGCCTCATCAGCCACAAGCCCTTCGCTTTTCCCCCCAAGAGTGTCGGGGACCAAGCCCCTAAGCAGGGCCTCACTCGCTTTACCTCCAGCCCGTTTCCTCCCCTGCTGGCAGCCTGGGCTCCACTGCCTCCTCTCTAGGCCATTCCCTAAATGGAACCAGTGGGAAGGATGGGCTGGGAACAGACGGCCATTTAGCTCTCCTGCCCCAGTGCAAGGAGCATCTAAGAGCTGTGCCAAGGCCCCTGTCTTCCAGGATGGAGCATGTACGTCACCAGGGAAGGTGTTTCCGAGCAAGCAGACAGCTGACCTCCAGGTGGCTGGCATTCATCTTCTCCGGGTCTCCGCGCAGATGGAGAGAGGTGGCTCCTCTTACCTGTCTCGACCTGGGGGATCAGGCTTCTTCTTTGCCCCCCAGGGTCTGCTCATTCGCACCAGGAGCGGTAGCGCCCCACTAGCTCTCTCCCACGAGAAAAGCACAGGCAGGGACCTGGGGAGGCAAAGTGGTCAATGAGTCAAGGTACAGTCGTCTGTGATGGTGTGGCGGGAGGGGTGCTTTGGAGTCAACCTTGATGAAGCACTTCCTGAGCAGTAAGGGAAACACTCCAGAGAGAACCAGCGATTGATTTAAGACTCGGCAGTTCAAGTCCCACGGCACGGCTTTGCTGGGCAGGGTCAACGAGTCCAGTTGCCAGCTTACTGGCCTGGCATGTCAGGGCTGGAAGGGAGCAAAGAGAGCTCTCGATGAGCCCCATAGACTGAGGATGAGGTAAAGGAGCCCTGGTGGTGTAGGGGTTTCACATTAGGCTGTGATCTGCATCACCAGCAGCTGGAAACCGCAGGAGAAAGACTGGGTTTTCTCCCCCCATTCACAGTTAATGTCAGAAACCCACAGGGGGTCCCCATGAGCCAGCATTGACTCAATGGCAGTGAGTTTGGTTTGGTTTATTGGGCCTAGAGCAGCCAGACTGCCTGAGTTGCAGTCCAGGCAGAAGGAGGCAAGCAGAGTGCCAAGCACCAGCCTCCCGTCCCTGGCCACTGTCCTTAATTCGTCTGGGAAACACCGGCACCTGCCTGATCAGCAGAAAGAAGCCACTGGCATCCCTTCCAAGTCACTCTTGAGAGAAGCGGCCACAGATGAACATCGGGAGGCTGGTGGGGCCCCCAAAGGGAAGAGGAGGACATGCAGCTGAGCATGTAAGGATAATTCAATCGAGGAATGATTGGTAAAGGAATGGGAAGGCAAAGAGACTCCACAAAAGCCACTGAGGGAGTGAGGGACTTGTAACAGCAGGAAGCGTCCCTGCCTCTGGGTCTGAAGGGAGGAACAGAGAGAACAGTGTACTCAGGACTCAAAAGGGAAGAAGCGTAGTCCTGGGAGAGGCTGCCCAGAAGGGACTGCACAGTCCCAGACTCAACACCCGGCAGAGAATGAGTTGGCAGAACAAATACTCTGACCTCTTGGTGTCCAACCTCCGGTCAAGCATCCTGTGAGTCAAACTCAAACTGGAAGACCCAGGACAAGGAAGCCCAGAGAGATCAGGCTCCTGGGGCACAGAGCAAGCTAAACATGGATTTTGGCTGATGGGCACAGCCAAATGGTAGAGTCAGCAAAAGGAGCCTGTGGTGAAGTGAAATCACTTGATATGGCTCTTTTACCTATGTCCCAGCTAGAGCCCTGGTGGCATCATAGGTTATGCCTTGGGCTGGTAACCACAAAGTCAGCAGTTCGAAACCACCAGCCCCTCCAAGGGAGAAAGATGAGGCTTTCTGTTCCCATAAAACTTGGTTGTTATTAAACCCAGGGACAAAGGAACAACAAGTAATCCAAAATCGGTGGCAAGGAGGGTGTAGGAGGCCTGGTAGGGCTTGATCAAGGGCAATGTAACCGAGAGGAATTACTGAAACCCAAATGAAGGCTGAGTATGATAGTAGGACAAGAGGAAAGTAAAAGGAAATAGAGGAAAGAACTAGGAGGCAAAGGGCATTTATAGAGGTCTAAATAAAGACATGTACATATGCAAATATATTCATATATGATGATGGGAAAATAGATCTAAGTGCATACATTTATAGGTTTGTATTAAGGTAGCAGATGGACATTGGCCTCCACTCAAGTACTCCCTCAATGCAAGAACACTTTGTTCTATTAAACTGGTATTCCATTATGATCACCTTCCCGACACAGTGGTTGCATAAGCAAATGTGGTGAAGAAAGCTGATGGTGACCAGCTATCAAAAAATATAGCATCTGGGGTCTTAAGGGCCTGAAGGTAAACAAGCAGCCATCTAGCTGAGAAGCAACAAAGTCCACATGGAAGAAGCACGCCAGCCTGTGTGATTATGAGGTGTGGATGGGATTAGGTATCAGGCATCAAAGAACAAAAAATCATAACATTGTGAATGAGGGGGAGTGCAGCGTGGAGACCCAAAGCCCATCTGTAGGCAACTGAACATCTCCTTACAGAAGGGTTGCGGGGAGGAGACGAGCCAGTCAGGGTGCAGTATAGCACCAATGAAACATACAACTTTCCTCTAGTTCGTTAATGCTTCCTCCCCTCCACTATCATGATCCCAATTCTACCTTTCAAATCCAGTTAAATCAGAGCATGTACATTGGTACAGATAACAGCTAGAAACACAGGGAATCCAGGACAGATAAACCCCTCAGGACCAATAATGAGAGTAGTGATACCAGGAGGATAAGGTAAAGGTGGGGGAGAAAGGGGAACCGATCACCATGATCTACATAGAACCCCCATCCCTGAGGGACGGACAACAGAATAGTGGGTGAAGGGAAACATTGGACAGTGTAACACGTGAAACAAATTAATTTATAAATTATCGAGGGTTCATGAGGGAGGGAAGGTGGTGGAGGGAGGGGGATAAATGAGGAGCTGATACCAAGGGCTCAAATGAAAAGAAAATGATGATGGCAACAAATGTGCAAATGTGCTTGACACAATGGATGGATGGATTGTGATAAGAGTTGTACCAATGAAATTATTTAAGAAAAAAACCTTGTTTGTTATTACGCCATCAAATTGGTTCTGACTCCAAGGGGTCCTCAGTGACAGGGTCATGGGGACCCTACCTCCAACAGAACAAAACACTGTGGGGTCCCCACCCTCCCCACCATTGTCACGTTTGAGCCCACTGTCAAGTGCGTCTTGTTGAGGGCCTTCCTCTTTTTCGCTGCCCTTCGACTTTACGAAGCATGATGTCCCTTTCCAGGGACAGGCATCTCCTGATAACACGTCTGAAGTACTCCCGACAGTCTGACCATCTTGACTTCTCAGGACTATTCTGGCTGTCCTTCTTTCAAGACAGATTTGTATATTCTTCTGAAAGATTTATAGCTTCAGCAACCCAAAGGGGCCCTTCTCCTTTATCCTACAGGGTTGCTAAGAGTCGGAAGTGACTCTACGACCGTGAGCTGCATTTTGGGGTATCCATGTCTTTGTCCTTTGCACTTGTCTGTCGGTGTGTCGTACTGTGGTCGCTTGTGTGTTGCTGTGATGCCGGAAGCCATGTCACTGGCGTTTCAAAGTGAACAGGTTCAGTGGAGCGTCCAGACTAAGAACAGACTATGAAGAAGGAATCGGCCACCCACTTCTGAGGAATCAGCCACGGGAAGCGTTATGGATAGAATTCAAACATTGCCAGATACCAAAAGCCTCATGAAAAGGAGCAGAACGTTGTGGGAGATGGTGCCAGGAGACGAGCCTCCCGGGTCAGAAGGCACACAAACAGAGACCGAGGAGGAGCTGCCTTCTCAAGGAGAGCCAACCCTGATGCCATGGGTGGAGGAGAGCCTGTGGGAGCAAAGCCTTCAGGACCTTCCTTTGCTGACGGGACACGACTCCAAATGAGAAGAAACAGCTGCAAACGTCAGTGAATAATAGGGACTTGGAATGAATGAAGTCTGAATCTAGGAAAATCGGAAGTTGTGAAAAATGAAATGGAATGCATAACAATCAACATTCCAGGCATTACTGAGTTGAAACGGGCTGGTGTTGGCCATTTTGAATCAGAAAACGACATGGTTTACTGTGCTGGGCAGAGCACAATCAAGATGAATGATTTTGCATTCATTGCCAAAGGAACATTTCTTTCTTTCTTTTTTTTTTGACTTTTTAATTTATTTTAATCATTTTATTAGGGGCTCATACAACTCTTATCACAATCCATACATACATCAATTGTGTAAAGCACATTTGTACATTCATTGCCCTCATCATTCTCAAAACATTTGCTTTCCACTTAAGCCCCTGGCATCAGCTCCTCATTTTTTCCCCTCCCTTCCTGCTTTCCCCTCCCTCACGAACCCTTGATAATTTAGAAATTATTATTTTGTCATATCTTGCCCTATCCGACATCTCCCTTCACCTACTTTTCTGTTGTCCATCCCCTAGGGAGGAGGTCACATATAGTTCCTTGTAAACGGTTGTCTCTTTCCAACCCACCCTCCCTTTACCCTCCCAGTATCGCCACTCACACCACTGGTCCTAAAGGGATCATCCACCCTGGATTCCCTGTGTTTCCAGTTCCAGTCTGTACCAGTGTACATCCTCTGGTCTAGCCAGATTTGTAAGGTAGAATTGGGATCATGATAGTGGGGGAGGAGGACGCATTTAGGAAGTAGAGGAAAGTTGTACGTTTCATCGTTGCTACATCACACCCTGACTGGCTCGTCTCCTCCCTGAGACCCTTCTGTAAGAGGATGTCCAGGGCCTACAAATGGGCTTTGGGTCTCCACTCTGCACCCCCCACCCCTTTCACTATAAGATTTTTTGTTCTGGGCCAAAGGGACATTTCAAGATATATTTTGAAGTACAATGCTGTGATAGGATTATACTTATCAAATTCAAAAAAATAACCATCAATACAACTATTATTCAAATGTCTGTACCAGCCACAGGTGCTAGTGATGAAGAAGCTGACGAAGAAGCTGAAGGCTGCAAGCCTTGATTTCCATCCGCAGGTGCTTCAAACCTCCTCACTCTCATCAAGCAAGGTTGCCTCGTCTGAATAGCCAACGTTGTTAAACCTTCCGCCAATCCTGATGCTGCATTCTTCTTCATATGATCTAGTATCTATGATGATTTGCTCAGCATACCGATTGAAAAAGTATGGTGAGAGGATGTAACCCTGATGCACACCTTTCCTCATGTTAAGCCATGCAATATTTCCTTGTTCTGTTTACACAACTGCCTCTTAATTATGTACAGGTTCCCCATGAATAAAATGAAGTGTTCTGAATTCCCATTCTTCTCCAAGCTACCCAAAGTCTGTTATGATCCACACAAATGGAATGCCTTGGCATTTTCAATAAAACACAAGTAAACATCATTTTGGTATTCTCTGCTTTCAGCCAAGATCCATTTGACATCTGCAATGACATGCCTTGTTCCATGTCCCCTTCTGGATCCAGCCTGCACCTCCAGCTCCCTGTGAATGTACTGCTACAACCGTTGTTGGATGATCTGCGACAAAATTTTACTTGCGTGTCTTACTAATGATATTGTTCTATAATATGAGAATTCTGTTGGGTGACTTTTCTTTGGAATGGGTACAAACATGGGTTTCTTCCAGCCAGTTGGCCAAGTAGCTATCTTCCAAAGTTTCTGGCATAGACAAGTGTTTCCAGTGCTTCCGTTTGTTGAAACATTTCAGTTGGTATTCCATCAACTCCTGGAGCCTTGTTTTTGGCTAATGTGTTCAATGCAGCTTGAGCCTCTTCTGTCAGCACCATTGGTTCTTGCTCATATGTTACCTCCTGAAATGGTAGACCATACACGAGTTCTTTTTGGTACAGTGATTGTATATTCCTTACAGCTTCTTTTGATGCTTCCAGCATCATCCAATATTTTGCCCATAGGATTTTTCAATATTGCAAGGCTTGATTTTTTTTCTTAAGTTCTTTCAGTTTCAGATAAGCTGAGTGAGTTTTTCCTTTTTGGTTTTCTAACTCTAAGCCTTTGCACATGTCAGTATAATATTTGACTTTGTCTTCTTGAGCCGCCCTTTGAAATGTTCTGTTCAGCTCTTTGACTGCATCCTTCCTGCCATGTGCTTTAGCTGCTCTCTGAAGAAGGGCAAGTTTCAGAGTCTCTTCTGGCATCCACTTTCACCTTTTTTAATGATGTTTTCCTTTCTTCATGACCTTAGGAAAGCCCCTAACCCTCTCTGACTTTGTTTGCTTAGTGGTAAGATGGGAATACCCAGCACATTAAGCTGCTGTGAGGCTGGGAAAGGGTTTAAATTAAGATGCCCAGTGTGGTACTGGACTCATGGTAGACTGACTCTGGAATCAGATTCATTTCAAATCCAATCTCCCTTGTTGGCCACATCATGGCCTTTGGCCTTTTTTTTTTTTTAAATCTCTTTGAGTCCCAGTTTCTTCACCCTTAAAATGGAAATAATAATAAAAAAATTTGCCACCGCATCAATTCTGGCTACAGCTACTATGCACGTTGTGCCCCATAGGGTCTTCCTGGCTGTGAGCGCTCAGAAGCAGATGATCAGCCTCCCTCCTCAGCTTCTACCTTCTCGGTGGTAGCTGAGTGCTTAACCGTTTGTGCTTCAAGGGACTAGTCCTTCTGAGATAATGAGATGAAGCCATGCCTGGGACGATACATGCTCAGTGCTTGATGGAGACAGGCGTGAAAGGAATGCAGGAGAGCAGACAGCTAATACAGAGGGCATGAGCTCGGGGGTGGGGGGTGGCTCTGGAGACCACATGCTCACAGACACTGGGATTGTACCTGTCCATGACTCTGCCCCCCACAGGTCACCCAGCAGCAGGAAGGACTGCCCTCTTGTATCCCACTCCCCCATCTCAGCCCCCTGCTCCAATCAGGTCACTTGAAACCTTGATGAGCCTCTGGCTGGCTTTCAGAGGAATGAAAAGAAAACAAAGGTGGGGAATGTACAGGAAAACTGGACTTGGGACTGTATCTCCCCAATAATAATTTCCCGAACACTTCGTATGTGCTAGGTACCACGGGGGGCTTAACATACTTAGCCTTCATCCTCACAACAGCATTGTGAAGTGAGTAATACTGGAATAAGAACATTAGTGATATTGAAAGCTAAAGCCCAAAGAGGTTGGAGAGAACTTGGCCAGAGTCACTCATGAAAGTCATTGGCAGCGTCCACACTTGAAATCAGGTCTAATTGTTCCCAGAGCCCAAGCCTAGGCCTCGGTGCCAGGTGCTTCCCGGAAGGATGGCCCCACATGTTGAACGTCGAAGCAGGGGGTGGGAAGAAGATGGCTTCAGACTGCAGGAGTGAGCAAAGAACCTGGACCAGGTGTGAGAGCCGCGTGGCCTGTCATCTCTCTGGCCGTCTCCCTGGGAGGGCTAGATATCCGAAGATCTCTGGAGACGTCCTCCCTGAGACCAGATAAATAACCCCTTTATGAGGGTTAGCACAAATCTGGTTCCTATGAGACAGAGGTTAGAGATGTCCCAAATGTCCAAACCACTATACCCCTCCTTCATCTCTAACTACTCACCTAGCCTTCCGTTCTGTCTCTTCCATCTTTGGGTTGGAGAGGTCTCAGAACTCACAAACTGAGCCACACTTGCCAGACAAGTGGCTGCTCATCAAAGAACCAGGGCCCAACCTGGGAGGATGCAGTTCCTCAGTCCGGACAGCTTCCTTTTGCTCTTCTGCCCTTGCGGCCACAGGCCCTGCTCGGCTCTTCTGGGCACATTCAGTAATTCTTAGATCCGTGGGTCAGTAAGCCTCCCCCAGCCGACTTACACCAAGCTCCTGGTTCCTGCCATCACCCTGGCTGCTGGTGTGGCACTTTCTCTCGTCTCTCGCTGTCTTCTGTGCTACAGCCCCCGACCTCTATGTTGTGGAAGTTTCCAGCGCAGGCACTTCATGCTCTGTTCCCATCTCTTCTTGGTGGTAGTCCTGCCTCTGTACATGGTCGGTTTTACCTAAGAGGACAGCAAACACTGACCAGTTGCCTCAATAGGGATAAGACCTTGTTGGCATGGCCTCATCTCCCAAGGATTCTGTGCATCCTATCTGTCTTTTTAACGAATTGTCCACAGCCCTTATTGAGCCCCAAGCTTCTCACGGCCATGGACTTGATTCCTCTTCACAGTGACCCTGTATAGAGTCTCTGAGGCTTTTTGTAAATCTTCACAGACACGCCAGTCTCATCTCTCACAGGGCAGCTAGTGGGCTCAGACCATTGGGAGGCATTACAATACCCTGGCTGGAAAGGCCATGCAAAAGAGAGTCCTTGTACCAGAGCCTGTGAGCCAGACCCTAACGAAGACATCATTAGAGAGGACAGAGAGCAGTCCCATCCCACCTCCCAAGATCCAGAAGTCGGTCGCCTTTCCTCGTCCCCATCCCCATCCCTCTGGGTGCTCATCACTTTTCCTTCCCGGAGCAGTGAAGAGCCTTGTAGCTGAAGGCTTGATATGCTCATGCTCTCTGAGTGGGTCCATCCCAGAGGATGGCTGGAGAGCCAAGGTGGGCTTTCTGACAGTGGTGGTGGGAACTCGTGGAGCCTCTACTTTGTCCTGCTCCAGGGATGGCCCTTCCTGATGATAAGGGCCAAGTGAGTGAGATGGTGTCCAGCCTCGCTTCTGAGGAGCATCTCGATGTCTGTCTTTAGAGGCCAACGTGTTCGCTGTTGCGGTGGGGAGTTAAACCCAGACCAACCCAATGCCGTCCAACTCGTAGCAACCCTCCAGAGCCGGGTACCAAAGGATAATAAGAATAACAGAGCGCGAAGAGATACCTAACCTCTCTTTGGCATTTATGAATGTGAAATGACTTCAGAGCCGGGAGAGGCAGCTGGCAGGGGGTGGAGGATGCGGAGGGAGCACTTACTCTGTTCCAGTCGTGGTTTAAGCGCTTTGTGTGTGTGAATTCTTTGACTCCTCACAGCTCCCTGATGCCGTAAAGCTGCAGAAGCGGGAACAGAGAGGCTACGTGACTTTCCCAAGGGCCCAAAGCGGATCAGTGGTCTTAACACGGGCGGTGGGGCTCAGCCTGCGTTCTAAACCCCCAGGGCATCCTACCAGGGCTGGCTGCCCTCCTTCCTTCCCACGTGACTATTCAAATGCAAGGATTTTCAGAACGAGCCTCCTGTCTTTACCACTATTACATCTACTTGTTAGAGACCAGGATATCTCCAGCATGATCGTGTGTCGTTGTCAGATTATAAACAACACCAAATCTCACTCAGCTGCATTTATGGAGCATCTGCCATGAGCTAGACCCTGTGGTAGCGGCTTCCCATGTTCTCGGTCAATTTCTTTCTTGCAACAACCTTGGGGTAAGGTGGCAACTTTCCCTGCTCTCCTAAGGAGGAAAGTGGCAGGAGGAGAGGAAAGAGACTTGCTGCACTAGTCAGTAAGTTTTGGACACTGTTCTTTTGACACCAAGTTACTGCTTTTCCACTACTGGTCATCTTTATCACAGAGAGCCACTCAGAGGAGCCCAAGACTAGCATCTCTGTTTGTTAGGCTGATGCACTCGGACTTGTGTGTTGGCTTTGCAGCTGAAGTAGGCCTTATGGTTTGCATTTGTGTTTGTTTTAGAATGACATCTTAACTCCTAACATCAGGGCTGGAAAGAGCATGGGTTGGGCGCTTTGGGTTTGGATCGGAGTTCAAATTGTCTGACTGTCACTTATAGATGTATGAACTTGGGAAACTACATTAAGCCTTTGAGCTTCAGTTTCTTCAGCTATAAAATGAGGACATAACCACTTACCCTGCAAGTTAATTGGAAGGGTTGCACTACACAGCACCTAGAACATGCTGAGAACTGTGTAGCGCACCCAATTGGCCCTCAATGAATGGTAGCTCTTCTTTTCAGAGTGCCACATCGATATTATTGGGTTAATGAGTTTTACCCAGTACGTTACCACACACTTTCCCATGATCCTCTTAGGAACGTGTAAAGTGGATGTTCTCATGTCAGAGGCAGGTGTCACCCAAATAGCCTCTGACCAAGAAGGGGCTCAAGTGCATGTGTCATGACTCTCGACCCAGCCGTCTCCCCACCTTTCTTTATGTGCACAGAGGAGACGAGGGCAATGTCAGTGGGGAAGTTTGGAGGATCACGCGGTCTTAGCCATCTAGTGTTCAAAGGGTGGCTTGCTCACACAGACACTTATTTTCTCACAATGCAGAGGGCTAGAAGTTCAAATTCAAGCTTCAGGAAGGTTTTTGCTCTCTGTTGGCTCTGTGGGAAGGACTTTGTCTCTTCTGAGCTTCTGCCCCTGGGTGATCTTCATATGGCTTAGCATCTCTTGTCTGTCACCTCTGGTTCTTTGGGCTTGCTTGTTTAATCTCATTTCTATCTCAAGAGAAATCGGCTTAAGGCATGCCCAACACTAAGCCTAGTGCACCCACCTAACAAAAAGCCCAATCCCAAATTATAGGGGGTTGTAACCACAGACATAGGGGGTCAGGATTTACAGCACACTTGGGTGAGAAGGGATGGGGCGATACAATTCAATCCTGAACACACATGATGAAATAACTAGCTGCCTGGACGCTGCTTTATAAGCAAACGGATCACACGCACTGGTGGTGATAATTCAAACAGCCTGCTGCTTTGGAAGTGGAGACGGTTTAGTGCCTCTCAAGCACTCTTACCAAGGTGTGCTCCTACAAACCCAACCACTCGAGGTATTCCCAAGGAACAAAAGACTCCTTGGCCAATTTGTTTGGCTTTGGTAAGTCCTGCCTCATAGAAATGTCACTGATTTGCTTATAAACCCTTGCTTAGCAATCTCTAGGTCTGAGGCTGGTTGTTGGATCCAGGTAGATGGTGGATCGAGTGCAGGTTTATTGGTTAAGATACTGATAACCACTTACCACCTGCTTAGGAATGAGAGTAGTCAAAAGTCTGAGAGTGAGCAACTGGTGTGTCCCTAACCTAATGGCATCCCCATCTGGCATTGGTTGTGTGTGCCCCAACACCCAGATTGTACCTTCGGAGTTGAATTGACCTGTTGGGATGGTTCATTTTGTGTGTCAACTTGACTCGGCTATGGTGTCCAGTTGTTTGATCAAACATGGGTCTAGATGCTGCTGTGAAGGAAGGCATTTCACAGACGTGATCAGCGTGCATATTCAGTTGACTTTAAGCAAAGGAGATTGCTCTCAATCGTGTGGATGGAGATGTGAAAAGCCAAAACTAAGGTTTCCATGAGAAGAAACCATTCTGCCTTAAGATGTAATACAGAAATACTGCCTGAGTGTCCAGGCTGCTGACCTATCCTACACATCTCAGACTGGCTAGCCCTCCACCACCATGCGAGCCAGTGAAATAACCCGTCTCATTGTCTCCCTCCCTGTTTCTCTCTCTGATTGGTTTTGTTTCTCCAGAGAACCCTGACTGGTAAAGATTTCGGTACCAAGAGTGGCTTTAAAGGCATAGAATCTTAATTATTAATTTTCTGAATTAGTTCTGGAATTAGTTCTCTAACCGGATTAGATGTAAAGGCATGAATTATTCTACTTCCAGGCATGCTGTAGCAATAGAGATAAACAAAATGCCCTCATGGATATTCCTAATCAGAGGCTCAGAAGAGGCAAAGTCCTGAACGAGCATGTCATTTAAGAGCATCTGTGGGAAACGCCTGAGTACCCTGAGATTGACTGGCTGCACCGAACAGCACTGGACAACGTTAGGAAGGAAAAGGAGGAGCCCTGGGCTTTAAATTCCCAGCTCAAGTACCATCGAAATGGCCCTCACATTGTTTTCTCTTTCTGAAAAGAACCCTCATGTTTTTTTGTGTTTTTTTGTTGTTGTTGTTTTTTTATAAATAATCATTTTATTAGAGGCTTCTACAACTCATGACAATCTGTACATACGTCATCTGTGTCCAGCACTTTAGTACATATGTTGACCTCATCATTCTTACGACACCCACTTTCCACTTGAGCCCCTGGTGTCAGCTCATTTTTCCCCCTCCCTCCCTGCTCCCGCCTCCCCCCAACCCCCCGATAATTTGTAATTTATTATTATTTTATCATATCTTACCCCATCCCATGTCTCCCTCACCCACTTCTCTGCTGTCCGTCCCCCAGGGAGGAGGCCACATGTAGACCTTGTCCTCCAGAACTCTCACGTTTTATCACCATGGTGATAGGATGGCTAAAAACCAAGCCCAGAGTCTCAGTCAGTGAGTGGCTAAATTCCAACAAAAATGAGCAGGGTTGTGTTTGTGTGTTTGTTTTATTATAAAGTGAGGGCATTGATTAGAAAGAAATTTGGTCTTGCAAATTAGAAAGGGAACATGGGTGCAGATTGTGGTGAAACTGGGGATACTGAACCCCAAAATTCAGCACAGTCTTCTTTTTAAAAAAAATCATTTTATTCAGGGCTTGTACAAGTCTTATCACAATCCATACATACATCCATTGTGTCAAGCACTTTTGTACATTGTTGCCATCATCATTCTCAAAACATTTGCTTTCTACTTGAGCCCTTGGTAACAGCTCCTCATTTCCCCCCTCCCCCATGAACCTCATTTCCCCCCTCCTCCATGAACCCTTGATAATTTATAAATTATTATTTTGTCATATCTTACAGTGTTTGATGTTTCCCTTCACTCACTTCTCTGCTGTCAGTCCCTCAGGGAAGAGGTTATATGTAGATCCTTGTAATCTGTTCCCCCTTTCTCCCTCACCTTCCCTCCACCCTCCTGGTATTGCCACTCTCACCACTGATCCTGAGGGGTTCATCTGGCTTGGATTCCTTGTGTTTCCAGTTCCTATCTGTACCAGTGTACATCCTCTGGTCTAGCCAGATTTGTAAGGTAGAATTGGGATCATGATAGTTGGGGGGAGAAAGCATTCAAGAACTAGAGGAAAGTTGTATGTTTCATCGTTGCTACACTGCCCCCTGACTGGCTCGTCTCCTCCCTGTGGCCCTTCTGCAAGGGGATGTCCAAATTCCCACAGATGGGCTTTGGGTCCCCACTCCGCACTCCCCCTCATTCACAAATGCTATGCTTTTTTTTGTTTTTTTGGTCTTTGATGCCTGATCCCTGATCCCTTTGACACCTTGTGATCTCACAGGCTTCTTCCATGTGGGTGTTGTTGCTTCTAAGCTAGATGGCTGCTTGTTTATCTTCAAGCCTTTAAGACCCCAGACGCTATATCTTTTGATAGCCGGGCACCATCAGCTTTCTTTACAACATTTGCTTATGCACCTTCTTTGTCCTCAGCAATCAAGTTGGGACAGGCTGGTGTGCTTCTTCCATGTGGGCTTTGTTGTTTCTCAGCTAGATGGCCGCTTGTTTATCTTCAGGCCTTTAAGACCTCAGATGTTATATCTTTTGGTAGCCAGGCACCATCAGCTTTCTTCACGACCTTTGCTGGTGCACCCGTTGTCTTCAGTGATCATGCCAGGAAGGTGAGCATCTCAGCCTGTCTAATTGTTAGAATAAAGTGTTTTTGTGTTGAGGGAGTACTTGAGTAGGGGCCCACTGTCCATCTGTTTCCTTAATACTAAACCTATAAATATATGTACATAGATCTATTTCCCCCTCATCGTATATAAATATATTTACATCTGTATGTGCCTGTATTTAGATCTCTATAATGTCCCTTTACCTCCTAGTTCTTTCCTCTATTTCTTTGTACTTTCCTCTTGTCCCACTATCATGTTCAGCCTTCATTTGGGTTTCAGGAATTCCTCTCAGTTACGTAGCCCTTGATCCAGACCTACCAGACCTCTTACACCCTCCTTGCCACTGATTTTGGATCACTTGTTGTTCCCTTGTCCCTGGGTTGTTAACACCCACTTCCTTTCTCCCACTTCCCCCTTTCCTATCTCCCCCGGGAACTGTCATCCCGTTTTTCTCTCTTCCAGCTTGTTTATCTCGCCTAACCCTTCCAGGTAGACATGCAGCAACAACAATATCTACCATCACAAGACCAAGTACAACGAAGCAACAATAGACTGTAAAACAATAGCTACAACAACAACACCACAAAAAGCCCCATAAATAGTTTAGGGTCTATTTGTTGTCCTTCACGAGTGCTTTCCAGCTGAGTCTGATAGGGTGCCATGCCCTGGCCCCACATCTATCCCTGGGGACTTCATTGCTCTGCTCCCCCAGCTGCTCTGCTCCATGCCCCCAGTGGCTGGCTTCGGTGTAGTGGGCTCAGGACGGGTACAATTCCTGCCGTGTGTATCTAGTGTTGTCCCCATGGTGGTATGGGTCAGTGAGGAATGCTGTGTCCCATGGTGAGGCCGGCCCTGTAGTCGTCTCTGGCACAGTCTTTTTGATTAGTAGAAGCAGTCCTAATCCAAGTTTTCCCAAAGAGACTGTAATGCCCTCCTCAGAAGTCTTTGCCTTCCAAGACACAGCTTATTTGCCTTAGGAACCATCCTACAACCACTCTGCTTCTTGACCTATATCTAGATTCAAGTCCCAACAAGCGCTGGTACATGAGGCACAGAGTGTGACCCATGAGGAAAGCACTACTCTCCCAAAGAACGACATGGCTTTTCCAGTGTGTAGGCAGAAATCTGGGGAATACGTATGGGCATAAGCATTAGGATGTTGGGTAATGATGGAAGGAACATAAAGTTGAACCATGTCCGATGTACTGATACAGGCCCCGTGTTAGCTAGTCTATGTCCACTTGGCTTGGCCTTGATTCCCAGTATTACGTATCCCCCATATGTGATCTGGTGGAAGGGGTGTTTCCTCAGGAGGTTTGGCCTTGCATCCAATAGATATGGATGCTGTGGCAAAACTCTCCATCCTGCATCCAATTTGCCATCCTCTGACCTCTGGATCTTGGGGGTGAGCCAGCATCCTGCTGCCTGACTCGCTGCTTTGGGGCTCATCGGTTTCTAAAACCATGTGAGTCAGGAAATACCTCCAGCCTAATGCCTCATCCACTGATTTGGGATTTACCAGCCTCTGTAATTGAATGAATCATTTTCTTGAACTG
>NW_022104341.1:5795693-5798083 GCF_000313985.2 Echinops telfairi | reverse complement strand
CACACACACACACACACACACACACACTTCATCGGTTTTGTGGTTTTGTACCTCAAGAGAACCCAGCCTAAGACATGCCTACTAACTAAATGGAGCTTCTGGATTGAGTGTTGCAGCTTCAGAGATTAGAAAGAGACTCTGACAGTTTGCTTTTGAGTTGTTCGTGGGTTTTAGTAGTGACTGAATGATTAACCACGAGCCATTAAGCTACCAAGCAACTCGAACTGCCCGTAATGAATTGAGTGTTGTCCGACCCACCAAGCCATGGATGTGGGCATGTACAGCAGTACCCTATTATTAAATAGACGTGGTGTATATAACATCAGACTCAAGCAGGCCCTGAAGGCGCAAGTAAGTAACATGAGGAAATAGTCCAAATGCCCACGGCCCCCACTCTTGACACTTTCCCTTCCCTCTCCCAGTATGCACCTCTCATGCCATGGGAAGTTTCTCATGATCCGTTCACTGAGGAGGAAACATCTCAGGTGTGGTGTTGAGACCATTCTGTGTGGCATGCAGTCCACCTGAAGGTGAGCTCCTAGCCTGCCCCTTTCCAGGGCCTCCCTGCAGGACAGTAGTCAAAGGAAATCATCCCAATGGGCAGAATGTCAGCCAGTGCACTTGGCTGCTCATTTTGCTTAGACGGAAAAAAGACCAGCAGTGCGCTTGTAGACAGATTCTTGGGCTGTGGCCAGTGGGCTGGCTGGCTTGCCAGGTACTTGAAAGGGGCATGATTGGAAAATTGGGGACAAGGGACTCTGGAGAAGAGACATGCAGACAGACCTCTCTGCTTGGGCAAAGCATCGACGATCCCTGTGTCCCCCGCGACTGCTCCTCAGAGGCAGCGACCCAGAGGGAAGCAGAGATTGGAGTCATGCTGCCCTAAACCGAGGAGCATCTGGAACCCCAGAAATGGAAGAGTGGGATGCGGATCTTTTCCTAAGGCCTTCAGGAGAGTATGGGCCTGACAGCCCCTTGGATTTCGACAGTACTCTCAGGAGCCATAAGAGAATAAATAGCTGTTCTTTTGAGCCACTAGCTCTGCGGCGATTTTAACAGCAGTGCCAGGAAACAGACACACTTGCTGATCTCATCCTAGTCTTTACCCCAATCTTTGCCTTCTGCCCTTTAAATAAGTAGCTGTTCTCGACTACCCCAGGCACTTGCCAGAGGGTCCTCCCCCAGGGACGTCTTGGGCTCCCTCATCTTTCCTCTTGTAAACTCACAATGTACATGAGCATATCAAGGGCACTAAGAAATGTGCTGGAGTTGCTAACAGGGCTCTACGCTATAATACCTATCCTACCACACACTATCCTAATCTCCTGCCACCCACCGAACACCATCTTGGGAAACATTGTCCTAATGGAAGAGAATCCAAGTCCCATTATGCTAATGAAAGAGAACCCAAGCGTCATTGTCTTCATGGAAGAGAACTCCCCATTCACAAACCCCTTAGTGAGCCTCCCGCACTGACTAATCAATAAGCAGGCATTAAAACTTACCAAGTGCAAGGCCCTGGGGGAGGACCGGGAGAGAATGGGGGCTGCTTTCCAGGAATCTAGAGCTTGACGAGGGAGGTGATGCGCGCCTCCACCATGAAGGCTCAGGGAGTCGGAGTGTGGCTTAGCACCGGAGGAGGACGGAAGAGCTCTAGGACAGCTCTCTAGGAGCAATCCTCCACCCAGGAAGGAGGCCCGGAGGCAAACTGCTGATGGCCCAGGCACCGTGGGCGCTCCTTCAAAGGAGAAGGAGAAAGGCAGCCCAACTTGGAAACAAAGCAAGCACTCCCAAGTGAGCGTGAGAACTGGCCAGGTACACCATCAGGTGTGGAGGAGGTGGCTTGGCAGAGCCTGGCGGAGCTAGCAGCCAAGGGATGGAAGAGCAGCCACAGCCAGCATCCTCCCAGAAGGAGCCTCCATGAATAAGACATCTTGGCTGTTCCTGGGGCTGGAAGAAGCTGCGGGAAGCTGCCCCCAAGAGAGCAGCCCAGGGATGGGGGAGAGCTTGCTGGCCCCTGCTTTGAAGCGTCTGACTGGGCTCATAAAAGGGACTGTGAGGAAGGGGAAGTGGCTCTCATCAGGCGTCTCTGAGACTGTCCTTTGCAGGCATGGCCTCTGGACGATCAACAGCAGTAGCACATACATCTGAGCTCAGCTTCCTCCTGGGAGCTTGAGCACTGGGAGTTAATCGTTAAATCAATATGTATGAAGCCCATGCTCTGTGAGTTAGTTTATTGTGCCAACCTGGCTGATAAACACATGTGGGATTAATTGAAGGGCGGGGAGATAAATGGCCCGGTGAGCCTCGCCTTTCTAGTTCTCGGGTCTCTTGCTTTGTGATGGTCGCACCAGGCTGCAGCTGCCTTCGCAGTTCCCTGCTTCAGCTGG
>NW_022104341.1:5765171-5794099 GCF_000313985.2 Echinops telfairi | reverse complement strand
ACAAATGCGCTTTACACAATTGATGTGTGTATGGATTGGGATAACCGTTGTATGAGCCCCTAATAAAATGTTTTTAAAAAATTTTAATTAAAAAAAAAAATAATAATGTTCTGGTGCTGTTACCAGGGGTGCTATTCCCAAGCCAACACTATAAGAAAAGGTTCTTACCTCTTGCGGATGAAGAATTATCAGGAGGGTGGAGATTGTCCGCACCAAGCACAGGTGTAGTAGGAGAGTTGTCTAGAGGCAGAGGTAGGAAGGGCCCCAACCCGCATCTCACTGAAGAAAAGCGTTGGGCTAGGTTTCTAAAGGGGCTTGGGGAGGAAAGAGACATTATGTTGATTCATTAAGTCGGTAAGGCATCCCAGGAAGATAGCAGGTAGAGGCGGGCCGTGTTGATTACGTGTGCACGCAATCACCCCTTCAACATGGATCCCATTGAAGGGGCCTCTGGGACTGACGGACAAACTTACGATGGGATGTCATGCCTGCATAGCTGTGTCAGGTGATTGGCCCAAGTCCCTGAAGGTCACGGAGGTGGGGGTGAGGGTTCTGTGCTTGCTCAGGCTCTTGGATCCACCCAATTGTCTCCAACGGGACACTGTGCGAGTCACAAGGCACACTACTGCCACCTGTGTAGGCGAACCTATTGCCCAGAGGCCATTTGAGCAGGAGGCCCTGCATGCCACCGCACCATCCTTCCCACAAAGGGCAGCTGGCTTCCTCCTTACTTGATTGAACTGGGGAAGGGAGTTGGGCCAGACCCTTCAACGATTTGACCAGACATGCTCGTGCTCACCTGCTTCAATACCCACACAGACAGGCTACCCGACATTAAGACAAAGAGTATTCGAGCTTGTCTGTCCCCTGGATATAACATACCTGCATGTCAGGATGCTGGCCTCCTTTTTCAAAGAAGACACATAGAACATGGGTTCAAAGTCACCAGCAGGAGTCAGCCAGGCCTGCTCGCCTGTCTCAGGGTCCATTCGATGGAAATAGGAGGCTTGGTAAGACTGGCAGTAAGGCGCTTGGGTGGCACTTGAGCCAGGGCCTGAGGATGGTGTCTGTGTCTATGTAAGGAGTGGCACGGAGGGCAGGAAAAGCAGCCCAGAACGTTGTGCTGTCCCCCTGGGCTCTGGTTTAAAGGCCCTATGACCACACTCTGCTCCGTTTCTCTCCCTCGAACTCCTCCTCATTGTCTTCGATCCTGATTTTGGGGGCCAGCCAACCTTGTATCTTCGAGCACAGGCCGTCTCTCCTCGAGGGGAGGACCGTAAAGAAGAGGGAGAGCAGAAGGAAACTGATGTCGGTCCCAGCCTCCTTGCTGCGGACCTGGGCCAAGGAGTGGGAGTTTTAAGGGTGGAGCAGCCCCCAGGGACTTGGAGGTTGTCTCTGAATCACGGGTAAGGCTGCCCCGGGCCTGGGGAGCCCTCAGGGCTGCAGAGACCGACAGTCACACCTGGCGAGAGTGCGGTCCTTCAATATTTGGAAGTGATGGGAGGGTGGCAGAAGTGACATTATGCGTTGAATCAGAGCTGGTTCAGCTGATTTGGGAGCCCAGGAGAGGGGACGTGCTGAGCAAGGCACAAAGTGCTGATAATTCCAAACGAAGCCAGGAGCGGAGGATAGCAGCATCAAAGCATTTGCCATTTAGAGAGTCTGGGCACGGAAGCAGGTGAGTGACAGTTGTAATTACGTTTCCCATCCTTCAGCTGCGACGCTTCCCCAAGCATCTTGTGCAGTGCTGCCCACATCACCGAGCCTCCATGGCTCAGACCCAGAGGAGCAACAGCCAAAGTCGAACCCCTGAACCCCAGGGCAGAGATCTCGGGGTCTGAGCCCCTTCTGGGGCTCCAGAAACAGGTCCACAGCAATGCCAGGATGCGCGTCCTGCTGCCCAGCCCACACACCAATCTCTCTGCCACCAAGGAGCGGGCCGGTTACACAGGCTCACAGGGAGGAAAGCAAAAGAGAATCTGGGAGACCACAAGTCTGAGCGTGACAATAAACCTGTCATGCTCTCAGGACAAAGCTGAGAGCCCAGAGCAGTGACCGGCAGAGAACGGGGAGATTCGGCTACAGTGACTGACAAGGCCCTGCCCTACAGAAACCATGGGGTCCTGGGGTCCGAAACAGGGTCTGCGCTCTCCATCAGGGCGGCCACTAGTCACATGTGGCTATTCAAATTTAGACTCATTCAAATGAGAGATGTGAGGCGTGGGGGATAGAATCTTCAACGTCCGTGCGTGCGACTCCTAGCTAAGGAACACCATGCCCAGCCTTCAACACGTCCCCGCGAAGGTTTGCATGTGGGTGAACGGGTTACAGAGGAGCTTTCAGACGAAGACACCGCAGGAAGAAAGGCCCGGCAATCCGCTTCCAGAAATCAGCTGATGAAAACCCACAACGCAGACCCACTGTGGCTCACAGGGTGACGCAAGACCGGGCAGCCTGCCAGTCCCTTGTGTGTGGCAGGGCAGTGCGTGAGGGCCCAGGCCACAACAGTGTTTCTGTGCCTCCTCCCGATCCTCTGCCACCAGTGCACAGTGTGCTTTACACAGGTGGCAGGTATTGCCGACTGGTCACCAAAGCCAAGCTACCTGCTTCCCAGGCACACAGCTAGGCGATCTTTCCCAGCCTCCTTTGCAACAAACATAGCAGCTGGGATGTGAGGTGATGCACATCCTTAGGGATGAGCATGAACACATCCTGGTGCAGCCTACTGGTTCCTTCCTCCTCGGCTAGGGGGACAGCGAAGGCCAGGGCAGCTTGGTGTGGAAGAAAAGCAACACCAGGGAGCCTGGGTCCCTGAATAGCAGGGCACAGCAGAACACCCTGCTACCAACCTGGACCTGCAATGGGGGCAGGAGGCCAGAAGACAACTGTCCTCCTGTCTCCACATGTCTGTCCAGAGTCTCATTCGCATAGGGATGGAGAGGCTCCTGGCTGGAAGGGCTACTTCTAGTTAGCAGGCAGGGCATGCCTGCCCCTAGGCTCTCTGGATGGCAGGAACTTCTGCTTCCCCAGCCACTTCCCTGCCCACATCACCTTTCAGATTAGTCTGAAAATTGCTTTGGACAAGCTCCCTCAGGTCCAGAGGCCAGAAGGCCCATTTCAGCTCCTGCAGGCTGGTTAATGACTTGGCTCTGGCCACTTGGCAAGCTTCTTCCTCTCTTACTGTGAAGAAATGAGCTGAGCGACAATCACAGCAGGGAGGAGGACCCCCCACCCCCGGAGGCCAGCGCCCCCACCCCCTGCCATTTTTAAACTGGGAAGAGCCCCCCTGACCTCTGCTTTTCGCACCTTCATTCGCAGGCCCTAGTGCGGGCAACTGTGCCTTTAACATGCAAAGGCTGGCCGGGAGGCTCAGGGCCCTGCCTTCAGAAGGCCTTCCTTGGCTGTCTCTGGCGAGAGGGGCGGGCGGGCGGCAGGCTGCACGGACTGAGGCCATGGGTCTGGGCTCCGGCTGCGTCCACTGCTCTCTGACACTTCCTGGGGAAGGTGCTCGTGGGGGAACCTGCCCGGCTGAAGGCAGCGCAGTCCAAATTGCGCTGGAAGTCGTTTCTTAAACTAGCTGTAGAGGCTTAGTCCTGTGCTCGTCAAGCCACAGACGAACAGCTGCCGCCCGCCTTGAGGACGACGTCTGGATTAGACATCCTTTCTGGCTTTCGGACCCTCCTTATCCCTCCAGAGAGAAATGCTCCTTCCGCAGGCACCCAAAGCTTTTTTTATCGTGCCCTCCTCCAAGTCACCCCGCTCTCAGCGCCCACCCCCTCCCGGCTCTTTTTTGTTTTGTTTTGGGAAGTGGGGATGGGTGCACCTCGATTCTCCAGACCCCTCTGTTCATCCGGACAGTCTCCGGGCACCCACTGAGGCAGGCTCCTCTTGCGTCTGGCCGAATCATCCTCCCTGCCTTGTCCCAGCAGTCTTACGCTCCTTACGTTGGCTGCTCTCCAGTGTTTTGGGCACCCTGAAACAAAACCTCCTTCCTTTTTCTCTCTCTCTACTCCCCCCTCCCCCCAAGAATTAAGTGAGTCGGTCTTGAATCGCATCCTTGGCATCCAACCCCCGTGGCTCCTGGGGTTACTGCTTTCTTTTCACACCACCCTCGTCCACCTATCCAGTCTCCATCCCTCAGGTGTCACACTATGTGCCGTTGATGAAAGGTGTATCTGTACTGGGCACTTATACAAGCTTCCCTGCACTTTTTTTTTTTCATCCACACAACACACTCATGAGGACACATACTATTATCCTATTTCAGAGATGAAGAGACTGAGGGAGGCCCAGAGTAGTCATCAGGAGTAGGGACTGTATATCATTCTCTCTCTCTCTCTCTCTCCTTGTCACATACCTCAGGCCAACAAACATTTATCAAATGCCTTCCCCACTGCCGCCAGGCTGATTCAACTTACGGTGACCCAGGTGTCAGAGTAGACTGCGCTCCATGATTTTTTCAACCGCTTCAATTTTTTGACCACTTTTATTGGCACTTCATCTACATATCATACAATTCAATAGTTCAATCCTATCAAGAAGAATTGCACCACCACCACAATCAACAGGAGAACGTTTTCTTCTTCCGTGCACTCTGTTATTTGTGGAATTTTTTTTTAGTCTTAGCAAAAATCTACAGAACAAAATGTTCTCCAATTCAACAACTTCTACATGTATAATTCAGTGTCATTGATCATACTCTGCGCTGGGTACACCCATTGTTGATGTCCTCCTCCAAATGGTTCCACCACCGTTAAAATAGACTCGATGTCCCTAAGCAAAAACTCTTCCTCCTTCACCCATGGGAGCCACTGGTCAAGTGTGGATTCTTTCTTTCTTTTCTTAGTAGTTGTCTTGATCTAACATTCACACATTATACACTTCCATAGCTAAATCGCTCTTTAAAAGAGTTGTATGTATATCATTACATACAGTTCTTTTAAAATATTTTTTATCATTTTATTGGAGGCTCATACAGCTCTTATCACAATCCATCCATCCATCCATTATGTCAAGCACATTTGTATATTTGTTTCAATCATCATTCTCAAAACGTTTTCTTTCTACTTGAGCCCTTGGTATCAGCTCCTCATTTTTCCCTCCCTCTCCTACCCTCCCTCCCTCATGAAACCTTGATAATTAATAAATTATTATTTTTCCATGTCTTACACTGACCGATGTCTCCCTTCACCCACTTTTCTGTTGTCCATGCCCCCGAGAGGGGGTTATATGTAGATAATTGTGCTCAGTTCCCCCTTTCTCCTCCCACCCTCCCCTTACCCTCTTGGTATCACTACACTCAACATTGGTCCTGAGGGGTTTATCTGTCCTGGATTCCCTGTGTTTCCAGCTCTCATCTGTATCCATGCACATGCTCTGGTCTAGCTGGATTTGCAAGGGAGAATTGGGGTCATGATAGTGGTGGGGGCGGAAGCATTAAAGAACTAGAGGAAAGTTGTATGTTTCATCGATGCTATACTGCACCCTGACTGGCTCATCTCTTCCTTGTGACCCTTCTGTAAGGGGATGTCCAGTTGTCTACAGATGGGCTTTGGGTCTCCACTCTGCACTCCCCCTCATTCACAGTGATATGATTTTTTGTTCTGGGTCTTTGATGCCTGATACCTGATCCCATCAACACCTCATGATCACACAGGCTGGTGTGCTTCTACCATGTGGACTTTGTTGCTTCTCAGCTAGATGGCCGCATGTTTATCTTCAAGCCTTTAAGACCTCAGATGCTATATCTTTTGATAGCCAAACACCATCAGCTTTCTTCACCACATTTGCTTATGCACCCATTTTATCTTCAGCAATTGTGTTGGGAAGGTGAGCATCACAGAAAGCCAGGTTATTGCAACAAAGTGTTTTGCTCTCTCTCTCTCTCTCTCTCTCTCTGTCTTTTGCACTTATTATTGTCTCTGCATGCCTATATAGATAAAATGGGCTGGATAAACACTCCGGAGGAGAAAACAATGGGACTGATGGTTTCTGGGGGACATGGGAGAGGGGGAGGCGGGGAAAAGGAAGTGGTGCTAACAAACCCAGGGACGAGGGAACAAGTGACCTAAAATGGATGGCAAGGAGGGCGTAGGATACCTGGTAGGGCTTGATCAAGGGCAATGTAATCAAGAGGAATTACTAAAACCGGAATGAAGGCCAAACATGATAGTGGAACAAAAGGAAAGTAAAAGGAAATAGAGGAAAGAACTAGGAGGCAAAAGACATGTACAGAGGTCTAAATACAGGCATGTACATATGTAAATATATTTATATATAATGATAGGGAAATAGATCTATGTACTTATATCTATATGTTAAATATTAAGGTTGCAGATGGACATTGGGCCTCTACTCAAGTATTCCCTCAATGCAAGAACACTTTGTTCCAATGGCTTTAATCTCCCAGAAGTCCCGGGAGTACAATGTGTGCTCCACTCCCAAAACAAAACAAAAACCAAGCTCACTGCCAACTCATAGCAAGCCTATAGGACAGGGTAAAACTATCCTCTCCCCTCCCCACTGACTTTCTGAAACTATAACTCTTTACAGGAGTAGAAAGCTCCATCCTCCTCCCAAGGAGTGGCTGGTGGTTTTGAACTGCTGACCTTGCAGTTGGCAGCCTAGCTTGGAACCACTATGCCACCAGGACTCCTTGTGCTCCACCACCCACCTAATGTTTAGCAGCTCGAGTCTACCCAGCAACACCTCGGAAGGACTGGTGTCTGTGGAGCAGGTGTGCTCTGTAGCACGGTCACCAGGACCCAGAGATGGCTTAGCAGCAGTGGGCTTGCTTTTCTTTTGGGCTGTGGTTTAATCCTACAGAAGCAGCGCACCAGGCTTTCGAGCCTCCCATCTTTTGGTTGGTAGCCAAGTGCAATCTGTTTGTGCCACTCAGAAACCATCAAATGCTTACCATTGGCAAAGCACTGTGGGTAATAGTTGCGTAGCAAGGAAACAATGAAAAATAAAGTGAGATTCTCTCCACGCTTTCAGGAGCATCAGTCAACCCAGTGCAGTGGAGAGATGTGTACACTCACATGACACGTGGAAAGCATGAGAGATATACACAAGCACAGTATTTAGTACTCATGAGACCAGGGAACTGTAGCAAGAGGGAAGTGGAGATGCCCCCAGAGTCTCTTGTTTACTCTCAGAAAAAAAACGTCTAAAGATGAAACGAGAGCACATTTCAGACAGGAAGTAGTTACAGGGTCTCGTGTCTGTCGTTGCCCTGTACTTGAGTGTTGCTGTGATGATGGAAACTATGCCACCCATATTTCAAACACCAGCAGGGTCACCCGTATGAACAGGTTTCAGTGGAACTTCTAGACTAATAATAAGGAATAGGTGCCATACATCACCCCCGCTCCCTTATGTGCACTTCCTACAAAACACCTTGAAAGAGGAAGCCTCACATCGGCTGGGGTCACTCCTTGGAGAAGGGAGGAACCGGGAGGAGAGCATCCACTTGATGCTGTACAACATTGAGACAACGCTCCACAGGAACGAGGGAGGAGCCTGACTGGAAATCAAACTAAGACCAGGGAAGAGAGCGTCTACATTTCAGAGGAGGTACTGTATTTCCGTTGGTGGGTGTGATGGGTAGATGGGGAGGCACAGCCTCGCGTCAGGAAGGGATGCTAAACAATCATGGTAGGGAAACTAGGGGGAGAATAAACCCAGTTCTGTGGTCCCGAGTAGACACTCTGAATATGTTTCTACCAAACCCTTCGTGAACCACACCATGGGCTAAACAAAAGGATGAACTTAGACGCTAGCCTTCCAGGGAACGTGGCATCCCCCAAGGGCCACCGCAGAAGGACTTGACGTGGAAGCCTTACTGAACAAACTGGGCCCTACCTCAGAACTACCTGTCGCCCTTGGACTTAGTACTGAAATTCCCTGATGAGAGAGGAAATAAAAGATGGCCACCCCAAGACTGTGGTAGTCGTTGGATCTTGGGTGGGACCCCTGAGTTAGTGGGCATCTAATGAAAGGGGACCCAGAAACACCCTATGTTTAATACCTCAATGCTCCCCTTGCATTAATCTGATAGGCAAGGATGTGCCTTTGTGAGGAATGTTACAGAAGTTTTCCCCGACTACCTACTCCCATGCTCAATGTAAACAGAGCTCAATCAATTAAGAATTCAGTCTGTGCAAAACAACAGCTCATGGATTACAGTTAGAAATTGGACTATATTCACATAAACTCCTCGTCTCAACAGTACCTTAATTTCTATGCCATTCGATAAATTATTGATGTTATCAATGCAATTGCCTTATAACCCAGGGGAATGATTGACAATGTTTTCCTTTTTTTTGTTTGTTTTGTTTTGGGCTTTTGTTGGGTCGGGGGAGTTCTTGGTTTGGGCAGAGGGGGAGGGAAATTGGGGAGCAAACAATGACGGTGGGAGGGGGCACTAGACCTGATTATGATGATGTATATGCAATTCTTTTTAAAAACAACTTAATTATGGAAGTGAATGATATCTGAATTTTATGTCAATAAAACTATCTTTTAAAAAAGGAACAGGTTGTCTACTTCTGAAGGATTAGCCACTGAAAACCTTATGAACAGCACTGAAATATTGTCAGATATGATGCCAGAAGATGGGCCCCTCAGTTTGGAAGGAACACAAAATGCAATGGAGGAAGAGCAGTCTTTTCAAAGGGGAGCCAACCTTAACGATGGGGGTGGAGTTACTCTTGGGGACCTTCAATTGCTGGTGTGGCATGATTCAAAATAAGCAGCAGCTTCAAACATCCATCAATAATCAGAACATGGGATGTCTGAAGTATAAACCTACGAAAATTAGAAGTCATCAAAAATAAAATGGCACACATAAGGATCAGTAGTATCCTAGACATTCGTGAGCTGAAATGGATTGATATTGGTCATTTTGAGTCCAACAATCATATGGAATGAGAAATTCAAGTGGAATGGTGTCACTTTCATTGTCAAAAAGAACATTTGAAGATCTATCTTGAAGTATAGTGCTGCCTGTGATGGGATCATGTCTATATAGGTATAAGGAAATCTAGTTAATGTAAAGACTATTTAAATTTATGTACCACAAAAGCCAGTAAAGAAATTGAAGAATCCTACCAACTTCTTCCATCTGAAATTGGTCAAACATCCAATCAAGATACATTGATAATTATTGGTGATGGCTTGCATGAGTTGGAAACAGAGAGGAAGGAACAGTAATTGGAAAATATGGCTTTAGTGATGGAAGTGAATGAACTTGGAGATCCCACGATAGAATTTTACAAGACACAGGACTTCATCGTGGCAAATGCCTTCTTTCAAGAATATAATCGTCAACTATCTCCATGGATCTTGCCAGACAGAATACACAGGAGCCAAATTAATGGGGAAGAGACAATGAAGGAGCTCAATATCATCAGTCAAAACAAGGCCAGGAATTGACCGGAATGACCATTGCTCATAGGTAAATTCAGGTTGAGTCTGAAGAAAATTAAAACAAGTCCACAAGAGTCGAAAGACAACCTTCAGTACTGCTCACCTGAATGTGAACAGACTTGATACATTGAATTTTAATAACAAGCTGTGGGATGACATCAAGAACATACACACAAAAGTGGATGTCACAAGAGACTCTGAAACTTGTGCAAGGATCTGGAGTTAGAAAGCCGAAAAGGAAGAACACACGTGGCATGTCTTAAGGTGGAAGAACGAACGGAACAAGTCAAGCCTTGGGTTGCAATGTTGAAAGATTCTAAGGGCAAAATACTGAACGATGCCAGAGGCATCCAAAGAAGACGGAAGGAATAGACAGTCACTGTACCAAAAAGACCTGGTTGACACTAAACCATTCCGGGATGCAGTGTATGACAGAGAACCAATGATGCTGGAGGAAGAAGTCCAACCTGAGCTGAAGTCGTTAGCCAACAACAAGGTGCCAGGAATTGATGGAATACCGATTGCAATGGGTCAACACGCTGGCGAGAAGCACTGGGCGCACTCACTAGTCTGTGCCAAGTAATTTGGAAGGCAGCTACCTGGCCAATTAACTGGAAGAGATTCATATTTGTGTCCATTTCAAAAAACGGTGATCCAACGAAACGCAGAAACTATCCAAAATGTCATGAATGTTACATGAAAGTAAAATTTTGCTGAAAATAATTCAACACAGTTGCAGCAGTACATCGAAAAGGAGCTGCCAGAAAGTCAAGCCAGATTCAGAAGAGGACATGGCCCAAGGGATACCACTACTGCCATCAGAAAGCTCTTGGCTGAAAGCAGAGAATACCAGGAAGATGTTTACTTATATTTTATTGACTCAGCCAAGGTGTTTGACTACGTGGATTATAACAAACTCTGGATGACCTGGGGCAGGCAAAACAAAGCGGGAATTCTGGAACACTTCATGATGCTGACGCAGAACCTATCCTGAAACCAAGTGGCTATTGTTCAGTCAGAACAAGATAAGATGGCATGGTTTAAAATCAGGAAAAGCATGCTTCTCCTGATTGTAAAAAAAGGCCGTATCTTTTCACCACACTTCCTTAATCAGTATGCTGAGCAAATAATCAGAAGGGCTGGACCATATGAAGAAGAACACGGCATCAGGATTGGAGGAAGGCTTATGAATAGCCTCTGGTGTGCAGATGAGCCCATCTTGCGTGCTAAAGGCGAGAAGGACGTGAAGACCTTGGAGCCCTTGGGAATGAAAATCTAAGACTGCAGTCTTTAGTGTGGATCACAACTCAAAGGATAGAAACAAAGGTCCTCAAAACTGTACCAAACAACGTCAGGATAAATGGAGAACGTATGGAGGTTGCCAAAGATTTCATCTTGCTTGGGTCCACAATCAATGCTCACGGAAGCAGCAGTCAGGAGATCAAAGGCTGTATTGCATGAAGCAGATCTTGGGCTGAAGAACAAGGTCTTTTGAAGAGCAAGTGTGACATTCTAAGGATGAAGATGAGCCTGGCCCAAGGCATGGTATCTTCCACCATGTCACATGCATGTGAGCGTTGACCGTGGATAAGAAGACCACAGAATAATTGATTTCCTGAAGTTGTGGTGTTGGCAAAGACTCGGAAGAGTGCGGACTGCAAGGAGAGCAGACGAATCTCCCTTGGAAGCAGTACAGGCAGAAAGCTCATCAGAAGAGAGTGTGGCCCGCTTTGTCACATGTACTTTGGACATGCTGTTAGGAGAAACAAGGCTCTGGAAAAGGCATCATGCCTGGTCAAGTACGGGGTCATCTGAAAAGAGGAAGCCCCTCGACAAGTTGGATTAACATAGTGGTTTCAAGAACGGGCTCAAAGAGCACAACAGCCGTGAGAGTGGTGCAGGACCAGGTCGCGCTTTGTTCTGTGGTCCATAGCATCACTATGAGTCAGAAAAGATTTGACAGCACCTAACCACATCTCAGATATTCACCTTGAGCTGGGGTAAGGAATGTAGCATCATGGAGTCGCGGTTTCGTGATCCGTACATTGGGGGAACTCATGCTACCTCACTCGGCCTTGTTGGGAGAATTCATTGAAATAATACAAGTAAAAGATATCCCCATAGGCTTTCTTCTCCCCACAAAGGGCCCCCTCCTCCCACGAGAAATAATATGTATTGGATATCTTCCTGGAGTTAGGGGATTCACACAGTTTAACTCTTCCAATTCTTCAAATAGAATCCAACATTGTGTTTGAGGTGGTTGGTTACAGTCGTTTCAATAGATGAAGAAGCCAAGGTTCAGAAGGGTTAGACATTTGCTGAAAGTCATCTGATGACTAAGAGACTCCAGGGGGCTCTGCTGGCTGTGCAAGGCCTTGCTTTTTCTTACGTCCAGGCCACCAAGAAGTCCTGGAGTGGAGTCACTGAGTGAGAGAGAGGCATCAGGATCCTGGGGTTCTCAGAGGCCCTCGGGTTCCAAACTCAAGTCTCTGCCGAAGGTGAGGGTCTAGTGGACTGCTGTGGGAACCACTGGGCAGTCACCTAGTGACTCCGCAGACGGTGCGCTGTTTTCTTGCTGACAGTGGGACAGACTATGTCCCAGAGATGTCTATTTACCCTGGCAATTTCTACATTTCCAGCAAAATCTTCCCAATTGCACAGAGGGGCGATTGCTCATCCTTTCTACAAGGTAATAGGAGGATTTGGGGGGAACTGGCATCATGTTCAAATGGACATCGAATCTGAAGATAGATGGGCGTGAATTGAATGTCATCTCCACACCTCAGAAGCTAAGTGAGCCTGGGTAAGGCAGTCAGCCTGATCCTTGGTTTTCTCCTTTCCAGTCAGGGGTGATCATAATCCCTGACTCCAGAGAGCAGTTGGCAAGATCCAGTGAGTCAACACACCGGAGTACATTTGATGGAGTCAGTTATAATAGGGCACTCAAAAGTCATTGAGGGAATTAGCTGAGTATTCAGGAGAGTCTACTGCCAGAGAGGGAAACCAAATGAAGTCCTGCCTGTGGTGGAGACCTGCCTCCAGGCCACCTCCTCAGGTCTTTGCAGCCCTGTGGGACTGAGCCCAGCCTTCCCCACTCCCCTCCCTAAATGTTGATAGTAGACACCTCCTCCATTTGTCATCGATTATAAAATTGGACATGTTGCTGGGAAAGACCAGTTCCTGGAGAAGGATATCATGCTTGATCAAGTAGAGGGCGTAAAAGAGGAAGGCCCTTGATGAGATGGATGGACACAGTGGCTACAACAGTGGCTCAAGTACAGCAACATGGGTGAGGATGCTACGGGACCACGCAGAGCTTCATCCTGTTACGTATAGGGTTGCTATGGGTTGGAACCAACTCGATAGCACTTAACAACAACAACCACAGAAACAAAGTCCTCCAGGCCAGTCCTATCTGACCCCACAGACATTAGCGGTGACACAGAGGAGATGCTGTATCTCTGTTTCTTGGTTGATTGAATAAACAGGAGCTCCTTGCTTGTTTTCTCCCACGGAACGTCCTCCTATCAATTCTTTCCTTTCACATGGAATCCATCCCTGATCTAGGCTTTCAAAACAAGACACTCAAAAGTTTTCCTCAGGGCCTTGGCCTTGGCTTCCTTTCAAGTCTCCTTTCTCAGGTGGCTCAGGTTGTGGGTTTAAAGCAAGGCCACTGAATAGGAGCTCCAGGTATTTTCCACAACTTCTGCCAGCCCTACTGCTCCACCTCATCCTTCCCTGAAAAGCTTTGGCTGGAATCCGATGCCAAGAAGCCAACGTCCCTGTTGCCTGGCCCGTCACAGCATCCAAACCAGCAAACCAGAAACTTCCCTGGGGCCCAGTGACCTCTTCTGGGAAGTGGGCCAGAGCCCAGCAAAGTGCTGCCTCTTGAGCTGCCCTGGCTGGGCAAGGCCTCAGCCCAATCCTAGAGAAGGGGAGCCCACCCAGCTCTCAGGGGTACAAAAGAGCAGGGCCTTCAAAGTCACTGACCTCAGTCTCATTGTCCACAGGAAGACCCCCGGAGCCCGGAGACACTCAGCTCCTAGGATCAAGTCACACGGCACTCGAGGCCCAGAGATGTGCCCCCCTCCTCTTTCTACTGCTCAGGTGCTCGCGTTGCCGGGACCAGAAGATTTCAACTCCTAGCTCTTACCTTTGGGGACCTGCTGTTTGGCTTTCCCAAAGGAAAAAAAGCAAGCTGCTAGCGGATACTCAGATGAAAGGGGAGTGGAAAGAATAGTACCCATAAGGCCAGTAGTATTAAGCAGCTCTGGTGGTGCAGCGATTAAGCACTTGGCTGCTAAGTGGAAGGTCAGCTGTTGGACCCACTTTGCAGGAGAAAGGCGTGGGTTTCTGCTCCCATGAAGACATCGCCCTGGAACCCTTCCCCGGCAGCTCTGCTCTGCCCCACGGGTGGTTGGAATTGGAATGAACGTGATGGCAGTGCGCAGCTGTGGAACCTGAGGCTCAGGGAGATTAAGGACTCATATTTTGCCAAGGGCTCACAGCTAGTAAACGGCAGAGCTGGTGTCCCAACTCAAGTGACTGGCTTTACCGCACGATGCTGCTGGGCATCCCACACCTGATGAATTATCCCTCAACTTCTGGAGCACCTGCCCTGGAGGCCCAGATGGAGTTGGGAGAGCTCACCTCTGTCTCACCCCTGAGGCTGGGCAACAGAAGCAACAGCCAGAGGGGAAGGAGGGAGAATGTGGGCCAACAGAAATCCCCAGAGAGGTGGGCCTCCTTGGTGTGGGCGGTTAGCTCACCGTTAACCACTTTCTCCAAACGATGAGCAGCAGGTTCTGGCAGCAATCAGAACAGGGGCAAACTCTCCCCTGTCTGGTCAAGCAGTTCTCTCTGAACCTCAACTTTCAATAGTGGTAGTAATGTTAAAACGGGGGTCTCCGATCCAACCTCTGAGATCACTTCCTCCTGGCCCACCAGCCTGCGTGGAGCACTGTGCTGCACCTGCACAGAGAAGTATCGGCAGGGAGGAGTGGGGCAGCCGTTAGACTGATGACGAAGACGAGGTCTTGTCCAGAAGAACAAGGGAATCCGTCCTGGATGTCAGTTCACGCTCTCTTCCCCCCATCAGAGAGTTTGCTGTGGGAAGTGGAGTTTGGGGAATGGCTCCTTCCTCATTCCCTCCTCCAATTCCCCTGCCTCTGGTCCTGTTCCACGCCCCTGATTTCTCAGCCCTTGAAGGCCACAAGAGGCCACTAGTTGTGAGTGGCCCAGACACAGTTTGCCACTGTATAGCACTATATGGACACACTAGAGAGCAAAATGGGATCTTGCTATTATTCCATCGTAGGGTTGTGTGGGGTGGGGAGGAGTTCTGGAAGAGGAGGTCTCACGTGCTCCCTGCATTGGAGCTTAAATTCTGAGCACTCGGTTTGCAGAAGGCTAAGGATGACAGTGAAAGCCCAAAATCCATTTACAGAGTCCCCACATGGACTAAGCCTCCACTGAATTCCTTCTGACCATTAGCCAGGAACGTGAACAGCCTTGCCTGTAGGCAGAGGGCATTAGAAAACATATTACCTCCACCTCATTAACCAGCCCAGGGAAGGACAGGCTCCTTAGGATGCTTGCCTGAGTCTACCTTTGATGGAGCCTGCCATACCGGGGCTGAAGTCCTACTCTGACTGGCTTGGTTGGGGGGCTCTGGACCAGTCTTGTCAGCTCTCTTCTCCAACATAACATGTGTGTCCAAATCTTGGTCTCATCCCCATTTCTATAGTACCACCTGTAACTATGATGTATGGACCGGCCACCCATCATCTATCTGTGAAGATTTCCTGTCCTTTATAAGTTCTGGAACCTGGACAAACCCTTGGACGTCATAAGGACCTGGTGCTAATGGTCTCCCTGTTGAAGAGGTAATAAATGTTCTCCTTGGAGTGTCTTTGAGATGGTGGGGGGTGGTGTCTCTTTTGTCTCCTAAGCCATCTACCTGGGGCAGAGCAGCTGCAGGGTGAATTCACCTGTCCAGATTGCCAGCCCTGTGGGCCACCCTCCTTTGCTGGGCTCAGGATGCATCCCTGAATTGTCACCCCGGGCTGCTGATGCCCCTCCGATGGGAGGCGGTGGAGAGGAGAGAACACGGTCCTGCTGCACCTGCACCATCCTTTCTTCCTCCTTTTCCTGGGCCACCGTTTCACAGAACAGGATACCGAGGCCTGAAAATAACTTAGCCAATTACTGCAAGGATGGTGGTTCAAACCTACCAGTCACTCTGCATAGGAAAAGTGAGGCTGTCTGCTCCCGTGAAGATCTGCAGCACCGAAAACAGTACACAGCGTCTCTATGACTTAAATTGTGGTGCAGGAGAAGCATACTGAAACCGTCGTGGAGGGCTGAAGAGACAAACTGATGTGTCTTGGAAGAAATAAGGTCTGAGTGCTCATTCGAAGCCAGGATGGCAAGACTTCATCATCTCACAGACTTTGGACATGCTGTCAGGAGAGACAGGCCCCGGAGAAGGACATCGTGTTTGGTAAAGTGGAGGGGCAGCGAGAAAGAGGAAGGTGCTTGAGGAGGTGGACTGACAGTGGCTGCAAGCATGGGTTCAGGCATCGGAACAATGGCGAGGGTGGCAGAGGACCCTGCGCGGTTTCCTTCGATTGCGCATGAGGTTGCTATGGGTCGGAGCCGGCTGTACCCAACAACAACAACATGAGCTGGGATGGATGGATGGAGGTGGGGGTTCAATGTCCTATCACGTCCACGCAGCAGAACTAAGACACAAAAACAAGTTTGACTCCACACCGCCTCCCAGCCATGATTCCGCTCCAACATTCACGATTGACAACAGGCCCTCCAGCCCTCCTCCAACGCCACATGGAGGTTTAATTCCACTTCCAGGGAGCCTTGGACTGCTTAATGAGAGGTCAGGTATTCCCTCTGAATCAAACCGCCCGGCCAACCCCTGGCGTGCTGGACTGGCTCCCATTGTCCGCAAGGTGTGGCTGGCCTGAGATCCCTCCTGCCTTCTCCAGGGAGCCTTGAGGGATCCCCTATTATTGACCTCATCATTCCTTCTCCAGGCAGCGGCTGCTTCCTTCGGTCTACAGGCCTGGGAGCTGCCAGGAGCTGCCAGGAGGCCTCACAGTCCTTTCTGGGGAGCCCCGCTGTGCGCACCCTCTTCGGAATGTTTGCCGCTTGGCAGGACCGGTTGACCCAGTTTCTCCAGCCTGGCGGGCCATGTAGTTGGGCATCTGCGAGCCTCTCCTGCCCTCTGCCGGCAGCCGGGCAGGAGACTGACCACGCAGGCAACCGCGTGCGGGGTGGGCTGCGGAGAATCCGCCTGAGGCCTGCAGCTGTTTACAGAACTAGCTGAATGAAAGAGGGCATTGTGTACGGTTCTAGGCTCTGGGCTTCAAGAGGCCGAGGAGACCCGGACTGCCCTTGGCAAGACCGTGAATTTGGCTGAGCTGAGCCGGAGCATGGACCTTCTGCACTCCCCACCCCTTTGCAGTCATTTTTCTACCTTCCTGCTTGCTCCCCTCCCCCTCTGTATAATGCGTGCCCCCACTGCCAGTTCAATTAACGTCACCCCCAACCTCCCTGCAGTCTCCTCTACTACTGCCTCATGCAGGGGTCCTCAGACTTCTGCTCGAATACCTCCGATGACAGAGCGCTCACTACTATCAGAGTAGCCGTGCCATGCTTTGAGAGCTGTCCCCAAAACCGTGTTCTTCATTTCTTCCTGGCACCAAATCTCCGCCTTGCCACTGCCGCTCAAGAGACTCCAGTTCTTGCCTCACGGATGAGTCACTCTGAAATCTTGTTCTTGCCTCCCAGGTGACACTCTCTCCATTCCGTTTGCCGCTGGGAAAACGTCCTAAGAAGGGAACGCATTGAAAGCTCTCTCACGGCGAGTATACTGTCGTACCCATTTTGAAGATGAGAAAACTAAGGCCTCGGAAAGAAAGACCACCTGGCCCATGATCAGACCATTCACAAGGGACCACAAGCACTCAGACCTGTTCTTCTGGTTCCAAGTTCCATCACGTACCCCACCGCACCCCCGAGGCATTGCTGCTGCCGCCTGCTGCAACATTTAAAAGAAAAAAACAAAAAGGCAGAAAGCAATAGAGCAATTCTGATGTACTAAGCACTGTTCTAAGTGCTTAATGTTTTCACTTAATGTTCAAAACAATCCTATAAGGTATGTACTATTATCCCCACTCGTACTTCCCAGAGTTAGTAAGTAGAACATTTAGCGGCCTGCCCACGGCACCACACCTGGTCTCCGTGTGCCTCCGGGTGTGCACACAGCTTTATTGGTTTCTGTCCTTGTCTCTCCTCTTCCTGCACAGCTACATCACAGAGAAGGTTCATGGGTGGGGAGGAAGCTCTCAAGCCTCACTGTCATGGAGTAGATTCGGACTCATAAGGACCCTGTAGGACTGAGTGGAATTGCCACTACAGGGTAAAGCTGCCCATTTGTACCCAGCAGATTGGTGCATTTTCCTCCCACCGAGTGGCTTCAAACCACTGACCTGTCTGTCAGCAGTCAAGCACATAACCACTGCGCCACCAGGGTTCCTTAAGAAGTGCTTAGAGCAGCGAGTTTTCATGATTCAATCCCAAACTTTGACCTTCTGAGGTGAGTGGGGCAGAGCCTGGAGGGTGAGCTAAAGCCCATTTAGGGGAGGGCTTGGGGAAAGAGTCCTGGCAGCTGCCAGGGACCCACCCCCACCCCCACCCCCTCTCACCCCCCCTGGGAGGACCTGATCCTTTTGTCATGGCTCTCTGAATTAAAAGGGTCTTTCTGGGCATGTCATCTAATCAGGCAGCAGAGCAGGCTCAGCCAGAGAGCCGGGAAGACCAGCAACTCCCTGCTTCCTGAGGTCAGGGAATATTGCATTTGCAGGGCTAGCACTGGAGCCGGTTCTCCTTGGCCTTTTGAGTCCATGAGAGCGCGGGGATAGAGGGCCCAGGCGCCATCACATCTGGCCCCAAATCAGCTTCCAATCTGTAGCCGCATCGCGATGCGTGCCAAGCGGATGGCTACACTAATAACAAAATCCATGCTGATAACAAGATTCAGCACTCAGGAGGGATACTGTGGGACAACAAGTTCTGCTCACTACACCCTAACTGTAAGACAACATTCCAAATCTGTGTGGTGCTCACAGTTTGTGCCCATTTTCTAGATTGCCAGGAGGGCATTAGAAAAAGGGCACCCCGGCTATCAAAAGATACAGCATCTGGGGCCTCAAAGGCTTGAAGAAAAACAAGCGGTCATCTAGCTGAGTAGCAATAAAGCCCACATGGAAGAAGCACACCAGCCTGTGTGATCATGAGGTGTTGAAGGGATCAGGTATCAGGCATCAAGGACACAGAACAAAAAATCATATCATTGTGAATGAGGGGGAGTGCAGAGTAGAAACCCAAAGTCCATCTGTAGGCAACTGGACATCCCCTTACAGAAAAATTACGTGGGGGGGTTGGGGGAAGACGAGCCAGTCAGGGTACAATATAGCACCGATGAAACATACAACTTTCCTTTAGTTCTTTAATGTTTTCTCCCCCTCTCCCCACCACCTCCACTATCATGACCCCAATTCTGCCTTACAAATCTGGCTAGACCAGAGCATGTACACGGGTACAGATAAGAGCTGGAAACACAGGGAATCCAGGACAGATAAATCCATCAGGACTGATATTGAAAGTATCCATACCAGGAAGGTAAGGGGAAGGTGGGGGAGAAAGGGAAACTGATCACAATGATCTACTATAACCCCCTCCCAGGGGGATAGACAACAGAAAAGTGGGTAAAGGGAGACATCTGTCAGTGTAAGACATGAAAAAATATAGTAATTTATAAATTATCAAGGGTTCATGAGTGAGGGAGGTTGAGGGAGGGAAGGTGAAAAATGAGAAGCTGATACCAAGGGCTCAAGTAGAAAGAAAATATTTTGAAAATGATGGCAACAAATGTACAAATGTGCTTGACACAATGGATGGATGGATGGATTGTGATAAGAGCTGTAAGAGCCCCCAATAAAATGATTTTAAATAAATAAATATACCCAAAAAAGTAATTCATCATAGAATTATATTATTTTGCTGTGATTTGAATAATGCAAGTTTTTAATTTTAAGCAATAAGCATTAGTTTAAAAGAACCCATGTGTGAAATGTTAGAGAGAAATAACATCTTTTTTACAGAACAAAGGTATTTGAAAATGTCTAATTGTTGTCTAACATTCATGTTATAATAAATTATCATGAAATAAAAACGCACCCATTGGTCTATGGGGTAAAAATGAGCAATGGACCTGAGAGACCAGGCCTGGTAAGCACCTTGGCCTTGGGTCAATCCAGGTGAGCGTCCTGACACAAAACTGAAAGCTGACATAAATCGGAAACACCCTGACATGGAGCTGTAGCCAAGGGACCATCGAAAGAACACACGCAAGCGACCCACGGACGGCCTGAGCACACTCATGAGAAACTGCACGAACTGATAAGAAAGCCACTCGACCATCTGCAGAACTGTGCTCCCCGTCCACTGGACCCTGCCTTTAAAAACAAGCAGTGCTCCCCTAGAGCGCGTATTTTCTCAGTTCTCGACAACTTGTGTATTTGAAAGTAGCTCTTAGGACTTCACAACAATCAGAGAGCGTGCGATAGGAAATGTTCCATGGTGTGCACTGGAACCTCCAGCGTTGTCTGCACAGAGATGCCAACGCCTCTGGGCACACACCACTTACTGCCAATCGATACACCTTATTGTCTTCCTTGCCCCATGACTGTCACGAAGGGCTCTTTCCCCCTGCAAGGCCACCTACATGGACCTGCTTATCCTGCCAGGCTCTGTGTCACCTCTCTCAGCTAAATCTTCTCTTTCTGTCCCTTGACCTTGCTCTGCCCTGTTTCAGCCTGTCCTGCCTTTCACCGATGCGAGCCCATGATGTCGTGTGTTGTGGGACCATGACCTCTCCCTCCCCTTACTTCCTCCAGTCGGCACAGGGAAGGAGTTTGCCCTCGCACAGGGAAGGAGTTTGCCCTCACACAGGGAAGGAGTTTGCCCTCGCTGTGCCAGTATTTGTGCGGGTACTTGTATTGTTGTGGCCCTCTTGTTTCTACATTAAGAGGTTGACTGAGTGAGCCAGGGTATCATGGGGCGCCGGGGGTTCACAGAGGTGAACTGTAGGCCTAGATTCTGTGCTCCCAACTTGTACCACTGCTGAGGAGACTCGAAAAATGTCCCCTCCCAGCTGTCTCTAGGACTAACCCAAGCCTAATTGACTAATTGTATCTTTTTAACCCTGCAAACAAACATCCTACTGCATTATGCTCCCTTGACTTCCAGAGAGGGAAGTAAGTAGTTAGCTGAGAATTGTGTCTTTTTAACCATATAAACAAACATTGAGCCTCAGTGAGACTTGTCAGAAGGATTTGCTCCTAAGCACATCACTATGCTAAATCACTGGGTTCTTACCTTTGCTTGGGTGTTGAGGTTAGTCTCATTTATCCAGGTGAGAATGGACATACAGAGAGGTTAAGACATTCACGGTCCTCACATAGCTGGTAGCTAGTGATCCAGGCCAAGGAGAAAGTCTAGACCTACTGACTCCACAACTGGTGTTCTTAACCTTCACGGAGCCCAGGCATTACCCACTTCAAAAAATGATTGAAAGTGTGTGTTGAAAAAATCTTTATTTGGTCTGCAATTTTAACTGGATCTTTTGAGATTTTAGAGAAGCAATTTCCTCTTACAGCTACAGGCAGAATTTCCCCTGAACGAAAGGTACCATCAATAGCACCCTCCAATTCCTTCACAAGTACCTGGGAGCCTGCTCTGTGCCAAGTGCTGTAGAAGCCCGGAGCTGCTGCACAGGAGGACCCAGATGCAGAAACTGCCCCTGTGGAGCTTACAATCAATTGAGGCAGAGATACGGGTCCGATAGCCACACCCATATAAACCCGCACTGTAAAGGAAGGTCCGGTTGTTCCTGAAAGTGCACGGGAGCAGGAGTGGGTGGGAGGCTGAGCTGAAACAGGAGGCTGGGCCATGCTCTAGAAAAACTTGACCTCTACGTGTATTGACAAAAAGTTCTCCTATGAAAAGCATTTTTCTCATTTAATTCCTTAGTACGCATAAATAATGGTCATGAGCTCAACATTTCACTCAAAGGGGTTGAACAGTTACTACCCACTCTTGAAAGAGAATCGGAGGTGTGGACACACACAGGAAAGTGTCACCGACAGAGTTTCCCACGAGCTTCTTGCTTGTTTTCCTTGTTAGATGCGGTTGAATGGGTTCCGACTCACCTTTTGCTTCCTTCGTGACTGATGTTCTTGATGTTTGTGTTAAATGCGCCAAGTCTGTTCTTGAGACGTTCTCAAAAGTCAAATGGGATAGACTCCAGGTTGTATTTCGGTTTTCACGGACTTGTCTTACTTTTCTCCAAATTCAATCTGAGCTAGCATAAGAGCAATGAATGGTCGGTTCCAGTCCACGTCTGGCCTGGTTTTAAATACTGATGCTGAGCTTCTCGATTGTCTCTTCAGATGTAGTCTATCTGATTTCTGTGAATTCCATTTGGAGAAGTCCTCTTGTGTTATTGAAAAAAGGTATCTGCTATGAACAAATTGTTGGTCTTGCGAAATTATCACATGTGATCTCTAGCTTAATTTCTATCACCAAGACCATATTTCTCAAGTATTATTCCTTCCTTGTTGTTTCTAACTTTGCATTCCAATCACCAACAATCATCAGTGCATCTTGATTGCATATGTGATCAATTTCAAACTGAAGACATGGGTAGAATTCTTCAATTTCTTCATCAACAGCTTTGGGTTTATTTAGTGCATAAATTGGAATAATAGTTGAATTGACTGGATTTCTTTTTACTTGGATAGATATTATCCTATCACGGCCAGTATTGTACTTCAAGATAGATCTTGAAATGTCCTTTGGACGGTGAACACAGTGCCGTTCCTGTTGAGTCTGTCCTTCCCAGCATAGTAAATCAGATGAGTTTCTGATTCAAAATGGTTGATACCAGTCCATTTCAGCTCATTAATCGAACACTGATCTTTATTCATTCCATTTCATTTTCACAGCTTTCAATTTTCTCGACTCATACATATTCATTTCTTAGGGTTGTCATAACAAATTACCACAAAGTGGGTGGCTTAAAATGGAAGATGTCTATTGTCTCGCCATTCTGAAGGCTCAAGTTCACATTCAGGCAGCCCTGGTAGCGGTTAGGCCTTGGGCTGTCAACCACAAGGTCCGCAGTTTGGAATCACCAGGAGCTCCACAGCGGGTGCAATTCTGCCCTGTCCTGTAAGGTCCCCAGGGTTGGAATTGACAGGATGGCAGTAAAAGGGAGAGCTGCTGAGAGCCTGATTTACAAGAAGAGGTTTTCATTTTAAAACATTGTCTCAAAAAAATATAAATAAATAAATAAGCATTGTCTCATGGAAAGCAAAACTCAGCAAATGCCATTTTGGGTCTCCTACCGCAATACAGAGACTCAGACGCCAAATGAAACAGGGAAGTCACATAAACTCACTGGTTTCTGAGGCTAAAAGACAACAACAACAACAACAAGTTCACTGCCATTGAGTCTGTTCCAACTCATAGGACCCCTAAGCTGTGAATCTTCATGGAAAGTACTGTCAAATCTCTCAAAGAGAGTGGACTTCAATTCAAGAGGGCTCACCTGGGATAACTCCAGGGGTGGTCTACAAAGATGCATGAATGCAAAGGGGCCTGTGGGGGCCAAAACTACAAATTTCCATGAGTTGGAACTGACTCAATGGCAGTGGATTTGATTTGGGGTTTGGTTTGGGAGACACCACTAGTAAACACCTCAGATCCCATCGAGGTCACCAATGTAATATCCAAAAGTAGAATTCAGACTCTGATCAACTTAAGTCCAGGCCAGGCCAAAGCTTGTTTTGAACAATCTCCTTTGTTAGTATCTAATTCCAAGGTCTTCATTTTTACTCTGTAAATAGGTTAATAATAGTATCTACCTCCAGGGTTCCTATGAGAAGTAAATGAGATAATGTGTATGAAGCACCTGTGAATCATGGAGCCACCTGGTAATGTTCAAGAATGTTCATTGAGACCCAAGAATAAGACTGTAACTATTAAAGACCTAGGGATGGATGTGTATGTATCTCAAGATGTAATAGGGAAGAGTGATGGTTGAACAACATGAGGAGTATAGCTAATGTCATTTAAATGGACTGGAAGGCTGTTGAAATGCAAATAGCTGTGGCATATACATTTGCTGTTGTTACTGTCAGTTGCTGCTACAGTAGTTCTGACTCGCAGTGACTCCATGTCTGCCAAGAAGTGAGCTGCACAGGGTTTGCAAGACTGTGACCATCTAGAAATGAATGACCAGGTCTTTCTTCTGAGGCACCTCTGGGTAGGTTTGAATGCGCAATTTTTCAGTTATAAGCTGAGCACGTTAACCATTTGCACCACCCAGTGACTACACACATAGATAAGAGAACTTCAAAAACTCCATGGGAAAATGGTATTAAGATTTTCTCACAAAAAAACTTTCTGAAGCCCCCTCATGTATATATAGCACAATTTGATCACAAAAGCTATACCATGGAAATGAATTCCTTTATAAGCAAATCCATGGCTTAAGTTGTCACTACATCGTATTTCTTTCATGTCTTCCTGTACTATGCACTTTTCTATTTACATGATTCAATTCTACAAACCTTCAGAGGGAAAAGTCACACGATATAAAATTGCTTCGTGTTTCTTATGTAAAAAGAGAACACAAATCAACATAGAAATTAATTCTGTTTGGTATTCCCAGTGGAAGAAACACAATGCCAACATAAAAACCATGTAGAAACTTCTACCTGGGGAGTCCCAGAAGCTTTATTTTTCATGTACTCTTATGATTATGGAGGCTATTGTTAAATGTCAGACCTTGTGGCATGCTGGCCCCGTTAGTCCCTGGAGCCTGGGAAAAGAGGGTCTCCTTTAGTTCCCTGTGGAGTCCAGACACGTCAGAAAGCTGCCCCGTGGTGCCTTCTGGCAGTGCACTTTGGGATGTTTTCTCCTCTCCCCAAAGAAGAAAACAACCTGAAATGAGAACAGCCGCCCTGTGAAGGATCACTGTCCATGTGCACTCGGGATCCAAACAAGCGGTAGCCAGTCTCTCGTCTCTGGAGACAGGAACACAAGTCCTGGTTCCCCTGCCTCCAAGCCATCATTCCTTTCTTTCCCTCCACGGGGGCTGGCATGCTATCTCCCCAGGCAAAAATAATTACTCACCATACCGATAATAGGCATTTAGGCAACATTTCATACCCGCTCATTAGTTAAGTGTACACAGCACCCTGCAGACCAAGAAATCCCAGCTCTGCTTTGTAGGTGGGAGCAAAGAAACGGGGAGCAGGGCCTCAAGCTACAGCTCAATTTGGAGCTACATGGGCTCCCAGGTCCTGCTCCTGCTCTGGACCCAGCACCCTGAGCTCTGGGCAGTGGTGCCGTTTTCTTCTCTCAGAAAACTAGGATATGGTGGTTTCCTACGTGGTTTGTTCTGCTATAATAATGGAAATTGAAGATCCTGGACTCCAGGCCATCTCCACAGTAACCAGTGGCTCTGGCTAACTGATGGCCAAGCATCATTGATTTCCAACAATAAATATGCATGTACTTGGTCTCGTGCCTTGTGCTGAACATTGTAGGAAAAACACACGCCTCCCATCCTTCTCTCCTGGAGCTTATGAACTACCCGGTCAGGCAAAAGAATACACATGACATAATCAGAAGGGAAGTCCAAACAGAGTGAGGGATATGGACTGGAGTTGCCTGAAGATTGGATGAAGGAAGAAAGAAATGAAGTTGAGCCTGGGGGGGCAGGGAGAAGGTAAGGCACGGGTAGTGTGGAGGAATTCAAGCAAGCACATTTGCTTGAAGAGGAAAGTGTGCACTCTCTGATGGGCTGCTCAGATTCCTCTTATGTGCAGGACTTTATTGCTCCAGCTCCTGGGAGTGCTGGGTAGACAACCTTCAGTTGTTACCTGTTTCAGAAACTCCTCAATTGCAGCAAGCTGGTGCTCCTAAAGCTATGTTCCTTCCCAAGGTGGCCTAGATAATGACTGGACATTATACAAAGATGCAGTCATCTCATCCTCTCTTGGGACAACTCTCAAGAAACATGTTGACTCCAGAGCTTCCTACCAGCTCTGAATTGCAGCTACACTTCTCTTCCTTCGCTTCCACTCCTAAATACCGCCCCCCCCCACACACACACCTGCTAAACTAACTCACTGCATTGAGTGGATTCTAATCCAACATCAATAATGCCGCATGAAAGTAGGCTTTCTCTGAAGCTAACGCAAGCATGGTCGCAGCACTACATTGACAAGGAGATGCCAGAAACTCAAGTCAGATTCAGACAAGGACATGGCATGAGTGACATCATTACTTAGATCAGATGAATCTTGGCTGAAGGTGGAGCTACTAGAAAGATGCTCACGGGTATTTTACTGACAATGGGAAGGCATTTAACTGTGTGGATCACAAAAAGAAAAAAATAAATGATGGATAACATTGAGAAAAATACGAATTTCTGAACATTTCATGATGCTCATGGAACTTGTACATGGCTCAAAAAAAAGTCATTCCAACAGAGCAAGGGAATACTGTGTTTTAAATTCAGGATGGACTAGAGAAACAAATCCAAGGACACTCATATATGTATAAGAAAGAGCTTCACCAGTGCTGAATGCATGGAGTACATCGCCACATGGGAAGAACTGGAGGGAATCATGCTAAGTGAAGTAAGCCAAGCCCAAAAGGACAAGCACAACATGAGTCCACTGGGGTATGCTTATAAATGCAAAAGAGGCATAGGGGAAAAGCTACCATATACACACATTCCTGGGGTGAGGTCCAGGTACTATGGCGGGAGCCAGACCCAATCCAGGGATACATATGGCAGCAACTGAAAAGGAGGGGGGAAAGGAAGGAAGAAAAAAAAAAGACATGGGTAGCTAGGGAACAGAGCACTAACCCACCCAAGGGGAGGGTATTGTGTATAACTCCACCGGAGAGGGAGAGAGGGACCGGACTTCAACCCAGTGCTCCATGACGTAAATGCAACATACCGCAATGAAGCAGGGAAACAATAGAGAGGTCTGGGGTGCCTCCCCAATCCCAACTATATGGATACCCTCTCCCTTCCCTCCCAGAAGGATTCACTTCAGAGGACAGCACTGAAGCTACAGCTCAGGGAGAGGGACATGTCTGATCAGAGCACACAGAAGCAAAGGAAAGAGAGTGGAACACACCCTGGCCCACCAAGCCCCAACGATGATATCCCTGCTCAGAGCAGCCAATGCACAGAGAGGACCATAGGGCCAGCCCCGCCACGAGACATGACGGCCCTCACTGACCCATAGTGCTACAGGGGACAACATTGGAGACACAGTGTGGAAATTGTGCCCTATCTGACCCCACCACACCAGGTTGAAACACCAAGGGCATGCAACAGAGCAGCAAGGGGAAAAAAACTATGAAGTCCCGGGGGAATGCCAAAAATAGACTTTGGGGCCAGGGTATGGCACACCATCAGACTCGATTGGAAAGCACTCACTCCTAAAGGTCAACCAACAGACCTGCAACTATGGGCTTTTCTTTTGTTGTTGTTTTGTTTTTGTTTGCTTTTGTTGCTTTGTTTGCTCTGTCTTGTTTTTGTGCTTATTATTGTCTCTGTATGTCTAGATAAGATAGGTGGGATAAACAATCCAGAGGAGAAAACAATGGGACTGATGATTGTGAGGGGTGGGGGCGCGGGAGAGGAGGAGGTGGGGTGAGTGAAGGGGAGCGTCAACAAACCTGGGGATAAAGGAACAACAAGTGATCTAAAATAGATGGTGAGGAGGGTGTAGGATGCCTGGTGGGGGGTGATCAAAGGCAACATAGCTGAGAGGAATTACTGAAATCCATGATAGTGGAAAGTAAAAGGAAATAGAGGAAAGAACTAGGAGGCAAAGGACATTTATAGAGGTCTAAATATAGGTCTGCACATTGTAAGTATATTTATGTATAACGATAGGGAAATAGATCTATGTACATATATTTATATATTAAGTATTAAGGTAGGAGATGGACATTGGGCCTCTACTCAAGAACTCCCTCAATGCAAAAACACTTTTCTCTAATAACCTGACATTCTGTGATGTTCAAATTCCCAACACGATCGCTGAAGACAAAATGGATGCATAAGCAAATGTGGTGAAGAAAGCTGATGGTGCCCAGCTATCAAAAGATATAGCATCTGAGGTTTTAAAAGGTTGAAGAAAAACAAGTGGCCATCCAGCTGAGAAGCAACAGAGTTCACATGGAAGAAGCACACCAGCCTGTGTGATCATGAGGTGTTGATGGGATCAGGTATCAGGCATCAAAGAACCCAGAACAAAAAATCATATCATTGTGAATGAGGGGGAGTGCAGAGTGGAGACCCAAAGCCCATCTGTAGACAATTGGACATCCCCTTACAGAAGGGTCACAAGGAAGAGATGAGCCAGTCAGGGTGCAGTATAGCACCGATTAAACATACAACTTTCCTCTAGTTCTTTAATGCTTCTCCTCCCCCTCCCCCCACTATCATGACCCCAATTCTACGTTACAAATCTGGCTAAAACAGAGCATGTACATTGGTACAGATCAGAGCTGGAAACACAGGGAATCCAGGACAGATAAACCCCTCAGGACCAATAATGAGAGTAGTGATGCCAGTAGGGGAAGCAGAAGATGGGAGAGAAAGGGGGAACTGATCACAATGATCAACTTATAATCCCCTCCCTGGGGAGCAACAACAGAAAAGTAGGTGACGTAAGGCAGCAGTCAGTGTAATACATGAAAAAAAAAAACTTATCAAGGGTTCATGAGAGGGAGAGTGGGAGAGGGGAAAAATGAGGAGCTGATACCAAGGGCTCAAGTAGAAAGAAAATGTTTTGAAAATAATCACGGCAACATATGTAAAAATGTGCTTGACACAATGGAGGGATGTATGGATTGTGATAAGAACTGTACGAGCCCTCAGTAAAGTGATCTTTTTTTAAAGATAAAGAACTTTATTTCAAAGAGTAATTGCATGTTAAGAAAACATTCCAGCCCAGTACAGATCAAGTCCTTAAGTCTGATATTAGCCCCTAAGTCTGATACTAGTCCATAAATGACTCTTCAGACTTACTCATGAAGATCACAGGCTGGTGGGTGCAAAGTCTTGTGGATCCAACTGCGGTGGACGCATCTCTAGGACTCTGGCTGCCATCAGCCTGGCTCCATGTGTCCTGTCAACAGGAAGGTGAAGCAGAGAGAGAGAGAGTGTGGCCCAGCTCCAGAGAGAAACAGGAAATTCAAAGAAGCCTCATGAGGACACGCCCACAAGCAGGCATCAGGCTAGATTCCACCTTGATGCTTGTTTATCAAGTTGACATGAAATTATGTAACTACCACAATTAGGGTTGTATGAGGAG
>NW_022104341.1:5762673-5764400 GCF_000313985.2 Echinops telfairi | reverse complement strand
ATGCATCATCTTAATATCTTATTTCACTTGATGAGCTTTTGTGGGGTGAGGTGACAATGGTGCTTTCCACTGCTTGATTGATTTATTTTCGGGGTCATAAGAATAGCACCCTGTCTCAGCACAAGTGATGGCCTTGGAAAAAAGTCTGGGTTGTTTCAGAGCTGTTCTTTCAAAGCATGGCATGTTTCCCCTCGACGCTCTTTTTTCTGGTCAGAACCCAAGGCACAAATTTCTCAGTGACCTTCTCATTCCCAAATCCTCTGTTAAAATGCACTGAACGGAGCTCCAAGACAGTCCAGATGACCTCCCCATCTCTCCAATGGTCCATCGTCGTTAGTCTCTGAGCAAAAGTGCATAGATTTTGTCAACATTTTTGCCCATTCGGGAAGTTGATGGATATCTAGAACGAGGTTTATCATCAAACACATCACCTTTTTTGAAACGAGAAAACCACTTGTACACTTGCATTTTTCCCATCGCGCTGTCCTTGTAAGCTGTGTTCAACATCACAACAGTTTCTGCGGCATTTTTCCTGAGCAGGAAACAAAATTTCACAACTGCATCCTGTTCTCTTAAATTGGCCATCACAGAAAACAAGGTTCAAGTGAAACTGCTTTTATGAAAAAATTCACTGTGATCAGACAGAACCTTCCCAGGTGACACCAGTGGGTACACTAACTCAGGGCGAGTTGCTCGATGCTTGCCTTGCAGGGAAAATGCATACTATAAAAGCTGTGCCCAGTGGAAATTTTGCCCAATATATTTTGGGGGTACCCCTCATGTACTTTTGTTTGTATTTGCTCTGTATGCAGAACAAATCATCAGAGAAGCTGAACTATATAAAAAAAGAACATAGCATCAGGATTGGGGCAAGGCCTATTAACAGTCTCAGGGGAAGGTTTGTAGACAAACTCAGATACGCAGATGGCACAACCTTGCTTGCTGAAGTTCAGGATTAAAGCATTTGTTGATGAAGATCAAGGACTGCAGCCTTCAGGATAGATCACAACTTGTAACAGTTAGGCTTTCTGTCAACTTGGCTGGGCCAGAATTCTCAGTGTTTGGGCAGATGAGGCCTCCCCCATAACATGATCTAACATGAAGCAGTCAACTCCATGATGGGATGGGCTGTAAGTCACACCCAGGTCATAGCTCTGCTTACATTTCTTTCCCAGGAGGTGTGGTTCATTTGATAGGCAATTAGGCCCTGTGGGAGCTTCACTTCTTGCTGGTCTGGGTCCTGCATTTGGCTCATCGACCCCGGGAGTTATCAGGGCCTACTCTATTGCCTGCCAGCCTCAGACACATTCAGCTCTGAAGTCACAAGCCTGACTTGCTGACTTAAGAGTCAAGGTGTCTGCCTCCACCAGCCTGTATTCTTCTTGATTCCTGATTCATCTTCTTTCTTGATTGTCAGCCCCAGCAGCTACATATATCAGGAAAAACCTCCAACTTAACATCTGACCCATAGACTTGAACTGAACTGGATTGACCCATTTCTACAACTGTGTGAGTCACTTTCTTGATATAAATTTCTTTCTTTATAGACAAATATCAGGCTTTTCTTCTCTAGAGAACCTAACCTAACACACAACTCAATGAAAAACCAAAATCCACATAAGTGGACCAATAGGAAACACCATGTTAAAGGGAGAAAAGATTGAAATAATCAAGAATTTCATTTTACTTGGATCTACAATCAATGCTCATGGAAGCAGCAGCCAAGA
>NW_022104341.1:5761140-5762221 GCF_000313985.2 Echinops telfairi | reverse complement strand
GAGGAAGCCCCTCAGGAGATGAGTTGACACGGTGGCTGCAACAATGGGTCCGATCATAAGAACCAGTGGAGACTGCCTCAGGACTGGAGAGCCTTTTGTTCTGTTGTCCATAGGTTTGTTATGAGTTGCAACTGATTTGATGACACCTAGGATCAACAGCCAGAGAAAGATGAGGTTTTAGATTCCTGTAGAGATGTACAGTTTCAGAAACCCACAGTGGCAGCTCTACTCTGCCCTCTTGGGTCACTCTGAATTGGAATTGACTCAGTGGCAGTGAACTTGGGTTTTTGTCTTTTACTGCCAACAACAAAAACAGAGAAATGGAATTCTATTAGGGATGCCCTACAGAAGGTTGAGTGGGGTGTAGGATTTGGGGGGGGGGGGACAGCGAACCAGGCCAGAGTGTGTAAAATGGGTGAGAGCAAGGGAGAGGATCCAGGCAAGAAGACCAGAGGGGCACCTAGAGGTGAGGCATGGCTGAACCGTGGTGATGGCACGGAATAAACAGAATCCAACAGCCCATTTGAAGGATAAAAAGATAGAGTTGGGTAGCAGATCATTTCCAGAGAAAAAAAGAGGCTTATTTAAAAAAGTTATCAAACACAAAATAATAAGATTGCTGGGATGAAGGGTTACTGTAAAAAGATCTATTTTTGACTTGAGTTTTGAGTTGACAATAGCCTTCCAAGTGATGGTCTCTTGCAGGCAGGTGTGTATATAAAGTAGAAGAATAGATTGGCCATGATGGCAAAAGTTGACTCGGGAGTTGTGTCAGACTGTACACAATTGTGGTAGTTGCATAATCTGTTGTCAATTTGAGATTTAAGAGGGAAGGGGTTGAGTTTAGCCTGTCAATCGGGTCTCAGCTTGATGACCTCATTTGGAGGCGCTAAAGAGATAAATAGCTCACTGGAGGCGGGACACACAGATACTCCCCACGAGACATTCCTGTGGACAAGACACGTGGAGCTATGCTAGAGTCACAAGGAGTGCTATGAAAGTGATGCTGCAATAGAGTACTATGAAAGTGATGCTGCAATAGAGTACTTACTATGAAAGTGATGCTGCAATAGAGTACTTA
>NW_022104341.1:5754582-5758764 GCF_000313985.2 Echinops telfairi | reverse complement strand
TACTATGAAAGTGATGCTGCAATAGAGTACTTACTATGAAAGTGATGCTGCAATAGAGTACTTACTATGAAAGTGATGCTGCAATAGAGGACTATGAAAGTGATGCTGCAATAGAGGAATATGAAAGTGATGCGGTGTGACTTTGGAGAGCAGGTCAGAAAAGCGCATGCAACTTTTGCCCAATTTTCTTAAAGCAAAGTCAGAAGCCATGCAAGAAGTCTGACCACCTTGAGACTACTCGCTGGATAGGACGTGTGTAGCAGGCTCAGCTGCCACATGAGCAAAACATCTTGGATATCCATCCCAGGGAAAAGGACAAAAGCCCCAGCCCACATTGGGCTTCCACAACATGCGAGACCTCAAGTGTGAACTGCCCAGCTGAGCCCTCCCCAGATATGAAACCCACCTTTGGTTTAAGCCAATTAGCATAAGAGTAATTTGTTATGTAGTGATAGTAACAGCAACAGCGATCATTAGCATAGAGGCGTGTAGGATCTTGTCACTGTGTCTTGCACAATGAGTTCCTGTCCTCCATTCTTGTTCCCTAGCCCACCTGTCACCATCCACCTTCCACTTTCCATCTTCTTAGGTGGTTCTCACAAACCTCACTTTCCTTCTTGCATGGCTCCAATTGGCCTGCCAAAACTAAACAAACAAATAAACCTATAGCCTTTGAGCCTGTTCTGACTCATGGCCACCATGTGCTGCAGAATAGAATTGCACTTCATAGGGTTTGCAAGGGTGTGGCCTTTCAAAAGCAGATCGCCAGGCCTTTCTTTCACGGTGCCGCTGGATGGCACCAACAACCCTTCCCTTAGGTAGTTGAAGGCTTAACTATTTATACCCTGAATCAATAAACCAAACCTCCACCGTTGAGCCGATTCCAACTCAGGAACCCTTTGTAGGGTTTCTGAGCCTGTAAATCTTTCTCAGAGCAGGCAGTCCCACCTTCTCCAGTGGAGTCGCTTGTGGGTTTGAACTGACAACCTTGCAGTTAGCTGCCCAATGCTTAACCGGCAATGCTACCAGGGCCCTTTGTTTACACCCCAGAGACTCCTAAAATAACCCACAGAGGTGCTCAAATTTCAGTATGCGTACTATAATGCAGGAACCAGGAATTTTTGTTTGAAAGTAACCTCTCTAGGTGTTTTTGCTTCTGGCATGAGTTGACAAGTGCTAGCCCCCAGGATATAACCCTTCCCCACACAGAATTCCAACTCTACCTTTTGTTAAATGTAAAAATCTCACCGCCATCCTCAAAAGGACAATGGCTTTGATGCAGAACCTCTGTATTTTCCATCTTTACCCACCAGCTTTCCGAGTTCGAGCTTTAACGGCTGTCATGTGTATTATGAAAGTAATAATTTATTCTCATGTTTGATATGTAAATGTATAAAGTTGAATCTGTAAATTAATATGTATATAATATGGTTGAAAATTTCCTTGTGCATAAAATGTGTAAATAAAATAATAATTAAGGGGAAAGAATACTTCTTTCAGATAATCATCCCCAGCATCACCCCTTTCCTGGCCCCAGAAAAATGTGAGTCCCTGCCTCACCTGTTTCAGTACCATCACCCAAGCCAGCCAGGGCTCCCTGACCCACACTTGTGTTGTTCTCTCTGCCAAGAGGCTTTTTTTGCATTGAACATTTTCATCGAAGACTCAGCATGTGCTGGGTCCTGTGCTATGCAGCATATCCCCTCCCAGTTAAAGAAGTAATTGATTTTTCCTTGAGTGCCACAGCGGAAGCCAAGGCTGCTATCAGAGACTCATCACTCCATCAGGCAGCCCATTGTCTTTTTCATTGGACTGGCGAGCTTCTTAAATCTGGGACCGTGTCTCGCTCATCTGCGGATCTCAGGCATTGGCCCGGTGCCCAATGCCCAGTAGGAACTCAATTAATGTTGATGAATTAGTTCATCCATAAATGATGATAGTCCAGTGTCTGGCACATCACAGATGATCAATAAATATTGGTGGAAATGAAATTGAACTGCAAGTGCAGGTCACAGAAACAAGGGCAGAGAGAATTCCAAGAAGGTGGAGGTGGGGGCTGTTTGAACCCTGTCAAGAAAGATAGAATACATACAAGCAAAACAAAGCAGTGAGATCGTAAACATCAAGGGAGGCGAAGGAAAGAGTGATCTGACAAAAAGGAAGTTAATGTTAAATTCTAGTATGAATACCAATCGACGATGTGTGTCACAAAACCAACAAAAGAAGACCCTTGGATTTACTTGGCCTCAGAGTATGATGCTTCTTTAATCTCGTTCACTGGATTAGCTCCCTGTGTGGCTTCAATGATTCAGTCTTCACCTTCACTAACCAGCCAGTTAAAATGTCCATCCATTAGCTACCAAAGTTTAAAAATGCACCATTTCTATTGGATTTTGGGTGTAACCATACAATGCTCCTTTCTGGGAAAGGATGAGCCCTCTAGCTTTAGGGTTAGCACCCCCAGATACTTCCCCCATTCATTCACTGAACTGTGTTTATTGTGCTGAGTAAAGTCCCTTTCTCGTTAATACTTCCGCTTCTATTTGTACAGGTTGCTCACGCTGGTAGCTCCATTAAAAAAAAAAATTTTAATCCAGGACTTGCCTGGATTCCCAGAGCAGCTTAACTCCTGGAAAACTCCTCCTGGGAACCATTGAATAATTCTTCCCGATATTTGCTGCTTCCAGGAATAGCACTAGCATGGGCAGCCAGGGTACCTCCCTTGAGCTGCCTGGAGAATGACCTGGAGAACTGACATCACCGGAGCACTTCTTCAATACAAGGTTTGCCAGGCTTCTATATGCAAAGACGCAGGGGAAGCCGAAACCACAACCCCTGTGACCGAGTCAATGGGGACTCTTAGCAACCCTATAGGACAGGGTAGAACGGCCCTGTGGGCTTCTGAGGCTGTCACTCTACAGGAGCAGAAAGGCCTGAGGGCAGCGAGGGAGCGAGGGCAAATTGGAATCTAATCTAGTGTCATCCAGTTCACAGTGACCCTACATAGGGCTTCTGGGATTGTAAATCTTGACTAAAACAGACAGCTCCATCTTTCTTTCCTGGAGTGGCTGATCCGGTTGAGTCATCAACCTTGCAGTTAGCAGCCACGGCACACCAAGGTTTCTTGGAGGGAGGGGGACTGGCTTGGATAATACAGCATAGTCCCCAAACCCATTTGACCTTTCTTCTTAGGATCATTTTACAGGCTATTTGGAATATATTGTTATGGGTTATATTCATTCACCCACTCAACGAAAAATATTGGGGAGTAATTAAGTGGGTGCCATGTGTTGGACAAAACCAAACCAAACTCACTGCCATTGAGTCGCGTACAACTCATAGAGCCCCTATCGGACAGGGGAGAACTGCTCCCGTGGGTTTCCTAGACTAAATCTTTACAGGAGTAGCAAGCCACACCTTTCTCCCACGAAGTGGTTGCGCATTTAGTAGCCCCACATGTACCACCTCTATGGATAAAATGCTGAGCAGCCAGACACTGGCTTTGTCCCTTATGAAGACTGTGGGGAGATAGAAATGAAACAGTCACTAAATAAAATAATCACAAGTTTTGTAAAGTTGAAGGAGAGAGGCACATCACATGACCAAATGAGAGTTTTAATAGTGAGTTTTAGTTTTGATCGGGGACTCCGTGCTGAGCAGGTGACCTGGGGCTGCCTGATATCTGAAGCATGAGGAGGAATGTGCAGAGGGTGAAGGGTGGAGACAAGCTCTGCTCTAAGATAGAGGGCATGCAGGGAGAGAAATTCTGAGACAGAATGGTGGTAGGATGAGCAAAACAAGGCTAAAGGGGTAGGAAAGGACACAGCATGTACAGTCTCACGGGCCGTGCTAGGAATTTCTGTTTTTATCTGAGTAGCAATGTGAAGTCATCACATCTGTGTTTTGAAAAAATCATTGAAGTTGCTATGCAGACAACTGATTGGAAGTGGGATTGAGTAGATCTAGATAAACCACTTAAAAGGCTATTGAAGTAGCCGAGGCAAGGGATCATGGAAACTTGGCCTATGATGATGCGGATGGCCAGGGGGTGGGGGAGGGGCAAGACACCCATAATGACTCGACAGAAGAGAGTAGAACTGTCTCTTTGAGTTTCTGAGGTTACAAATATTTAGAGCGGTAGAAAGCCTCATCTTTCTCCCATAGAGTGACTGGTGGGTTCAA
>NW_022104341.1:5749984-5753640 GCF_000313985.2 Echinops telfairi | reverse complement strand
CTCCACCATCCAATATTAGCAGGGTCACTGAGGGTAAGTAGGTTTTAGCAGAGCTTCTGGACAAAGAAAAACTAGGAAGAATAAAGAGGTAGACCACTTCTGAAAAATTAGTCATTGAAAAGCTTATCAGTCGCTGTGCAATCTTGCCTGATACAGTGCTTGAAGAGGAGCCCTTCCAGTTAGAAGGGGCTCAAAATAGGACTGGAGAAACATGCCTTCTAAAAATAGCATCAACCTTAATGACATGCTGAAACAAAGCTTTCAGGACCTTCATTTGTGGACTCAAAATGAGAAGAAACAACTGTAAACATTCATTAATAATGGGACTATCTAATGAATGAGGCATGAACCTAGGAAAATTAGAAGTCATCACAAATGAAATAGAAAGTATCAAGGTTAAGATTCTAGACATTAGTGAGCAAAAATGGACTGGCCAGAGCCTGTTGGAATTAGACTATGGTACAGTGTGCAACTCCGGGAATGTCAAGTTAAAGAGGAAGGATATCATGCTGATCATCAAAAAGATCATTTCAAAACATAACGTGAAGCGATATGCTACCACTGCTAGGATACTACCCGTATCCTTTGAGAAAGATCAGTTGATATGATTATTATTCAAACTTAAGCACCAACCACTAAATTCAAAGATGAGGAAGGTGAAGAACTCTGCCAAGGACCGCAGGCTGAAATCGATCAAATATGCAGTCAAGATAAACTGATCATTACTGTCGATTGGGATGGAATGGAAACGTTGGAGACAGAGGGAAAGGATTGGTACTTGGAAAATATGGTCTTGGTGATAGAAATTATGCTGGAGATCACATGATCAGCAAACCATTTCCTCATTGCAAATATCTTTTCTCAACAACATAAATGGGTAAGTGGGTATTTTCAGAATGTGGCATGGGAGCTACAACAAACCTCTTCTGGCTTCAGAAGGGAGAAGGCAAATTCAAGTCCATGCCAGCCCAAGGGTGACTGCCACAAGGCAGAGGTCGGACATCCTTCCACCTGCCACCCTTCTTTGACACTCTTCAGACACCAACCATTCCTCACAGAGCACTCTACTTTGCTTCTGGGTTCAAAACACTGGTGCAATGGCCACCCCAAAATCACAGACAACACTCACAAGTACAGGGGTGTATTAGGAAAGTTAATAGGTTATCACAAGCCAGGATCAGAAAGTATTAAGGGTGCAACCTTTGGTCCACAGCAGTTCCTCTACTCAGCCAGCAACCATGTCTCTTTCTGGTCCTTGGCCTCTCTGCCTCATGGTCCATTGACCTTTGCCTCCCTGCGCCAGGGAGTCCACCTGCCACTCTGCCTCACTGCCACATGGTATCAGCGCAGGACTCCTCTGCTCTGATGCCTCTGGGCTTGGCATGACATCGCTTAGGCAGGGATCTTGAATGTGCTCCACTGATTAATCGTCCCTCTTCACCCCTAGGAATTCTTTCTGTGCTTCTGAGATGGGTCTGTTATACACAGAGGAATGATAAAACCGACCAATCCCTGAATTCGAGTCCTCTACACCGTTTTGCATGGTCCCACCCAATTATTTATTGGGAGGCACTGAGAAATGAATTGAAGAGTTATATTTAAGTAATTTCACATTATATACATGTATAAATATGCACAATATTTCACACAAATGTATATTCACACAAACATACGTGTAGATCTTGCTGGATGGAATACTTAGGAATCAAAAGGACTACCTCTGTAGGGAAAAAAAGGAGCCCTGGTGGCATAGTGGGTGACAAGTTAGGCTGCAAACCATACAGCCAGCAGTTTATACCCACCAGCTGCTCTGCTGGAATGAGACCACAGAAAAGCTCAACACCAACAGCCCAAACAAGGCCAAGGCCCAAGTGTGGAACAGACCACTGTCAATTGTTCCTAAGTTAGCACAATTTGAAGCTGAAGAAGATTGTAGCAACTCCACAATGAAAAGAAAACAAAGATCCTCACAACTGGACCAATAGATGGCATTATGATAAATTTTACAAAATTGAAGTTGTCAAGGATTTCATTTTACTTAGATCCCAATTACTACTTGTGGAAGAAGCAGTCAAGAAGTAAAAGGATGTGTTGCATGGGACAATTCTGCTGCACTTGACCTCTTTAAAGTGTTAAAGTGGTATTTTCAGTCACTTCGTATGCAAGTGAAAGTTGGGCAATGAATAAGGACGACTGGAAAAGAACTGAATTATGATGTTGGCAAAAAATATTGGAAGTGCTATGGACTTCCAGAAGCACAGGTGCATCCCTCTTGGAAGAAGTACAGGCAAGATCCTCTTTCGAAGGGAGGATGGTAAAATGCGCTGTGAACATGTTATCAGAAGGATTGGCTGCTGGAAAAGGACATCGTTCTTGGTAAAGTCAGTGAGAAAGAGGAAGACCTCCTAATGACAGCTTAACACAGTGGCTGCAACCGTGGCCTCGAGCATGGCCATTCTTGTGAGGACGGGGCAGGACCAGGCCGTGTTGGGTTGTATTGTGCACAGGGTAGCTATGAATTGGAGCCAAATTGACAGCGCCTAACAGTATCAATATGTCAGTAATAGGGGAAAGTAGGTGTGGGTTATATAAATGGTTTCCATACTGTCTTCATTCTGCAAATCTAAAACAGTTCTAAACTAGTTTATTTGAAAGAAAGGAAGAGAAGCAGCAACTTTCCTAATCATGCTGGGAAAAGTGGTTTCCTGAGAACTGGGCAGCTGTCGTTTTCCGGGCCCCTCATGGCTGGTCTGGCCTTACCTGTGGGACACTCCCAGAGCCTACTCTGCATCTCTACAGGTTTGTTTCCCAGCAGCTGGGAATTTAAAATAAATAATAAATAAAACACATTTGTAGAAATCCCATTTTTCACTAGTTGATTTTCCAACTGTGTTAAGGGGCTTCCCCATAGCTGGTCTCTTCTGGCTAATAGTGTACTCACAGAGATGGCTTGTGAGATCTCAGAAGTTTATTACATTTGTGTAACAGATTTTAAGGGGCTAAAAAAAAGCACCAGGAGGTATCTGCCTCTAGCCCTTTTGTCACATAAAATACAATTTGTGACAGGAGCATGCCTCACAGTCTATAACCTCATCATTTTGACAGGTGGGTTGAATTTTACATGTGAGTGAGCCGACTCCAAGCATGTTGTCATCAAGTTGATTCTGACGCATAAGGAGGTTTCTGAGGCGGTACATCTTGACAGGAGCAGACAGCCTCACCCTTCTCCTGAGGAGTGGTTAGTGGGTTTGAACCACTAACCTTGTGGTTAGCGGTCAATGCTTACCTGACAACCCACCAGTATATGGAATAAACCATCAAAAGCCCTTTACATTGGAATATCCACCAGATACAGGGAATGGCAAGAAGATTTTACCTAATACCCCATAAGGAGTCACACATCAAGTTTTACGGCCTCTAATTAGATGCTTTGTTCAATAGTTGAGAGTCCTTGAATTCCAATCTCCATTGCAAGACACTGTTCTTCCCTAAACTGCCCTCCATCAAATGGCTTTCTCTCATGTGGTTGCTATAAACTACTGAGGGTGAAACACCTTTCTTAAAGTAAACAAATACTAACAGTCATTATATATATTTAATCATTTTATTGGGGGCTCATACGACTTACCACAATCATACATCCATTGTGACAAATT
>NW_022104341.1:5691842-5748437 GCF_000313985.2 Echinops telfairi | reverse complement strand
CCAGTGGAGTCTGATGGGGTGCCAAGCCCTGGCCCCAAAGTCTATTTTTGGTATTCCCTGGGGACTTCGTTGCTCAGTCATTATATATTGTCATAATACATTAGTGATCTATGGATTGGCTACATCATTAATTTTTTCCTGTACCTTTTTTGGAACTGTTTACAACAACAACAGAAGAAAGCAGGGAATGTGCACTGGTTAGATAACCAGCATACTATGGAAAGATAACTTAAAATCAAACGCTTTTCAGAGATTGAAAAGAACATCTTTGGATATATACAAGGGTTGTGGTGGTAGCAGTGGTGGGGGTGATGGCAGTTAAAAGAAAATGGAATTTTCCCACCAACTTTTGAAGCCCCTTTGTACTATTCTATTAAAATATTTCTCCATGGCAGTGGATGACTAAGCTCCAGTTTCTTTATTTGGAATAGAAAGTGGACTCTAAACATACCTGTCTGCAGTGGTGGTTGGGCAGGTAGGCTAAGCTGATGTGAGGAAAGCTTTGGTATAGTGCATGGGACAGGCTCCATGTGTACTGGCTTTTACTTTTATTATCTATTGGTTAATTGATTATGTACTATCCTTCAGTTGTTCCGATTTTTATTTGCAGTAAGGAGAGGATTACTGCTGTCATTTCCAATAACTTGGTCCATAGGGGGCTGGAGAAAATGAGGCTTTTTGGCTCCCTAAGGATTTACAGTCTCAGGCACCCTCCTAAGGTCATGATCAGTCAGACTCGATTCCGTGGCAGTGGGTTTGGGGTTGTTGTGTTTGGTCCACACAGTCTCACTCAGGACACCTGTGCTCTGTCTTTCTCATGCCTTGTAGATTCATATGCCAGAATGGGACAATCACAGAGCAGAGAATTGCAGGATTTGATGATAAGTAGATTCTGTTCAGAGAATCTAGGATTGCAAAATGGTGTTCTGCTCTGTTCTCTTTGACTCTACTGCCTCCTTCTTGAAAATAACACAAAACTCAACTGTAAAAACTACAATTATCCTGAGTCTTAGTTTGAAAATCTGCAATTAAAATAGTCATACTTCTTTAAACTCATATGAGTACTGACTTAGGCTGGGTGCTCTAGAGGAGTAAAACCAGTGAAGCATGTGTGTATGAGGAGGTTTCAAAAAGTTCGTGGAAAAGTGGGATTAAAAGATATGGAACTTTTCCATGAAACCTTTGAAGCTCTCCATGTGTGTCTGTATATGTGTGTGTGGGAGAGAGACAGTGAGCAACTGAGAGACAGAAAGACAGAGGTTTATTTTAAGGAAATGGTTGACACAGTTGTTAAACCCTGGTGGCACTGTGTGTTAGGCATTGGGTTGCTAACCCCAAGATCAGTGGTTCAAATCTACCAACTGCTTTGCCTAAGATGAAGCTGTGTGATCTTGTAACGATCTGAGGAACCCTATATATGGTCTCTGTGAGCCTGGATCAATACAATGGCAGATTTGATTTTTTGGTTTTTATGAGTGAGAAAAATGCATTTTTCTGCATGCCAAACAACATAAACCCACCTCACTGTCAGGGGCAGCTCACTCTATAAAAGGAATGAAACAGAAAACTTTATTATTGTGGGTGGGATTTCTTTTTTCATTTTCCAGGGAATTAAATAGCTGTTTCCATGATACATTTCATATTGTGATCATAATTGCATGAGTGTGTGTGTGTGTGTGTGTGTGTATTGAGGATACAAAACAAAAGAATTGGGAAGAAAGAGGATGAAGAGAGGGCCATTTGGTTGAAAATATACTGATATTTCTTAATTGCACAATTTTCTTCCATGTGTATCTTTTATTTTGATTTTTTTCCTCTTAAAGCTAGAAAGAATTTTAAAGGAGATGTAAAAAGCAGCTCACATAGAAAACTATTAGGACTGCTCTGCTGTCAGGCTGTATTCCATGTATTCTCTAAAGCACATGTATAAACATAGATGGCTAAGACCCCACTAAACTTTTAAGGAATACCAAGGAAACAAAACCACAGTGAACCACTAACCTTAACTACAGCATAGACCCAATGTGTTATGTTCATTTCTATCATGGACACACACGCCACACACACTCACTTTTGGTGCTGCTACTGATGACGGAATTTAGACTTTTTCTAACCATTAAGCTTACCAGTCATCTTGGCTTCAGGCAGAGTTATCAGTCTCCTTGGCAAGTCTTCCTACCTCAGGCAACTTCCACCATGCTTCTTGGATTCTCAAACCATTAGCCTATCAGAGCGTCATGTATTGTTATACAGCTTGGTGCCTGTTCAGGAGGCAGTATTCCTTGATTACTTCACACTCCTTCCTTCTCTCAAGCTTCCTGTGATGTTCAGGAAACCATACTGGTTTAGTCATTATCTTTTTTCTTTAAGCAGCAAGTCAACTAAGCAGTTAATTCTGATGAAATACTCTGGTGCCTGCTTAATCTGGATTGATATTGCACTGAATAAATTAGTAAGATAATGGATAATGGCTTGTTTTCTTTCCGCTGGTATTGTAGTGGTTACATTGGGCTGATAACCACAAGGTCAGTAGTTTAGGAGAAAAATGAGGTTTCTGTAAAGTTACAGGGGCAGTTCTACTCTGTCCTATACCATTGCTGAGTTGGAATCAACTTGATCGCAGTCAGTGAGAACTATATAAAGCTTTTTCTTTGAGTATTTTATGCTGTTACAAATACCACTTTGAATTTTTTTAATGCCTAGCAGTATTTAATCTATAAATACAATTTTCCACTAAAATGAACCAGAACCCCTTGAAGAAAAGGCTGATTCTATATCTGAGGCAGACTATGTACAGAATATGCCTGGGAAAAAATAATGATGACAGAAAAGGGACAGATGAAACAAGAAACATGACTGAATAATTATTGACTTTGGGTGTTGAGTATGTGAGACTTCTTTTATCGCATTCTACTTTTGTATATTTCTTAGTTTTTCTGTAAAAAATTTTTTTCTTCTAAAGGTGGCTAAAAAGAATGACTTAAAAAAATTTTTTTAAAGCATGAAAAATGCTATGGTTATACAATGAAAAGGTAAATCTCTCTCCAATCTTAGACCTGGCTCTTTCTTCTCAGGAAAATCTCTGTACTAATTTCCTGTGTATTTGTCAAGGAATTTTATATGAATGAATGTGTGTGTGGTGTTTTTTTTAAAACCACAAATGGTGTTTTATACCTCATTGAATGTTTAGTAGTTTTAATACAATGAGGTTATCTACACATTATTTTACTGCACATCTTTATACTTTACATATCCACTGAAGCACAGGCTTCACATTCCTTTAATATAATCACATTATATCACATATAGCATTCATATGTAACACACAGTATAACCTCCTTCCTCAAGATGACTTGAAAACACTGGGAGATGTAGGAGCCCTGTTGGTGTAGTGGGTGATATGCTGGGTTCAGTCACTTGTGCTGCAAGATGCGGCCGTCTGCTCATGTAAAGAGTCACTAAAAAACTCAATGCCACCCAGCCGTTTGGGACTCGACTCATAGCTAACCCATTGGACGGAGTAGAACCGCCCTGTGCAAGGCTGAGTCACATGTTGGAGATCCACAAGGTCGCTGCCACCAAGTGGAATCTGACGCACGGTGACTATGGCGGGCAGGGTAAGAAAGGCCCACGTGAGTCTGAGGTGAATTCTTTACGAGAGCACAAAGGCTTACTTTCTCGCAGAGTGGCTGGTGGTTTCCATTTGCAGTCCTTATGGTTAGGAGCCCAATGTATAGCCACTGCACCACTTGGATTCCTGTGCGGTTATTAAATAACAATCACACTCACTGCCATCGAGCCAAGACTGGCTCGGGGTTTTTGCAAGTGTGGTTAAGGAAGCGTTAAGTTAGGCTGTAGTCCCTACGCTTCAAAGTTTTGGGGTTCGGATTTCAGTTACCAGAACAACAGAACAACGTAGGGTTACTTTCAAAGGGTCATGTTTAAACAGATTGATTGGGTCTTGGGACATGTGGCTAAGAGGAGAATCAGTACAAAAACCCTCGACCAGGGAGGACAAAGAAACACCCAAGCGGGGTGAAAGGCATGGCTCCCCTTTCCCAGTGAACGTTGGGACTGCGGCTGCTGCTCCAATCTCAATGGGCCAGAGGGTCGCAGAGGTGCCTCCTCGTCTTAAATGAACAAAAGTGGACTCGAAGACAAGGCGGCAAGCAAGATGGGTGACCAACCACACTGCTAGCTTTTTCACTGGGCGTGCGGAGCGGGACGAGACAGACAAAACACGCGGCGTGCCTGCATGGCGCACCAGTGCCGCATGATTATGGGGACAGCCATATAAAAGCAAGCACAGCCAAATCAGGGTCCCAGACAACAGAATCCACATGGATTCGCAAAATAAAACAGGAAGTCTCCACGTCTGCGGTAGCCCCACAGTTCCGGCCACGCCTGCGGCCCCGGGGCGGGGCGCGCTGGGCGCTCCCGAGTTACCCGAGGGACCTGGGCAAGGGCCGGCGCGGGGCTGCCGAGCGAGCGGGCGCCCAGGCTTCGTTGCGCCTCGCCTCGTGGGTGCGGGACCGCGCGAACCCCCGCCGATCAGAGCACCGTCCCGGGCGGCCTGGCGTCTTGTGAACCGTAAAACTACTGGAGCCGGCAGGGCTCGCGGGCCCGGGGACCGCGCTTTCCCGCGCACGAGGGCCGAGGTCCCGGAGCAGTTTCTGGACTCCTCACGCAGGGCCTGAGAGACTTAAGATGGTGCCCGCCGGGCGCCCCGGTGGTTTCCTGAGGGATGCGTGGGCTGGCCTCGCTCCTCGTCGGGCACTGGGCGGGCAGCGAGGTGCCCCGGAGCTCCGAGCCCCCAGGGCCGCAATGCCTCCGCACTGAACCAACGTGTGAGGGACGGACGCCGAAAGCGCGGGGGGGCGGGGCTGGCGCGTGGTCACCATCTCGCGACATCTCAGTGACGTCTCACGGCCAGCGCGGGTTCTGGGGTTTCACCTTCAGTCAGCCTCCTCGGCACATGGGCCTACCCCTTTAAGGAGTGACGGACAGTTATCTCCACCTATCAACTTCCTCCTCAATAGCCAATCAGATTTAAACTTCTTTCAGCCGCCGAAGGAGTTGGAAGAAGAGGGTCGAAAGAGGGAGCTCTCTCGCGAGATGGCGGTGAGCTAACCTCTCTGAGGAAAAAATCTCCCGAACCGACGTCCCGAATTCCCAAGTAATGGGTTAAAGGACAGGATCACAAGCCAATGAAAGCGATGAGGAGGTGGGCTCGCTGCTCTCGCCGCTCCAGCAGTACCGTTACAGGGCAGACTTTTTGTCCAATCAACGCCGCCAGACTCTGGGTCAGGTGACCACTGAGTGCGGGGGGCGGAGCTTCAGCCTGGCGCGAGGAACCGTTAAGATAGACAACGAATACAACCAATGAGGTACTCTGACTAGGTCGTTGGGAGTCCAATAACAGCGGCTGGGCGGGCGCCTTTCCGGAGCGCCGGGAGATGTAAAGACGGGCAAATAGTTTTCCCAATCAGACTGTAGCAGAGACGAGCTAATTGACCAATGAAGACCGCGGGGAGGGAGCCTTTGCCGCGGCGGAGTCCAAGATGGCGGCGTGCGGTTCCGCTGTGTGAAACGAGCGCGGGTCGGCGGGTTGGCAAGCTCCGCGGAGACGACCTCCGGCGGCCCGCAACGATGAAGGGAAAAGAGCGCTCGCCGGTCAAGGCCAAACGCTCCCGCGGTGGTGAGGACTCGACTTCGCGCGGGGAGCGGAGCAAAAAGTTAGGTGGCTCTGGGGGCAGCAATGGGAGCAGCAGCGGAAAGGTGGAGAGCGGCGGTGGGTCGCGGCGGAGCCTGCATCTGGACAAGTCCAGCAGTCGAGGTGGCAGCCGCGAGTACGACACTGGCGGGGGCAGCTCCAGCAGCCGCCTGCACAGTTACAGCTCCCCAAGCACCAAAAATTCCTCGGGCGGGGGCGAGTCGCGCGGCAGCTCTCGGGGTGGAGGCGGAGAGTCACGCTCCTCGGGGGCCGCCTCGTCAGCTCCGGGCGGCGGGGACAGCGGGGAGTACAAGACCCTGAAGATAAGCGAGTTGGGGTCCCAGCTGAGCGACGAAGCGGTGGAGGACGGACTGTTTCACGAGTTCAAACGCTTCGGGGACGTGAGTGTCAAAATCAGTCATCTCTCGGGCTCTGGCAGCGGGGATGAGCGGGTAGCCTTTGTGAACTTCCGGCGGGCAGAGGACGCGCGGGCGGCCAAGCATGCCAGAGGCCGCCTGGTGCTCTACGACCGGCCTCTGAAGATCGAGGCTGTGTATGTGAGCCGGCGCCGCAGCCGCTCCCCTTTAGACAAAGATTCCTACCCTCCATCGGCCAGCGTGGTGGGGTCCTCAGTAGGGGGCCACCGGCATCCGGCTGGAGGAGGTGGAGGCCAGAGATCGCTTTCTCCTGGAGGCGCCGCCTTGGGATACAGAGACTACCGCTTGCAGCAATTGGCTCTTGGCCGTCTGCCCCCTCCGCCCCCTCCTCCACTGCCCCGAGAGCTGGAGCGAGACCGAGATTATTCATTCTATGATAGAGTGCGCCCAGCGTACAGTCTTGAACCAAGGGTGGGAGCTGGAGCCGGCGCTGCTCCTTTCAGAGAAGTGGACGAGATTTCCCCAGAGGATGATCAGCGAGCTAATCGGACGCTTTTCTTGGGCAACCTAGACATCACTGTGACAGAGAGTGATCTGAGAAGGGCTTTTGATCGCTTTGGCGTCATCACCGAAATAGACATTAAACGCCCTTCACGTGGTCAAACCAGTACCTATGGCTTTCTCAAATTTGAGAATCTGGACATGTCTAACCGAGCCAAACTAGCAATGTCCGGCAAAATTATAATTCGGAATCCTATCAAAATTGGTTATGGTAAAGCTACACCCACTACTCGCCTCTGGGTAGGTGGCCTGGGACCTTGGGTGCCTCTTGCCGCCCTGGCACGAGAATTTGACCGGTTTGGCACCATTCGCACTATAGATTACCGCAAAGGTGACAGTTGGGCGTATATCCAGTATGAAAGCCTAGATGCAGCTCATGCTGCGTGGACCCATATGCGAGGCTTCCCACTTGGTGGCCCAGATCGTCGCCTTAGAGTAGATTTTGCAGACACTGAACATCGTTACCAACAACAATATCTGCAACCTCTGCCTCTGACTCATTATGAACTGGTGACAGATGCTTTTGCACACCGGGCACCTGACCCTTTGAGGGATGCTCGGGATAGGACACCACCTTTACTATACAGAGATCGGGATAGGGACCTTTATCCTGACTCTGATTGGGTGGCACCCCCACCCCCAGTCAGAGAGCGTAGTACTCGGACTGCAGCTACTGCTGTGCCTGCTTATGAGACACTGGATAGCTTGGATCGAAGGCGGGATGGCTGGTCCTTGGATCGAGACAGAGGTGATAGAGATCTTCCCAGCAGCAGAGACCAGCCTAGGAAGCGAAGGCTGCCTGATGAGAGTGGGGGAAGACATCTGGATAGGTCCCCCGAGAGTGACCGCCCTCGGAAACGTCACTGTGCACCTTCTCCTGACCGCAGTCCAGAGTTGAGCAGTAGCCGGGATCGCTATAACAGCGACAATGATCGTTCTTCTCGTCTTCTCTTGGATTCAAGGCCTTCTCCAATCATAGACAGACGAGGTAGTTTGGAGAAGAACCAAGGTGACAAGCGAGACCGTAAAAACTCTGCATCAACTGAACGAGATAGAAAGCACCGGACAGCTGCTCCCACTGAGGGAAAGAGTCCTCTGAAAAAAGAAGACCGGTCGGAAGGGAGTACACCTAGCACCAGCACTACTTCACTGAAGCTGAAACCTCCTTCTCAGAAACAAGACGGTGGGACAGCCCCTGCAGCTGCAGCCTCTCCCAAACTCTGTTTGGCCTGGCAAGGCATGCTTCTACTGAAGAACAGCAACTTTCCTTCCAACATGCATCTGTTGCAGGGTGACCTCCAAGTGGCTAGTAGTCTTCTTGTGGAGGGCACAACGGGAGGCAAAGTGGCCCAGCTCAAGATCACTCAGCGTCTCCGTCTGGACCAGCCCAAGTTGGATGAAGTAACTCGGCGCATTAAAGTTGCAGGGCCCAATGGTTATGCCATTCTTCTGGCTGTGCCTGGAAGTTCTGACAGCCGGTCCTCCTCTTCATCCACATCAGACACTGCCACTTCTACTCAGAGGCCACTTAGGAACCTTGTGTCCTATTTAAAGCAAAAGCAGGCCGCCGGTGTCATCAGCCTCCCCGTGGGGGGCAATAAAGACAAGGAGAACTCTGGGGTTCTTCATGCGTTCCCACCCTGTGAGTTCTCCCAGCAGTTCCTGGATTCCCCCGCCAAGGCACTGGCCAAATCCGAAGAAGATTACCTGGTCATGATCATTGTTCGTGGTGCGTCCTAAAGTCCATGTATAACTTGTATTTACTGCTTTGACATGATTCCTGTTTTGTGATATGTGTAATGGGATACAACATCAGAGGCAGTTTTCTTTCTGGTTAGTTGTTTAGCCATAGCCTTTTCTTTTTTATACTTTTATAAATCTCTATAAAATAGAAGCCAGGACAGTTTAGGTGTTAACTAAGCGAAATGGATGCCCTGAAGGTAGCCGGCAGATGGATTTGCTTTAACTTGAGTTCCTATTGTTTAACATTTTGTTTCCATTTTTCCCTTCTGAGTTTTGTTTTATAACCTTGAGTTTTAGAAAAAATTCTCAAAAGTTACAAAATTGTTGATAAGTCAGAATTTGGAGAAAAGGGACCTAAAAGATCCTAATTATTGATTAGTGTGTAGGTAAATAATTCCTGAACCAGAAATGTTTATTGTAGATTAAAATCTGATCAGGGTCTCAAAAGTGTATGCTCATAATTTGTGTAGCAGTGCAGTTAATCAGGTATTTTGTAATTCTCTTAAAGTACACAAATAGATTCCCAGATAATTTGCCTTAACATGCCTTTTTATCATCAGTTCTTGAGGTCTACTGTATCCCATGTATGCACTTTTGGTTTGTAGCTATAACTGTTCAGTAAAAATTGAGGACCGTGTTACAAACCATTTACGTATGTCTTATACTTAACACTAGTATGCAAGAAATGAGTAGGTGCTTTTAAGAATTCTTCAGTCAGTGTGTGGTGATGTTTTTACTTTTTCAGAGAGGTGTAGCAGGTACAGTTCTAATTGTGCATATTTCAAAAATAAGTTCTTCTAAGATGATTTTTGGTTTTTATATTCATTCAAATTTCTGGTTTCAATAATAGAAAGAATAGGTGTCTGCAGGCTCATGATGCATAATACCCCCACCCCCCCAGATTCCCCCTAGAGGGCATTTATCAGCCATATCTGGATCACAGAATCTTTAAAGTTATAAAAATGCCTTTGATTAACTCTAATTTTGCTTTCTTGTTCATATTTAAAAAGTAGTGGTGACGTTACAGTGTTGAAAATTTTTAAATATCTGAAATTTCATTAATATTTTCAGTGGGGTTCAGCCATAGAAAATGGAAATGACTATAGGAAACCCATTTTTTTTTTATTATTACATTATTTCCCCCTGATGCTTGGAAAGCATTCTATTAGTACAAAGCAATTTACCCTCACAAATTTGTTTCCCCCAAACTGAGGAGTATACCAATTTATGGGCCTGAATAGGGGCTTTTGCTGCTTAATCGTTAATAGATCCATTTTTGTTTTTTTCCTATCCTTCCAACTCTTCTCATAGTTTCTCAGGTCATTGGTAAGGCTGTATCCCCACTCCACTGCCCCTGATTTTATTGCTGAGTACTTCCCCTAAGGCCTTTGCTATTTAATTATAACTAGAAACCTTAGGACCTCCTGGATCATGGTCATGTTTCTATTCTGTGAATGTGACTACTTAAAAGCCTGGCAGAATTCAACTGTTTTCTTTCTATTATCAAAGCTGGTAGTTTTGAAATAGCACCAATAATAACCCAGGGAAGTGTCATGTAATTTATTTTACTTTTTTTTTTTTTCCATTTATGACAGGTGTCTAAAATGCATGTCAGCACGAACGCTTCATCACTGCAGTGTCATCCTTTTTGGTTTTCACTTTGCATTTGTAAATGTTTTATTTTTTAAGTTTTTGTTTTTAAACTGGAAAAATTAGCCTTTTTAAGAGAAAGGAGGTACTCCCAGCTATGAACACACAGATCCTCGGTGTCCCTCTAGGGAAAATACCTGAAGTTCCACAATTCTATTTTGGGTGCTTTTTGCTTTCAAAAAAGCAGTGCTTGGCCACACTCTTAATACAGAATTGACACCTGTTCAGAGACTAATGCGTTTATGGAATCTTCATATGCCAAGTCAAAATACAATTTGTGGTTGAACACTTTTTTCCAGTTTAAATAGTCTAGCTTTTAACTTCTGAATATCTTGATAAGACTTGGTAAGATCAAATGATCTTGCTCTTTTCGGTAGTGAAAGTCCATTACATCTAATTTTACTATAATCCAAAGTTTGTTTGTTTTTCCCCATTTCTGTTCTTTTTTTATTGAGCTGATATGAAGACATCCAAGAGTACTATGGTTTTTGTTCCATATTTGAATCCTTACTTGGCATCACTGCTTTTGTTGATCTGGGCGATTTGTGCTTTGGTATTTTTGAAACTGGTTTGATGTCACTTCCATATGTATGTATTATAAGTAACAAATGTGTTTAATTTATGCTTAAAGAGTGCCATCATTTAGATGAATATTTGCATTGCCCATTTTGTTGTGCAGATTTATAATATGCATAAACTGTCCATTTAAACCTTCAGGATTAGATTGAAAGTAAAATTCCAAACACTGTCTCATCCCAATATTCGTTATCCAGAATCTCATAATTCTAACACTGGATACTCTTTGCAACAATCAAATTTTTCCTTTTTTCCCCCATTCATACTGGTTTAGTGTTGATGGTTTTTCTGGAGGTCAAATACATGGAAAGAAATTTTCAATATATCACTTAATAACGGTTTATTGCGTATTAAGGGTAAAAATACCAAGTTAAGGCTTTTAGATGACTTCCAACTTTATGAAAAATTAAGGAATTATTCAGTTCCTAGCCAATTTTGATTTGTTTTCATTGTAACTTAAGATTCCTATTGAATTTTCCAACAATATAAATCATTTTAGGATTGACTTTCAACTAAGATTTTCCTTTTAAGAATTACATCTTAAAATGTACAGCCTCCGGCTGTCAATATTTTGAAAAGTAATACATTCTGGCAGGCCCTTCGAAGACTGCACGCGGCAGTTCAAAATCCGGTGTTTGGTTGTTTCTGTCAGTTAGACATTGGTTAGGTTTAAGACTTCCTATGAGCAGATTTTCATTGACAGTGTTGATAATTTTACGTCCACTTTCTTAAGGCAGCAAAAGCGCTTATGCAAGGACAGCTAGCTTGCACTGTAGTTTGGGTCCATTTAGGAACCATTCACCTACAGTAGTAGGAGATCTCTTGAGAGGAGGCCTTCGTGACTGACCTTTTATGTGAAAAATTAATTTTTAGGCAAGACTTGTCATTTTTTCCCTGTCTTGGCCACAGTGTTTGGTTTTGAGATAAGAGATCGTAGATATGAGAGCAAGCAGACAAGTGGCACTTACCCCGCTAGTATTCTCCTTAAAGGGAGAAAATTCAAGGTAACCACAGTGAACTACTAAGCTTAATGAAAATATGTATGATTTAAATGGAGTTGCAAAGTAAGAGTCCTGAAGTGTTCTTTGGCTATCTTACAATTGTGTGTTTTTCTTAAAAGAAAGTAACAGATACTGTGTCTTTGGTAACACCATTGAAGGTGGAATCTTACACGGCTTTTTATTTTGCTCCTCTTTATGAGGATGGGGTAATCTTTATTGCTCCATGTGAATTATAGAATTAAAGTAGAGGGAATAAAGGCTTGACTGGAATCCACCTTTTCAGTTTTACAAGATTATATTTGGGCCACATTGATAAAACCAATTGAATATTATAAACTCATTCCTTTCTGGATCTTTTTGTTTTGGAAATATTTTACTTAGTTAAGTATAAAAGATGTTTTCAGTCCTATAATCCTCATTAATCGGAGTCATTTAAAAAAAACTCCCTGTTGTACTTGTTATGTGTCTCTTCATACAGTAAATTCATTTCAAAGTTTGTGCCAGTGGGTGTTATTGGTGCTCTTTAAAGTAAAGGTGGACTATCCAGGAAGGTCTTATTAATGTTACGTTACTCTATAATGGCATAGGGGGAAAAAAAAAAATATATATATATATATATTTTAATATTGTGAGCATTTGTACTGAATAACCTTTTTTTCCCCCTGCAAGCAAAACTGGTGAACAGCGGATGAAGATATGGAATTCAAAGCTCTAATGGACCTTTTTGAAGAGAAGTTGTGGCTTATGTGGAGTTTACATGGGCCTCTTGATGGAAGACAGCTAATCTGTTTAGTATTTGTGCATTTTACTAAAATGGCAGCTTAAAGTTGTGTATCTGCTATTGTGATGCCAATGCCGGTGTTTTAAGTGGAAAAAAAATGACCTCTTTGCTTTGTGCTGTGTACACAAGATTTCTGGAAAAGTAAAGAAAAACCCTTTTTATGGCTCACACAGCTTAAAAGTAGCTGTCACTCAAACATGCGCTCACAGTTGAGCTGCTTTTGTTTTATTCTAAATAAATTGTTTCTTTTGAGGAAAATGTTTTTCTGCCTGGAAGTGAATTCACGGCAAACCTTTGACCCCTTTGTTTGCAGCTGAGGGGGTACTTGCTGCTGCTCAGATCTTGTGTGTCTTGAGCAAGAAGCAGGGCGACCATCAATTTCACTTTGACTATCACGGTGTGTCAATTCTGGAGGATCACTAGTGTTACTGGGACCCCCTTTGTTTGCGGTGAAGGGGATTGTTTGCTTCTCGGTCCTCAACTCGATGAGGAAACGGTGCTGTTTGCTGGCATGCAAGAAGCCGGGGCAAGCACCCTAAGCCTCACCACAGTGCACAAGTCGGGGGCTTTGCTGGTTTGAAGAGCCGGAGTTGCCGAAATTTAAGTTTTGATTTATTTTGTTCACCCATCACGTTTGGCCTTAGTTTCATTTTTAATTTGAAGAAAAGTGTGAAATTGCTTTATCTTGCACTTAACATTTGAACCAAATTGCCAAAAAGAAAGAGAAATGCTCCGTTTGCTTTTTAAATGTTAATGATGGTGTTAATAAAGCCTTTCCTGACACACTGAGGAGCTCCTCCGTCTCCAGGGGCTTCTCACCACTTATGCAGTGATGGGTTTAGTTCTGAATGGATGAAGAGTTCCTGAGAGCTAGCGTTTGTAATTAGAACCGTTACTTGGTATCTGTGCCTTATTTGACCTGTGGTTCCACATGCCTTGGATGCGCATGCACCGTGACGGTTTCCTAGGTACGAACGCACACTCAGGCCCGGTCACTTCGGTTGGTAGTACAGATTGTGAGGAAAAAATGGAGGCGTCCTTAAGGAGGAAAAAGTATTTGCCTTTAGTTCCTGCATTATCCTGTACTCGGGCTCCTGAGCTTTGGAAGCCTGTTCCCAGTACAGGAGAACAACTCCCCTGCTGGCAGCAGGAGACTTCGGTGCTCAGTGACAACGCTGGAGTTCAAGAGGAAACCAGCAATGCTGCTGCACCATTGGCTTCAGACACCATTGTTGTTGTTTGCCAGTTTTAAACGTAGTTGCAGACGAAGACCACCTTGAAATGCAGGCTTGTTGGGCTTGTTTTGAATTGTACCTCGGATGGAAGAGCCCTAGTGCTGTCTATCTCCATGCAGGATGATGATGGCTAGGCAACAGGTGATTATCAACAAAGGATGCCACGGTTAAACTCTGCAAGGTGGTGTTCCAGTGGCAAACAGCTGTGTAAACTCTTGTAAACAGGTAAGAGGGTTTTTAGAGGTCAAAAATGCATTGTAATTAATAGGGTTGAGGGCTTTTAATATTTTGGGTATGTTTCTCTGGCTGCTTTCCTTCACTAAAGTGTCATGTTTATGAAATTTTGGGCCAGAACTTTGGTTCTATTTGGTATTTTTATTATTTTTTAAATGATTTTATTCTGAAGGTCAAAGCATAATAATGGTTATAGATTCTTGATAACCTTTGAATTTTTCATTTACCATTAACCTTAGCCTTCCCTGTTAATTCTTATTTAATGGTAAGGAGGACTTGGCTGGTATAAAACATTGCACATTGAAAACAGATTTATAAACCTTCAAGTTAAGAATAAATTACGTTTTCTTTGTAATATTCAGTAAAATTATACTTTGGTACACCATGAGATTAGGATTTGTACATACTTTTAGCCAAAATGGCTAGCCTCCTTGTCCCACAAAGAAATTATTGTTGTCACATTTACTGCAGCTTTAGGGAAGTGAACGGGCAGTGTTGAGAAAAATCTGGCTTTTGTCTACTTTTATCATTTTCATTGTCCATTTAATCCTCCCAGCCAGCTGAGTTCTCAGTCACCCTTAACATTAATCAGTTGTGAGGCTTTGTCAGCTTATCCCAAGTGCAACTGTGCTAGTGTCTAAACATTTTGACTAGATAAGAATTTTTCTATTTTAGCGAAATTTTAACTGCAGTGCCTACTTGTTCCACAGGTTTGATTGCACCGCCAGGTTGTTTACTGGGACAGCTTATGTATCCATACTTTAATATAGTAAAAAGTGGAAATTCAAAGTAGCATATTTTTTTTATTCTCAGTGTCCCATTTATAATTTCTTAAAATGGACCTGTTTAGAAAGTTGCTGGAATTAAAACTTTACTAACTGCTAGTTCACATTTCTTTTAGCATCTTATATTGTTGGTGAAATGCATTTTTCGCTGTATTCAATTTTTCATACTAGTCTAATCTGAAAGCCAGATAAGTAGCTTCTCTAATTAACAAACATACTTTAATAATGGGAGGAATCTCATGTGATACTTCCTACACAGTTTTAAGATCTTGTGCTTCATCTCAATTAAGAGCCAACCCCGCCCGCGCCCCCCCCCCAAAAAAAACAAACAAACAAACCTATTAAAAGCAGGGCATTTGTTTATTTGTATCTAGAATCTTATCAGCTACAGAAGAGCAAAAAGTATTACTTGAGGTAGAGTGTTAGACCCAGAATTGATTTTATAAGTTGGCAACTGACCTTTTGAAGTATTTCTGTGACCTCCAGGTATGTTTGAATAGGATCCAAATTTAGGGCTGCACTATAAAGGAGATCGTTCTAAGACTAAGTACATTTTGATTGACATATGCTCATTTTTTAAAACATGGCTGTGTGTTATCAGTGAAAATAGTGGTTATCCTGACTCTGAAATAATTTACATCTTATGAATTGCCATTTTTGTAAATTCCATCGTGTAACGTTTACAAGTGGTTTGTCTGAGACAGTGTGTTCCATGATTGTGGTTTTTGTAGCATCTATATTTTTCTTTTAGCATTCTGATTATGGCATCTGACCTCCATTGTGAGCACCAATTCTCTGGCCCCCCTTCCTTGAGCTTTATTTTGTTTTTTGGATTATCCTTTTACCTAATCACTTGTATTATTACCTAGCTTTAAATTCTGAGTGGATGAGTTTACTGAATTTGAGTTTGAGTGTCTTCAAATCTCAACAACACTGGTCTTATCAACCAAGCGGAGAGATTTAACTTTGAAGTAAAAATCTTTCACATGCTTCAACCAGAATGGCCGTGATAGTCACCTTTCAGCTTAGTTTCTCTACAGTCATTTTGGTGTTGACTGTATGTTAGGAACTAAGGTGCCAAGCATGTAGAAGAAAGTGTCTCTACCCCTTTCAGCAGCTTTTTTTTTTTTTTTTTTTAGTCTATGTATAACCTGATAAATACCAGGAAAAGAGTTAACAGATTAGGACAGCTATAAGTGAGATTTTGGCCATTGATGAATGTCTAATGAATTACTAGGAATGATAATGTCTATATGAACTGATGACTTCACGTGTAATAGTTGAATAGGCTTTACAAAAGCATATGCTATGTAGAAACAAGGAGCTCTGGTGGCATAGTAGCTATGCGTTGGTGGGTTGCGATCCTTAAGGTAGGCAGTTTGAAACCACCATCAGCTCTGAAGAAAGCTGGGGCTTTCAACTCCCATAAACGCTTCCAGTCTCGTAAAGTCACAGGGAGTTCCACCCTGTCCTATAGGGTCTCCATGAGTTGGCATCGGCGCAATGGCAGGGAGTTAGGTTTTTGGTTTTGAGGTGGAGACAGGCATGGAATAGTGGAAGGAGTTTGGGATTGACCTGTCAAGCAGAGAAGCATGAAAGTAGATGACAAGTTTGTAGATGGTGCAGAATGAAGCCTGGGAAACCATTAAACAGTTGAGCCAACACAAACAATAGGGAATCCTGGAGGGCAAGTAGTTTGTGTGTGGTGGGAGGTGGTGATGATCAGTTTGAGGTATATTGATTTAGAGGGTGGAATTATTGATAGTCATTTATTGAGTACTCTAGGCCAATCTGCCTTCCAAGTACTGTACACACATTGTCTCATTTAAGACTCACCATGCGCCATAATCAGACTGCTAGTCTGTGACAGCCAGGGATCTAACCTGATCTTGATCACAACTAGGACTCTTCCGACATTTTTCCTGGAGAATGGCATGGCATTAAAGATGCAAACTTAAGACCGGTCTGGACAGTGGGCTTCAAGCATTTGGTAGTATTTGAGAACTAGTGTTGAGAAAAGACTTCATCCTCAGATCTTTTGGGGTTGGTTAGAACCACAAGACCCATGAATCTTTGTTCTTGTAAAGCTCCCAGGTAAACCTGATCGACTTTGTGGGCAGTAGACTACATGTTGGGTAACTTTGGCTGATAGTAGAGTACTGAGGTGTGAACTAGGGTAATGTCATACTTGAGGCATGGAAAAGTAGAGCCAGAAGAGTGCTTTGTCTCTGGAACTGAGGGGAGTTGCTTCCAGAAGATAAATTCAAGGCTACTGCAGCAGATGAGGAAAATTATAGCCCACAGTGCTGTGGAATTGATCACCTTTATATTTGCCTCAAGGGTCGTCTCATCTAATTTCTCCAAGGAACTCAGTCCAGCTCAATACTTAATTTTGCTTTGTGACAGTTTGTGAGGAAGAGCCAATGTGCTAAAGGGATACCAGAAAAAAATTGTAGTTTGGCTGAGGAATAATTGCATTGCTTACTGTTAGTTGATTTTGACTCATGGCGACCTTACGAACCAAATGTTGCTCCGTCCCGAGTCATCCTCAAAGTTACGAGCATGTTTGACTTCAACATGGGTGACGATTAATACTAATCCAACTCACTGAAGGTCTCCCTCCACTTGGCTGTCCACATCACCAAATGATCTCCTCTAGTGATTCATCACTCCTGATTGTATGTGTCTGAAGCAAATGAGATGGACAGTGTTTAGTTGTAATCCATAGGGTTTTCATTGGCTAATTTTTGGAAGCAGATCGATTGCCAAGACATAGTTAGGTATTAATTTAAGTATCCCTGAGTTCCAAATGCTAGTCTAAAAATGCTGTAACTTCAGTCTACCTTGAAATCGAAAGTACGTTCATGTGTATATCCACCTGTGAATTGTTTTTGGTTAATGGATTGTCACCTTGCTGTTACTCTTTATTAATTTACTACTAGAATTAAGGTAGAAAATAGAGTGTGTCTTTGATTTGTAATGGTTTAAAGATTCCTTATTTTGAATGTTTTATATTGTGTTTGTCTTCCATTAGTGTAGCTTGTTAATTTTTCAGATATTTAGTGTTGATTATATATGCTGTTTATATAAAACCAAACTCCAGTGCCTTTGAATTGATTCTGACTGAAAGTAACCCTGTAGCACCCGATTAGCACTGTCCCGTAAGGTTTCTGAGGCTGTAAATCTTGGAAGTCAGCACACATCTTTCTTCCTTGGAGTGGCTAGGGGGTTTGAACCACCAACTTTTTGGTTGGCAAGTGAATGCTAAACCACTGTGCCACCAGAAGAAAGCAGATCTGGCTTTTTTCCATGAGCTGGATTTTGTCTAGGAAGGGAGGCAGTAAATGTCAAGGCCTTTTGGCCAAGGATGAAGGGTTTGGATTTTATTTTTATATTCTAATGGCAATGTGAAGTCATTGGAGTTTTTAGGCAGGGGTATGATATGATTTGATTAAGATTTGACTGGAAAAAAATTCACTACCTCACATGATTATGGTGTATAATTTTTTTTCAATGACAATGAATATAGTACTTCAGATTATCTTAAGACATGAATATGCTCTTATTTTAGATAGCTGTGTTTTATTTTAATGTCATAATCATTTTTCTTTATGGCTTATAATTGTTGGCCACCTTGAAGTTTTACGTACACATTAACCATAACTATTTCATAACTTGTAGTTTTAAATGCTGAATTATTTTCTGACCCCAAGGGACCAACAGAAAAAGGCCTTAATGAAATTTTTTTATGAACAGGAATGCTATTTACTACATGTTATATCCAGACAACATTATAGACAACAGTATAGACAACAGTAATACTTAGAGTTGGCTATACACATGTGTATTTTAAGGCCTAATGGGAAGATTGATGTTTCATAGAACATTAGTTCACATTTCAGCATATGCAAATTTATTATCAGTATTTTATCCAGCTGTCAAGCATCTGATATATTTACTGCCACTGAGTCAATTCTAAGTCACAGTGACCCTATAGGACAGAGTAGAAACTCCCAAGTTTCCAAGACTTAATATTTATGGGAGTAGCAAGTCTCTTCTCTCTCCTATAGAGCATCTAGTGGTTTTGAACTGCTGACCTTGTTAGCAGTCTGTCCCATGCATAACCCCTACACCACCAAGACTGTGTGTGTATGTGTGTGCGCGCACTTGCTTTACCTGTAGAACTGCTTCAGTAAATTAAACTCCTTAATTAGAATATTTGTGTTTTATAGCAAAGACCTCAGCCCTAGCACACATTAAAATCCCCTGAGGAACATTTTTTGGTGGTGAAAATAAACAACAAAGCATACATCAATCATATCAATAATTTCTACAAGTGTAATTCAGTGACATTGATTTTTTTAAAAATCATTTTATTAGGGGCTCATACAACTCATCACAATCCATACACACATCAATTGTGTAAAGTGCATTTGCACATTCATTGCCCTCATGAGTCTCAAAACTTTTCCTCTCCACTTAAGCCCCCGGCATTAGGTCTTCATTTTCCCCCTCCCTCCCTATACCCCCCTCCCTCATGAGCCCTTGATAATTTATAAATTGTTATTTTGCCATATTTTGCCCTGCAGTGACGTTGATTATATTATTCAAAGTATGCAACCATTCTCGCTATCCTTTTCCAAATAATTCCGCCACCATTAATAAACTCAATGCCCCCTAAGCAGAAAACACTCTCTTCCCACCCCTGGTAACTTTAATTTTTATTTCTATATTTTAGTTTAGCAACATCATACAATATTTGCTCTCACTTAACTTGGCACAATATTTTAGGCTGCATCGTGTAGTGGCATATGTATTTTGAATATGCATTTCTTTTATGGCACTGTAGTATTTTATTGTGTGGATAAGCCACATTTTATTTCAGCTGTTGATGGATATATTTTTGTTGTTATCATGAAGAGTGTCATAGTGGACATGGGTATATGTAGGTCTCAGTGTGTGTTCTTGCCTTCCTGTCTTCTGGGCATTGGAATTGTTGGGGTCACGTAGTTAGTTCTATGTTCATTTTGAGGAAGTACCAAGCTTTCCCACTGCAGCTGTGTCATTTTATGTCCCCACCAGCAACGGATGAGGGTTTGTCTCTCCACAGACTCCCCAACATCTCCCCTGGTTTGTTTGTTTGGTTTTGATCAGTGCCATTCTATAGGGATGAGATGGTAGCGCCTGACGGTTCGGGTTTGCATCTCTAATGCCTGATAACATTGCGGACCTTTTCATGTGCTCGTTGACAGTTTGAATGTCCTCTCTGGTGAAATGTCTGTTTACATCATTTCCTTATTTTTTGACCAAGCTATTTGTCTTTTTGTTGTTAAGTTGTAAAAGTTTTTAAAGATATGTATAATTATATATATGTGTGTATATGTATATATGGATATAAGAACCTTATCTGATAGAGGATGCTGGAGGAACTTTGTATTGTGACTATCTGGACCCTCTGAGAGACTGGTTTTAACTGGTCTACATCAAGTGGGTTTCTCACTGATAAGTCTTAGATCACTTTTTTCATTTTGTTTGTTTGTTTGTTTTTAACTGGCTCGGGTGATTCTAATGTGCAGCCAGGGTTGAGAACTACTGCATATACTCTTATAAATAGACCCACAGTTGACTTCTACAGGATTGTTTGAAAATAAAAAAAATGTTTGAAACTGCATCTTTCTCCCTTGAAGTGGCTGGCAGGTTTTAACTACTGACTTGTTGGTTAGTATCCGAGGCTTTAATGGTTAACATGGGTCAGGCTCCTATATTTGGGTCTATTCTTAGTCTGAGAATCCGTCCTATTCCGAGTGTAGTCTGCAGACCAGCAGCAGTAGCATCACTTGGACACTAGGTAGAAACGCAGCGCTTCAGGGCCGCACCCCAGGCCCACTAAATGGAATCTACATTTTTAACGAGCTCTTACATGATTTTTATGGACATTTTAAAGTTTGAGAAACGATACTCTAGATTATCTTGTGTGGTAGAAATTGGCAGATAGAGATGTACTTTGGGCATACGGCTTTGTGTATCAGGCACTGACTGACATTTCCTCTAAAGAACTTTACCAAAAGTTGGAACAAAAAGTTGTTAAGTAGTGAGCTTAAGGTGAACTGGAAATTAACCAGAGGTCTGTCCAAGGCAGAAAGGAGGAGGCGGTTACTGCCCTGGCCTTCCTGGTTGGTTGATTGGGGTTGGTTTCTGTTCCACTTATGTTCTTTTTTTCTCTTCTCATTTTATTCTAAGTCATCCTCTTGATTGTGAGATCAAGAGCGCAGTGGTTTGTTCTTTTTAATAGCTGCAGGTGAGGGTATTTGAGACAAGTGTTTGCTAATAGTTTCCTGCTTCTAATAAAATTTGATAGCACTGAGTAAGGAATAGAATTTTTTAGGATGTTAAAAAAAAAACAAACCACTTTAAAATAAATAAATAAATAAACTTTAACTTTTTGTGATGTAAAGTACAACAGAATTTTGCCATTTGAATCATTGTTGCTTGTAAACTTCAGTGACAGTAATTGCATTGACCATGGTGTACAATCTCCACCAGCCTCTCCCAATAATTTTTGACACCTCGAATAGAAACTCAGTACTCCTCAGGCAATAATTTCTCGTCCCCTGGCCCTCTGGTCCATGAAGCCACGATTCTAGATGTTTCAGATAAGTGGGAAGGATCATTTTTAAAAGTACACTGCACCAAGTAAGATAAAAATTAAGATGAATATGTATTAAAGGGAAAGGTCCAGTATAAATGTTCAGAGGATGCTGTAATTGAAGTGTTGCAGTTTAAACACAAGAATAATTTAAATGTGGTGTAAGGACAGTATTAAGAGAAAAGATTAAATACATTCACCAAGCAATATATTGAGATAGAATGAAAAGTTGCAGCCAGATGTTTTTCATATCCCACAGTTACATGTGAATTGGTATATCTGATTTCAAGGGACTCTCAAGCACAGGATTGTTAATTTCTCTAGAAAATTTTCCTAAAGTTCACTTGAGATTTCTAGATTTCTCCTGATAAATGAGATGTTTTGTTTTTTACTATTTCGTGGAGACTTAACTACCAAAGTTTTCCCCATTTCTGTGATACACTGAAGTTTTCTCTTCAATGAAGTGCCTTCAAGGCATTTTGAACCTTCAAACACATTTTCTTTTGTTTGCTGTCCCTTAAAGTTTAGAGGTATCTGAAGCCCAGATACATTAAAAACAAAAACAAACAAGTGGAAAAAATAAAACGGTATTGGAGCTCCCCTCTACTACTTTATTTTCTAATAGCCAAGTGTAAGGCAGCATTTTAAAGTTCGTAATTGGTTAAACATCTTTTTTCCTCCTGGGTCTCTTTTTAGGAACTACTGACAATCAAAAAACCTATAGCCGACTTTGGGATCTGGCTTTATTATTCTGCACCTAAAAGATGAGTTCTAATTGGCAGACTTCTGGCATTGGCACTTGCCCTCCTGTTTCTATAGAAACTGGGTTGGAAGTCAGAGCTGCACAAAGGGAAAGGGTAAGTTTCTTTGAAATTCCATATTTATAAACCCGTATCTTATTAACTGTGACATGGTGTCAGCTTTCACATAAGGAACCCAGACTCAGATGTGAACTATAAAATTTCACTTGAATGGAAACTGACATCAAGTCATTAAACATAATAGGAGGGTTTAAATATGGATTTATTTTTCTCATGACTCTGACTTCATTTCTTGAAGCAATGGGTTGAAAGAACTCCATATAATACGTCTCACTTTCAGTTGTTCTTAATTTGGGGGAGGGGGGTCATAAAATTGGATTTATCCTCTTAGATCTTATTCTTTAGTACTTTTCTGGTAAGTAGGAATTAGTATATAAAAGATGTACAAAAGATGTTTTAAAGTCTGCATGAATTATATGTCTTCAAAGCAAAATCTGGTAATTATTATTATAAAACAAATGCTGTATTACTGACCAGGTTTTTTAGCCTCTCTTCTCTTAGCCAAGCAGGATGGGGTCGCCTGTTGGGGCACATACACTTGATCTCCTCCAGGCAGACACTCATTATTCATAGAACCTAAGACACCTGCCAGTTGGTGAGTTATCTTGTTGCTATGGCCTCTAAGGACTAGACTGCTTAGATGGGGCAGTTAAGCTTGAAATTGTTTAATCAAGTTTGAAAAACAAACTCTGATCTGTAGATTGTTGTTTGTAAATGACACACTAAACACTAGCTACTTTGGGATCTTGGGTGGAAGATACTAGTTCTTTGCAGAAGTTGTCTCATGTCCTTGGTCTTGGCATACTACTTTTAAGGGATGGGCTTCTCTTCCTCTGCACAAATAGCGTTGAGGTCGGTTGATAGAAACCAAAGGGTGGCAAGTAAATTGACTTTATTATATCTCAGATCATAGTAGTAAAAATAGAAGTGAGTGTTGAAAGTAAACTAACTTATTTCAAGTGTACTTCACAGGTCCCTGATCATTTAGGGGCCTAAAAGTGAATCTTCATTAAAAACGTGATGTCCCTCCCTGGCGTAACTATTAGTGTTTATCCTGCTGGTTTCTATTTTGCTTACTGAGGCTCAAATGAGGTAAAAATCGAGTTGAACTTGTGATTATTTCTCTAAGCTTATTTTTTTGTTGTTGAGAAAATGCCCAGCAAAACATGGACCAATTCAACAGTTTCAACATGTACAGTTTAGTGGCACTCTTAATCTTTGAGTTCTGCAACCATTTCCCCTCCTTGTCTGGGTTATCCTTCATTAACATAAACTTCCTGGCCCCTCTTTCCTACCAAATCTTTAGAGTTGCTGTTGCTAATTTGACCCTGTATAGGGAGTTCATGAAAGTGTAACGCCCAAAACCAGACAGTTAAGCTACTGTTTGATTTTAAGATGACTTGGATACTTTTGGTTTATAGTTTAAAGATTATTTCTGGGTGGGGGCTTCAAGGGTTAATCCACCCCACATGACATAAGTACAATTGTGAGGATTGGGCAGTGTTTTGTTCTGATATACACAGGGTTGCTATCAGTCAGAAGCAATTCCACAGTACCTCACAGCATGGCTCCAAGAACTCTAGAGCCGTAGTTATTTGATATTCTGTTCTGATTCCTCTCTGACGCACTCCCCCCCACCCCGCCCTTTTTTTTTTTTAATTTGATCAGCGGTTTTCTATAGAATCTTTGAACAGAATGTTTAGTAATGGTAAGTGGCTATATCTAGTTCTTCTGGCCTCACAGCAAAGGAAGACGTTAGCCACATGTTCCATGTCCTCCTATTCCCACTCTTCCGCTGTTAGTTACTCCAGGTGATGAGAGACCAAATGCTATGCTTGTAAGATGCTTGTAAGTTTTTAGAACCCTGGGAACCACACAGTGAACTAGGAGATGGAACAGAAGCTCATTCGGCTAATTAATTGAGATGTTCCATGATATCACTGCCCTATCTCAACCAAGGCACCAAACCCCATGAAGGGTTTGGTTGTACCTTCAGGAGCTACTGTTTTCGGTTTTTTGGTGGCGGTTTTGTGTGTGTGTGTATTGTAAATCATAATTAATTTGACCTATCACTCCTTTTTCAGAAAAAAATTCCTCAGTGCCCTGGCAATTGAAATATTTTGTATGATAGCTCCTAAGTCGGAATAAAGTGTAGGTATCTGCTATTTTAACTCCCTTGGATCATTCTAGCACCTCCCAGGGGGACAGTATTGTCCACTTTGGGAAACTGCACCTGTCACAGTTTTTGCCATTCAAATTTTCACAGGTGTACAACCTACAGCAATTCCAGCAACTGATTGTGCAGCCTTTTCCTTAAAACCATTTTTCCATTATCATTGACCCCATTTTCACCCCTCCTTCTTGACCCTGGCAACCAGTAAAAAGCCTTGATCGCTATATATTTGTCATTTCTTGTCTTTATGTATGTGAGGTTATATGATATTTGCCTTGATATAATGGGCATATTTTGCTTACTGTAGTGTCTTCAAGCTCCGTTTATATTGTAGTATGTATCCAGATTTTATTTCTCTCGCTGGATAACTATTCCATTGTATGTGTGTATCCCAATTTGTTTATCCACTTAACCCTTAATTTAAATAGTTTCATTGGCATATAGTTCACATATACAATTCAATAGCACAATCATATTAAGAAGAGTTGTATAATCTTCACTACTATAGTTTAGTATTCAGTCCTCTTTTAATGGACATTTAGATTCTTTTTGCTTTTGGGCTATTCTGAATAGTGCTGCCATGAACATTGGAGAATTATGTTTCTGTCTGAGAGTCTGCTTTGTTGGGTTAAGTACCTAGGAGTGGATTTGCTGGATGGCAGAGTGGATTACACTTGCGACTGCTAACTGCAAGCTCAGCAGTGTGCAAGGGAAACCCACAGGGGAGTTCTACTCTGTCCTGTCGGGTTGCCTTGAGTCGGAACTGACTCAATGGCAGAAACTTTTTATAGCAGTTTTAGGTTTTGAGGACCCACCAGACTATTTCCCAGAAGGGCTTACCCACCTTGAGTTCCCTCCAGCAAATGGATAAGGATTCCAATTCCTCCCAATCTCATAAACAGTATTATTCTCTTTGTTTTTAAGTCTTAGTCAATTTGAGAGTGGGATGGTAACTCAAGAAAAGAAACGGTAACTCACTGTTTGCATTGTTTGCATCTTCATGTGCTTAGTGGCCATTTGAATGTCCTCTAGTGAAGTGCCTACTCAAGTCCTTTGCACATTTTAGCCTTGGGTTATTTGTCTTATATATTATTATTGGATCTTGATGGATATATGGTTTCTGAAGATAGAAGGAGTACCCCAAAAATACCGGAATTTCCCCCCCAAAGCTATGTATTTAATTTTTTTTACAAAACAGCCTCATCACCTTCAAAGTACTCTCCATTACACTTAATGCATTTGTCAAATCTGCGATTCCATTCTTGGAAACCTTTTTCAAACTCATGTTTGAATGGCTGATAGCACCTCTCTTGTTTGTTTGTTTTTTCTTCACCTCTTCTGCATTTTCAAATCACTGCCCTTTCGGGTCCCTCTGCATTCAAGAAAACAAAGAATTCTTAGGACGCAAGGTCAGGTAAGTAAGGTGCATGGGGCAAGAAAGGCATGCTTATTTTTGCAAAAACTGGCACACAGAGATGGCTGTGTGAGCAGGTGCATTGTCGTGATGACAAAACCAGTCCCCCGTCTGCCCCAGATCAGGCCAATTTGGTCACAAACTGTTACCCAATCTTTTCAGAACCTCTAAATAGAAAGCTTGATTAACAGTCTGACCTGATGGAACAAACTCCAAATACACTATCCCCCTCACATCAAAGAAGATGAAAAAAGCACCATCTTGATCTTTGACTTCACTTGATGAGCTTTTTTTGGGTGACGTGACAGTGGCATCTTCCACTGGCTTGACTGATGGTTGATTTCAGGGTTGTAAGAGTAGAGCCGTGTCTGGACAGCAGTAATGAATGACCTTGGGGGAAGTCTGGGTTGCTTCTGAGCTGTCGTTTCAAAAGCACAGCATGTTTCCACTCCACATTTTTTCTGTCAGTCAGAACCTGTGGTACGAATTTCACAGCGACTCTTCTCATTCCCAAATATTCCGTTAGATTCTCTGAACCAAGCTCCAAGATAGTCCAGATAACTTACCCCTCTCTTCAATGATCCATTGTCTTCGGTCCTCTAGCACAAGTGCACAAATTTTGTCGACATTTTCGTCCGTTTGGAAAGTTGATGGGGCATCCAGAACGAGGTTTGTCATCAGTCGACATTTCACCTTTTTTGAAACAAGAAAACAATTTGTACACTTGTGTTTTCCCCACAGCACTGTCCTTGTAAGCTGTGTTCAACATCACAACAGTTTCTGTAGCATTTTTTTTAAGCAGGAAACAAAATTTCACAGGCACACGCTGTTCTCTTAAATCAACCATTACAAAAAACAAGGTTTGAGTGAAACTACGAAATTGCTTTTACAAAAAAAATCATTGTGACCAGAGAGAACCTTTCCAGGCAACGACAAGGTGCACTAACTCAGCGAGTTTCTGGATGCTTCCTTAGGGGTGGGTAGCCCAGGGAGGGTGTACCCCCTCTATTCTCCCAGTTGGTAGCTTGTGTTTTTACTTTTTAAAATGTCTTTTGACAAGTTTTTAATTGTATAAGGCCCCTTTTGCTGTTTATGTTTTTGTACAGTAGATCATCTATTGAATGCTAAGCCTGACAGTGTTGCCCTTGTTTGTCCTCTTGTTCAGTTGGAATTTGTTTTGTGTATTTTGGGGGCAGAGTGGGTTGCAATCCACAGTCAGCACTTCTAAACCACCAGCTGCTCCACATGAGAAAGGGTTTCCTGCTCCTAGATCCACAGGGCTAGTTCTGCCCTGTCCTACAGGATCATTGGGAATTGGCATCAACTCTGGCAGCGAGCATGAGGCAAGGATCCTGGTTCATTTTTTTGCATGTGGAAATAATCCCATTTTCCCCAGCACTATTTATTGAGGAGATTCTTCTTTATCACATGGAGTTAACACCCCTTTCAAAAGTCAGTTAACCATAGATGTATGGGTTTATTTTTGGACTTTGAACCATATTTCCAGTGGTTTATGTACTTACAGTTCTATCAGTACCAGGTTGTATTGATTACTGTTGCTGTGCAGTGTGTTTTAAAGTCAGGGAGTATGAGTTGGGCTATATTGTTCTTTCCTTTCAACATCATTTTGGCTATTTAAGGCCTCTTGCCATTCCATATAAAATTGATTATTTTTCTGTTTTCATAAATTTGGCATTATATTGAATCCGTTGATCAATTTGGATAGTAAACATCTTAACAATGCTGTCTTCCAATCCTTGAACATGGAACATCTATTTATTTTAGTGTTCTTTAATCTCCTTTCAGCAATGTTTTATAGTTTTCATTGTATGTATCTGTCACATCCCCAGTTAGATTTAGTTCTGGTATTTTAATCTCATAGCTGCTGTTGTAAATGGAATTGTTTCTCTAATTGCCCCCTTCAGATTTCTCATTGCTAGAAAAAGAAATACAAGTATATTTTAAACTTTGTGTGAGTGGGGGGAAGGTTTACAGAGCAAACCGTAGGTTTTATTTGACAATTTATAGGCATTCTGAATCAACTCATCTACTGCAATCCCCTGTGTACCATTGCTTATCTTTCTTCCTTCTTGTGCTTCCTGTTTCTACTCCTCCTTTCCTAACCCTCTGAACTTTGTTCTTCAGTAAACGCAGCCTTTGCTCTTAAATGCTTGTTCTTGTAATAAGGAGATGACTTCAGCTCTAGACCTGAAGTATAAGGGTTATGTTCTTGAGGGTTGCTTCTGTTTCTATCTAACCAATAAAATAAGCCTGGTTTCTCCTATGATTTTGAGTTCAGCCCCACTTTTTTCTCTCACTTTATTCGGGACCATCTAAACAACCCCCCTCCCCCTAACAAAACAAAACAAAACAAAAACCATTGCCACGGTGTCGATTTTTATTTTTAATGACCCTATATTTAGGGTTTCTATGGCTGTAAATCTTTACAGGAGCAAATAGCCTAGCCTATCTTTCTCCCAAGGGCAACTGGTAGTTTTGAAACCCTAACTTTTGTAGTTAGCAGTCCAGCATTTACCTGACAACACCACCAAGACCTTCTAAGGCAGCAGTTCTCAACCTGTGGGTCTCAACCTAAGACCATCGGAAAACACATATCCGATGGTTGTAGGAACCGAAACATGGCTCCGTCCTTGCTCCTCTGTCCGTCTCCAGCTGGGTCTGCCCACATGCAGCTATGCCCACACACGGCTTGAAGACTGTTACCCAGGCTACACCATGCTTTTTAAGACAAAATTTCATTTATTTGTAATTAGAAATAAATACTTCACAATATATAACTACATTTTGTTTTTGTGATTCATCACCATGCTTTAATTATTTATTTATCTTCATCACCATGCTTTAATTATGTTCAATTTGTAACAATGAAAATACATCCTGCATATCAGATTTACATGACGATTCATAACTGTAGCAAAATTACAGTTATGAAGTAGCAATGAAAATAATTTTGTGGTTGGGGGTTACCACAACACGAGGAGTTATATCAGAGGGTCGTGGCATTAGGAAGGTTGAGAACCACTGTTCTAAGGTGATCCTGTCAGAGCAGTTGGTAGTGGTAGTCAGACACCATGTAGTTCTTGTCTCAGGGTTGTATAAACTGAGGTCTGTGTGGTCTTAGTCCATTGGACTAATTGTTTTTGTGGTATTTTTATTTTCGTCACTCCTTTCCTCTGGGAAGCAAGAGACCAATAATTGCACGTTAGTATGCTCCTTACAAGTTTACAAGATCCCTATCACAATGCATCAAATTAAGATATAGAGCATTATGTCTGAACTGTTAGGTCAATTAGCTGGTGTTGCCTAAGACTGTGGCCCTGTCCTTCAGGCCAGTGACTCGTTTCCTCACATTTGTTTGGTATGGCTAAGACATTTGCATAACTTTATCCCCTGTATACTCTACCGCATTCATGGATATCTTTGCAGCCAAGATAAGTCTACAGATACAGATATCCTGCATCAAACTGAGTATATGCCCACTCGCCTGCGCCCACCTGTTCAGCCTGTGTGTGTAAGCATCTGCTCATAGATTCCACTCCTGCTGGAATATGTATACAAGGGGCTTTGCCTCTGTTGGCTTCCGCTTTCGCAAACCACCCAATGTTTTCCCCTGCCTCCATAATTTTTTTCTAACTGCCCTCTTGGTGTGTATTGCTTTTTCCTTCACCCGTGTTGTTGCTTGTGTAGCCTCTGGCCTGTGACTTCCCCTATTTCCCTTTGCCCCCCACCCCTAGTAATCGTCAAAGAAAGGATTGTTTATTTTGGTTTGCAAATGCATTTCAATAGTGGTCTCATACAATATCTGACTTCTTATATTTGACCACTTTTACTCAGTGTGATGTCCTTCAGGTCCATCCATATTGTGAGATGGTTTGCAGATTCATTTTTATTCTGTAATTTCACGTAGTATTCTGTATGTGTGTGCCAAAATTTGTTTATCCATCTGTCCCCCAGTGGCCATTTAGGTTGCATCCTCATTTTGTGATTGTGAATAGTGCTGTGATGAATCTGGATGTGCATCTAACTGTGAGTGTTGTGACTAATTTCTCTAGGATGTATGCCAAGCAGAGGAGGATTGCTGGGCCATACTGTATTTCCATTCCTGCCTTTCTGAGGAAGGGCCCTACTGCTTTCCCCAGTCTTGTGCCCCAATTACCATCCCCGTCAGTCGTATCTGAAGATCCAGTATCTCTGAAACCTTTGCCAGCAGCTGTTTGTTTGGTTTTGTGTTTTAACTTTGCTAATAATAGCAAAAACATAAGTTTAGGTGAGATGAAATCTCATGGCATCTCTCAAATAGCTAGTGATGTTGAGTGTCATGTGTTAGTCTTGGTAGACTAATTTAGACACTCGTGTGTATAAGAGCTTTAAAAGGGAGGGAGGGAGGGAAGGAAGGAAGGAGGGAAGGAAGGAGCTTTATATAAAGAGCAACTGAATATTGAGAAAACATCCCAGCCCAGTCCAGATCAAGTCCTTAAGTCTGATACTAGCCATATGTCAGATACCAATCTCTAAAGCCCTCTTCAGACTCACAAAGCACATGCAATGATGCCAAATTCAGGAAGACCACAGGGCAGTGGGTGGCTTGGGGCACTAGTGTAGGTCCATGTGTCTTCAGTTGCAATGTCTCCCAGGGAGTGAGCAGAGAGAGAGAGAGAGTCTCCCGCCTCCAAGGAGGAAATACAGAGTCATCAGGTAGAGGCCATGCCCACACAGAGGCCTCATTGGCTATATCATGATTGACAGGCCAGACTACCCCTACACTCTTAATCCTCAAATGGACACCAGGTTATGTAACTATCATATTTCTTGACCACCTGAATCTCTTCCTTGAGTAAGTGCCCTCTCATGTGCTATGCCCGTTTTTACTTGGATTAAGGGTTGCTATGAATCAGAATTGACTCGGTGCCAGTGAGCTGATTTGTATTTTATTGAAGTTTCCTTTAAATATTAACGTTTAATCCCTTGTGAGACCATAGCATGTGCGAAAATGTTTTCCTAGTCTGTGGCTGTCCTTTTATTCTGTTGGTGAAATGTTTTCATCTACACAAGTATTTCATTTATAGGAGGGCCTAGTCATCTAGTTTGTCTTCTTTTTGTGTTTTTCATTATTTTTGATAATGTATTTATGTCAGGTTTGGGGGCACTTATCTTTGCCTATATTTTTTCATTGATGATCTCAATACTGGATTTTATATTGAGGTCTATGATCCATCTTGAGTTAATTTTTGCATGTGGTATGAGATATACGTCCTATTTCCAGTGGAAATCCAGTTTTGCCAGCACTATCTGTTAAAGAGAGACTCTTGTTTTACAACTTTGTCAAAGATCAGTTTTCTGTTTGTTGATGGATTTCCCTCTGAGTTCTCAGTTTTGTTCCATTTATCTATTGTATCAGTGCTGAGCTGCCCTGATGACCTTGGCTGTGTAGTAAGTTTTGAGATTGGGAAGTGAGAGGTCTCCTACTTTGTTGATGTTTAGTAGTGCTTTGCTTATCCAGGGTTGTCTTCCCCCCCCCCCGTACAAAGTTGATGTTCCGTTTTACTGAATGACAGTGGAATTGGGATCAGAATTACAACTGTAGATTACTTTGGGTGTCTTGGCATTTTCATAATGTTATGTCTTTCCATTCGTGAAGATAGATCTCTTCTTTCTTTTAGTAGTGCTTTGTAGTTTCGGTGCAAATCTTGTTTACCTGGTTAGATTTATTCTTAACTGTTTCATCTTTTGGGTTGCTTTTTTGTACTGTATTGTTTTCCTGGGTTCTTTTTCAGAGCTCTTTTTGTTAGCATAAAATAATCCAACTGATGTTTGTTGATCTTGTACCTTGTTATTTTGCTAAATCTTTCAATAAGCTCCATTAATTTTATTTCTATGATCTTGGAATTTTCTTTATGTATTGGGTCATAATTGTGAATATGGGAATTTTACTTCTTCGCTAACTTGGATGTCTTTAATTTCCTTTTTTGGTCTAATAGCTCAGGCTAAGACTATCAGCACAATATTACATAGGAATCGTGATTCCTTGTCTAGTTCTTGTTCACAAGGGGAATGCTTTCAATTTCTCTCATTTGAGAGCAGTGTTGCCCCTGGGGTTCTGTGTATATGTTGAGGAACCTCTTTCTGTTAATATTTGTTAAGTATTTTTATCGGGAATGGATGTTGGATTTTGTCAAGTTCATTCTCTTGATCAACTGATATGATCATGTTCGTTTTCTTTATATGGTAGATTATAAATTACATTGTGTTTTTTTTTTTTAATATGTAATGTTACACGTTTTGTTTATTTTTTTACATCGATTGTGTTTCCAGTGATGAACCATTCTTGCATATTGGCATGAATTACATACACTTGGTCGTGATGTATTTTTTTTTTTATGTGTTGGATTTTATTGGCTAGCATTTCGAGAAATTTTTCATCTGTGATCATGAGAAATCAAAATTCAGACTCACTACATTAAGTTGACTTTGACTCATGGTGATGCTGTAGGGCAGAGTAGAACTGCTCCTCTGGGTTTCTGAAACTGCACATCTGCACAAGAGTAGAACGCCTGCTCTCTCTCCTGCTGAGCAGCTGCTGGTATCATAGTGGTTATGCATTGGGCTGCTAACTGAAGCCACCAGCCGCTGTGCACATTCATTTACTAACCAAAGCACCACTTACATTAGTATGCCCGTGTCATTTGAAAAATAACACAAAAGTATAATTTCACCCCCTAAGTATGGTACTTTCATTAAATCTTAACCTTTTAGAGAATCATTAAAGAAAGCCAGGGCCTATGATCTAACCATGACCCCTGGGTTGCCTAGTGGTTATGCATTGGGCTGCTAACTGCAAGGTCAACCGTTCCAAACCACTAGCTACTCCTCAGGAGAAAGGTGAGGCTTTCTACTCCCATAAAGATTTAGAATTGTGGAAACCCACAGGAGCTGTTCTACCCTGCCCTATAGGATTGCTGTGAGTCGGCATCGACTCGTTGGCTCACCACCGTAACACCCCCACCACCCCGACACACACGTTGGGTGAGGTCTTCTCAACACTTTGAGTTGGAATTGACTCAATGACAGTGAGTCGGTGGTTTGTTTTTTTAAATGATCTAAGCAGCAAGGACTAGCTTTATAACCTTAGGCAGATAGCTTGGTTTGAACTTGCTTCTGTTCCTTATGTATAAAATAAGAATGATAATGCCTGTTCCAAGTTCCTCATCAGAGAGACATGGTGAGATGATAGGTGTCAAAGAGCTCCAAAGTTAGAAGGTGGAGCTTTAGTATTAGAAATAACATTTAACTGTCAACATATATGGACAGTGTCTTCTCATTTTCTTAGCATTCGTACAGCTAGAAATCATCTTTACAGCTTTGAATATAACTCAGTAAGTAGTTAGAAGAAACTATGCAGAACTTTTATGTTCACATTCTCTTAACTCTACTTAATCTATATTATCAAGGTTAACAATTTATAAATATTCTGACTGGCTCTTGAGTAAATTACCTTCTCTGATCAGTTGTCGCTGTGAGTTGGAATTGTTTTGATAGCAGTGAGTTTGAGTTTTTTCTGATCAGGTTGAGTTAATGATAGATTCTTGGTATTGGAATTTTATGCAATTTGATAGAAGGCAATTTATTATTATTATTATTATCTAATTTCATTTAGATTAGCTTCACAATCTCTGGTACTTCCAAAAAGCCAGTGTGATAGGAAGAAGAAAGCATGGGGTTTGATGTTGGTGCGTGCTTGAATTGTGACCAGGTTATTTTCTGTGTTTGACCATCAGTTTGTATTTGTAAAATGAGCATCATAATATCTGCTTCTGAAGGTTATTGTGACGATTGAGATACTATATAAAATGTGCCTACCTTAGGGCCAAAAACAGCATGGGGGACACATCTGACCTCCTCTGGCTCCCAAGGCTGATACCAGCGGATATGCCTTCACCTTCTGTCCCTTGTTACTCTACTCTGATACCTAGGGTTCCTTCCACAGCACACTCTACTTTCAGACGGGTTTGGTAATTCATTGTAATGGCCACACACAGCTCACCGAGAGTCTCAACATTATGAGCTTTATTAAGGAAGTTAACAGGTTACAATATATATGACAAATGCTTAGGATACAGTTGTCCAGCCAGGACAATTTCTTCTCTGCCATGCCTACAGGCAGAACTCTGGCCCTCAGCCTCTTGGCTTGACCTCTGTCCTGTTCCTGTTACGTTACAAAGCTCTTTTGGAGCTGCTGATAAATGCCCGTAGGGCAGACTATTCCACTATAATTAGTTATCTATTCTCAATCTGAAAATACTCAGTTCCAGCTCTATGTCAGCAACCTCAGCTCCCCAAATGAAGTGCCCAGAGGCATCCTATTCCACAAGTCATTCACCTGCCCATAAGCGCTCAGCTTTACTTGCTCTGTGAGCTAGGAAGTCCACAGCTCTTTCTCAATCTCTGGCTTCTGCTCTTTTGCCACTCCTTGGTTGCTCCTTGGGTATCACAGCTGTCTGCTTTCAAAAAGAAAGTTCAATGTGCAAGGATCTCAAGTTTAAAGAATATGTTCAACGTGTTAGTCTGGGTTGACTAGAGAAACAAATGTGTAAGAGAGCTTTACATATGCAAGAGCAAGTGAATATTGAGAAAACATCCTAGATCAAGCCCATAAGTCCGATATTAGCCCATATGTCTGATAAGGTCCAATTTATAAGGTCCTCTTCAGACTCACAAAACGCATGCAATGACGCTGAGTGCAGGAAGATCACAGGCCAGTGGGTGGGAAGTCTTGTGGAACCAGTGGCAGTGTAACCATCTCAGTGCTGGCAGGGGACTCCACGTGACTTCTATAGCTCCCAGGGCTGCATCAGGGTTGGTCCATGTAGCTTCTCAGGGATGTCTCACAGAATGAGTTTTGTCAGTAGAGAGTCTCCCGCCTCCAAGGAGAAAATACAAGAATTCCCAGAATCCTCAGGGGAAGGCCATGTCCACACAGGTCTCATTGACTGTACAATGATTGACAGACTAAACTCCACCCATTCACTCATAATCCTCTCAAATTGACAACAGATTAACTACCACACTCACTCCACTCTTGACTCTTCTCTCTTGCTGATAATGAGATTCCTCTCTGTCCTTCTTCACACACACCCCTTTTTGAGATGGCAATCACAATTAACTCAGTTAACCATCACTCTCAGCTGATATACAATCCTGTCAGTATCTTTCCTTCTTCTACCCAGACCCATCATGAAAGTGAAAGTCCTTTGGTGGGAATAACAAAAGCTAGGCCAAAAGAACCATATTAAATAATTCACTATTGCACTTAGGTACTGGTATATATTAGATATACAAATACAGTTATTCAGCATCACAAACATACCTACTCATCTTCTAAGTAATTTTTATTTCCTCTTTGTTTTAGGAGTCTTGGTGAAATAAAATTGGTGTTCTGTTTTGTTTTTCCTTGAAACCTTGTATAGTTTAAGTATATAGATCTAGGATAGTATTCATAGATGATGGATTTTTAGAAATGTGTTACATTATGTAACATTGTTTATGAAAAACAGTAAATTAATTGAAGCATCATAAACGTATAATACAGTGAACACGTTAGTTATTGTAAACTTGAGCTTCATATAGTCAAGGATTTGGGGTATTCTTAAACATACTACCTAGGTTTAGAGGGAATACATTACCATTGAATAAGATGATGAACTTTTCTGTCACTTAGAGTCAAAAAACCTGTCTGAATCAGAATTCAACCTGGATTGATCCAACTTAGACATCTGTTTACCAACCAGCCACAGCCATTGAGTTAATTCCAATGAGGACCCTGTAAATAGGTAGAACTACCCATTTGGGTTTCTGAAGCTTTATGTTTATGGGAGTAGAAAGCCTCATCTTTCTCCTGAGGAGTGACTAGTGAATTTGAACTGCTTACTTAGCAGTTAGCAACCCCATGAATGACCTACTACATTGCTGGGGCTTCTTGAAGTTTGCTTAGGTGGGAGGAAAGACGCTCGTTGCCCTGGGTAAAGTCTGAGAAATTAATTATCTTCCGTGCTGCTTAGATGGAACAGGGGCATGAAAAAGAGTAGTTCTAGTAAATCTTTGGGTTTTCTTCTGTTTTGACACAGCAAACAGAAGAAAGGAAATTAGCTATTATATTGTGTATGCAGAATATTTTACTCATTACAGCTATATATTTCTTTTACTAATTACAACAGTATTTTCACTTAATCCCTACAATACACCTGTGAGGTAAGTTGATAGTATTATCTTCATTTTTATAGGGGAATTGGAGCTAGAGTAATGAGCTTTAATGAGAGCACATGATATAAGTAGCAGATCTAAGATTTACTAGTATCTATTTTTTTCTTGTTTTTGTGTATGAGAAGGATGGTATTTTAGCCTTGTGGGGTTTTTTATTGTTCATTTTTTAAAAGACAACTGAGGTTTGAACCCAGATTCATTTGACAGCACAGCTCATGGGAAGTATTGAAGAATATAAAGATGAACAAAATATTACCCATTCTCTGGATCTTGCATGGAAAGATACACATAATGCTCTGGAAAGCTTGGTGGCATTCCAAATGAGAGAATAGATGTGGGGGCGGTTTTTTGAGATGGCCTCCCAGTGAGTCCGGTTGGAAAGCTAAGTGGGAGTGTGCCTGATGGAAAAAGGCAAGCTGTTAGGATTGTAGCAGGTGGCAGAGCGTACACTAAGCCTGCATAAGAGGTGAGAGCTATGGTGTCTTGAATCTGAGCCTGGCCTCTGAGTTAGGATTATCTATACAGATACAAAGATATTTTAAAGCAGAGAGCAATGGAAGACTGGAAGAACTTTTTTTTTTAATGCTAGGGTGTTTTTGTTTTTCAATTTTTAAGTTTATTTCTGTTAAAAATATACACCAGTTTGTACACACAATTTGGTTACACTGATGACATTCTTCAAGCTGTGCTGCCGTTTTTCCAGGTTGTTCCTCCAAAATTAACATAAACTGATTGCCTCCTCAGTTTCTTATCTAACCTTTGAATTTCCTGCTAAACTATTGAAGAAGATTTCAGGGGATCATTCTGGTTTAGGGTGTAAAGATTATCTCAAGGCACTACTTTAGGGGTTTATCCGCCCTCTATCACTCTAGAAAGTCTAGATTCCATGAGAATTCACAGTTCACTCCCCGAGTTCTCCTTTCCCCATTGTTATGATTCATTTGTAGAATCTGTGAGCAAAATATCTGGTAATGGGAGCTGGGCACCAACCAGTTTCTTTTGCTCTCTGGTGGCAAAGGAGGCAGTTGTTGGAAGTTTCCAACGCCCTCTTTTTATTCCTGTTGTCTTCCTCTTCTGCTTCAGGTGAATAGGGACCAATATGTGCTGAGGGTCTCTTGTGAGCTTGTGAGGCCCCAGGCACCACACAACCAAGGAGTGCCCTCGGCGCCGAAAGCAACACTTGGCTAATTAAACTGGAATGTTTTATGATAACTCTGCCTCTCCAAATCAGAAGAACATGATTGTACATAAGAAACATCAGCAGCTGTTCTTTTTTGTTCTATAAATGTTTTGTAAAGAAACAACACATTTAATACTAGTGTAAGCAGAATTCTGGAAGAGATTGAGGGAAGGTTGGTGTAGCAGAGAACTTCATCTGCTTTATTCCTCCCCACTATTTGCCATGAAGTATACTCATGGTGATTTCATGTGTCCTAGACTAGAACTGTGTTCTACGGGGTTTTCAATGAGCGATTTTTAAACATTTTTTTTCCAGAAGAATATCATTAGGCCTTTGTTCCTGGGCACTTATGAGTTTCCTCGATGTTGTAGTGTGTTGTCACGTCAATTACAGCTCATAGCCACCCCATATGAACGTCTCAGTAGATTTCCTAAATAGCTCTGGTGTTCAAACCAGCCCCCCTGAGGGAGAAAAACGGAGCTTTCTGCTCCTGTGAAGGTCTGCATGCAGTCTCTGAAACAACAGGGTCTCCGAGTCGCAGAGTCCACCAGAAGGCAGTGGCTTTGGCAGGGTTTCCTGACTCTTCTTTATGGCTTTTCTCCCATGGAATCGCTGGTCATTTTAAACCACCAACCCGTTGGTTAGCAACTGAGTGCTTAACCATTGGTTAACAATAAACTATTGCCCACCAGGTGTAACATACCTTTCCTCTTTTACACACCACCCAAATAATGAAGGGATGTCTTCACATGTGACTGCAGTTAACAATGCTACACTAAGAAACATCTTATTAACATCATTGCATACTAATAAACATCTTTAAAGGATGTAATTAAATGTCTCCCATTAATAAATAGCCTAAACTTTTAGTTCTAAAGAGACATTTGAGTGTTTAGCTTGAATATTTTAAATAATTATATGTAGTGGAAAAGTAATGTTTGGGTAGGAAGGAATTTATTTGATCTTGAAAATAAGTTTTTTCCCTCACAATTTCAAGTTTTTATTACATAGCAATAAATGTTTATAAGTTTTCAGAACCGACATAATAAAAATAAGTAAGAGTTTATTTTAATAAGTAAACAAAGATAAACTTTGTGTGTGTGTGTGTTGTTCATCAGGAGCCACAGGTGTGTGTGTGTGTGTGTGTGTGTGTGTGTGTGTGTTCATCAGGAGCCACAGGTAGGGCTGCTTAACCCCAAGGTCAGTAATTCCAAACCACCAGCCACTCTTGGGGAGAGAGATGGACCTTTCTACTCCCTCTCACAGTTTCAATCTCAGAAACTCACAGGAGCAGTTCCACCCTGTCCTGTAGTTTGGCTGAGTCGGCATTGACCTCCAGCGAGTTAGGAGTGCAGTCATTAAACGTGGTTTTCATAGATTTCAGAGTTTGTTGTAATCGTTCCTTTCATGACCCATTTTTCTTCAACTCAGGTTGCTTGGAGAGGCTGCTTTTCCGCTCACAGCAGACATACCATAGCCCTGCATACTGCGTACCTGCATAGCCCTTTGAAGGAAAGAAATGGGTGTGTGCTGCACATTGCAGATTTTGAAGGTTCTGATTGAGGAGGTATATCCTATGGGGCCATGTGTGTCCCAGTAAACTTCCATGTGAGTCCACAGGACTGTTAGGTCTTAGTCACCAGCAAGCCCAATGCACCCTCCCTCTCCCGTCCCTAGAGCCCAGCAGGACCCAGCGTGCCCCCAACACTCCACTAACAAAAAACACAGTTTATTTTCTATTAAAAACTACCCAAGGAAAACAAAGTTAATTCATGAAAGGTTTAAAATAAGAAAATATGGACATCTTCATGTATTTGAGTGATTGAGAGAGTTTGGATCAGTATATTATTACAGTAGTGTTTTTTCACTAGCATAACTGCTTCAACTGATAAAAAAGATAGCCTTGTGATTAAATACTAATAAACTAAGTTATTATTACTCTGACTACCAATGAGACATTCCTTAGAATGCTAAAGAAAAAAAAAAAGAATGCTAAAGCAGGAAGTACCTTAAGTAAGGGATCTCGTTTTTTTAACAAATAAGGAAATTTTCCTTCTAAGTCAGTGGTTCTCAATCTTCCTAATGCTGCGACTCTTTAATACAGTTCCTCCTTTTGTGGTGCCCCCCCCCAACCATAAAATTATTTTCGTTGCTACTTCCTAACTTTAATTTTGCTACTGTTATGAATCAGGTGACACCTGTGAAAAGGTTTGACCCCCAAAGGGGTTGCGACCCACAGGTTGAGAGCCACTAAGTCTTTACTTTTAATGACCTACCTGGTTAGATTTTGTACATTAACTTTCACTTGATTGCCATCTTTTCTATCAGGTTAGACTCTCTTTGCTTTACCATCTCAACCAGTGGCATAATAGTAGGGAGGGGCAGGGACGGAAGAGAGGAGATCGCACGTGCCAGCAAGATAGAAGGAGCTGTGCACATATGTCTGTATAATTTTATGACCAGCCTGGGAGCAAGGAATGATTCCTGTTACGGAAGCAAACCTTTCCATTAGTAATTCTCAGCCAAGAAGGAAGAAATCTCCTGCACTCACCAACCTGTGTTGTGGCTCATTAGAAAGTTCACACTAGGTTTGTGGGATAGGTCGTTTTGACACATTTCAGTTGCCTCAGAGAAAATTACAAAAACTTTACATTTACTTCCTAATCTTCATACTGTTTTTTTCTTTTTCTTTTTAATGCTGACATTTTTCCTTTTAACAAGTCAAATATAGACCCAAGTTCATTTTCTTCTAAGCTTTCTAATTTCAAAATTCTCCATGTGCTATACCTATCTCTATGGATATATGTCAATTTGATGCGAATGTAAATTGGGTATTCCCAGTAAATTGGATTTATTCATGAAAGCATTACTTCAGTAATATAGACATAGAAAGAAAGTTCTTAGAAAGTAAACATCAAATGTAAAGAATGCAACGGAGATTGTCATTCTGATCCTTTGGTACATTGAACCCAATATCACAACGTTCTATAATATTAAATATTATGCATTTCATATAAATCTATAGTATCACATAGTTTCATCTATAAGTTCATGTATAGTAACTTTGTTTTTAAATAAAATAAGACTTTTTTTTTTTAAGGAAAATGTTTCATTCACCTATCAATTTTCTGTGGGTACGTAGAAATAAGTATATAAGAAACATCCGTAAACCTAGTGAATCGACCTTTTATACTTGTCTTTGCCTTTCAACATTAAGTTGAACCAGTTCTGTTCTGAGTGAGCTTCTTAAGCCTGTCAAAGTAGTTGTGGGCACAGAATGCATCTCCAATCATGCAATCGAAGTTGGAGAAAATAAGGGGCACACAGTAGTTTAATTTATCATGTATTTTGTTAGAAGGCCACTATTCTTACAAAGAAAAATTGTGGATTACTTTTTTTTTTAAGTTAGAGAACTATTAGCTTTTTTCTTTTACAAAACAAAATATTTGAGCATTTCACATGTCCTCAGCTATATTCTCAGTCTTCAGGATGCAAGGTGAACCAGAATGGTCATGGTCCCTGCTTATACTTTGTGAACCTGTGTTTGAGGGTATTATATGCAGATACTGTTTGTAGTTGTATGCGTGTCATGATTTTATATTTAAAATCTTAAAAACTTAGGGCTGTTGCTTGATGACTTATTAAAGAAATTGTGTATGTCAGCAGTCCGAGGTGGTAGGAATGTACCCATGAGCAAGAGATGAAAATCCCTGCCCTCGTGGGGCTTACATTATGCCTTTCGTTTTTCTGTGCATCTTAGAGCATGATGTCTGTCTCACTTGACATAATAGATAGGCCATGTTTTTATTGGTGCGGCTTTTTCTCCAGCCCTTTAATTTCCTCTTTTTTTAAAATATAGAGTTCTTTTTGTTTTGTATTATAGCTGTATGTTTGCTGTTTTTAATGTAAGTTTGCTGAGAATGAAGCCAATAAAGAGATTTCATCACGGGAGAAAGGGGAACCAATCGCAGTGATCGACACATAACCATACTAACCATATAGCCCCCTCCATGGGGAAGAACAAAAGAAAACATGGGGGAAGGGAGACAGCTGTTGGTGTAATATGAAAATAATAATTTCTAATCTATGAAGGGGGGGTCATAAGGGTGGAGGGGAGGGAGGGAAAAGGAGAGGAGCTGATACCAAGGGCTCAGTAGATCTAGAAAAAAATGATGGCAACATATTTACAAAAATGCCTGATAAAATCGATGTATGGATTGTAATAAGAGTTGTAAGAGCAAAAAAAAAAAAAAGAGTTGTAAGAGCCCCCAATAAAATGATCTTTTAATTAAAAAAAAATTTCATCACATGTGCTATCAAAAGTGTGCATGTATTTTACCTACAAGGTTAGCCACACTGATATTCCCAAACTTCTGGTTGCACATGGAATTGCACTGGAACTGCTGACTGGCTGCAAACTTCTTAGATGGGTAAATTCCTGTTTTTAAAAATCCCAAAGGCTAAGGCTTATAAGCACATTTTTCTTAAGCTGTTTTATTCCACTGGGATTCAACACTAGCTACGCCAAGTTCACTACACTTGTTAAGTGGTAGTGTAGGCCATTTAGTCTACCCCTAAATCCTAGGAACTTAACCATTTCAGTGCAGTGTTTTCCATTATTCACTAAAAAGAAAATGTGTCCTTTAAAGAATTTTTTTTTTTTTTTTTTACGACTAGGAAAAAAACAAACAAAAAAATTAGAAGAAGCCAAATCAAGACTAAAAGATGGATGCCTAATGATTCCCCATCGAAACTCGGAGAATTGCCTGTGCGTAATGAGCAAGAGCATTGCTGTCGTGAAAGATTCTCTGGGGAAGCTTTTCAGGAGTTTCTTTTGCTGACGCTTTGGGTAGCTTTCTCAACACTCCGTAAGCAAATGTCACTGGTTTTTTGGCCTTCTAGAAAGTCAACAGGCAAATGCATTGAGCATCCAAAAAACCTGTTGACGTGACCTTTGCTCTGGCCTGGTCTGCTTTTGCTTTGACTGGACCACTTCCACTTCTCGGTTCACCATTGCTTTGATTGTACGTTGTCTTCAGGATGGTACCGCTAAAGTCAGGTTTCATCTCGGATTATAATTCTTTGAAGAAATACTTCAAGATTTTGATCCCACTTGCCTAAAGTTTCATCAAAAGCTCTGCTTTTGTGTGCACCTGATCTGAGTACAATTGTTTTGACATCCATCCATCAGAAAGTCTACTCAACCTCAGAATTTTATAAGTTGAACTAGTTGAGATGGATATATTGCTGGCTATTGTTTGGGCTGTTAATCATCTGTCCTCTTTAATTAGGGCACAAACAAGGTGGTTTCCTATCAAATTGGTGTGGATGATCTGCTTCTGCAAGTTTCATCTCCAGCACTGTCTAGTTCCTTCTTGACATGAGTTATCCATCCACTTGTGAACTGCCGTTTCTTCATGGAATTTCCTCATGAACTTTGCAAGCATCAGTGATTTCACAGTTCTTCCACCTAAGTTTCGGCTTACATCTGAGGTTTGTTCTTCCAATTTTAACAGAATTCATCTTGTTGATATAGGGGCTCTTTTCAAATGGATGTCTTACCAATTTGTGCCTTTTTAGTGCCTCGATATCAATCTTGTTCAGACATAAAGTTAGTATGATTTTATTTTGTCCCCCTCCTCCCCAAAAAATCTATCCATAGTTTATTTTATAAAACAAATTTTCTTTGAAATCTCTTGTTTGTAATGTATTTTCTTACCAGGGCAGGGATCATTTGGCATGGCTTAGAACTGTTTCCATGTGTTTCCATATAAAATTAGTTAAAAGAATTTCATTTTAAACCTTACTTTCTCCCATCATAATTGACAATTGAGATGTAAGTGGATTTTTCTATTACTCTATTACTAATTAGGATTCAGTTACTATTCAGAAGGATACTAGTGTGGAACTGAGTATTTAGTTTGGGGTTAGGGTGTTATTTCTAACTATAGTTTTATTGCTTTTATAAGAGTTAGTTGTCAAACCAAGATTTAAATGGCTCCTGTTGTCATTCACTGCTTACAGTTGGCTCTAACCTATGGCATTCCCATGCACAGTGGAATGAAATGTCGCTGGTTCTGCACCACCCCATGGCGAGCTGTGAACCCGCAGTGTTTTGTAGGCTGATTTTCAGAAGCAGGTTAGCAGCAGGCCTTTCTTCCAAGAGGCTACTTAAAACAAAAACCCACCCCCATTGAATTGATTTCTAACTCATAGCAACCCCCTATGTATGAGGAGGTGCCCAAAAACACCCGAAAAAAAGTTTTTTCAGAGCCATGTATTTAACTTTTTCACCTTCAAAGTATTGTTCATTATACTTAATATATTTGTCAAATATGCACTTCCATTCTTGGAAACATTTTCAAACTCATCTGTTTGGATGGCTGACAGCACCTCCCGCATTTTGTTCTTCACCTCTTCTACATTTTCAAACCACTGTCCTTTCATGCCCCTCTTCATTCACTGAAACAAAAAGAAGTCACACGGAGTGAGGTCAGGAGAATTAGGGGTGTGGGGTAAGAGAGGGCATGCTGGGTTTTCTGCCAGAAATTGGCCCACTGAGATGGCCGTGTCAGTGAGCAGGTGCATTGTCATGGTGGCAAAACCATATCCGTCTGCCACAAAACAGGCCTTTTTGGTTGTATATTGTATGCAATCTTTTTAGAATCTCTAAATAGCCTGATTAACAGCCTGATCTGGTGGAATGAACTCTAAATGCGCTGTCCCCTTCACATAAAAACAACAACAACAACAAATGAGCATCAGGAGTGTTTTGGGTATCCCCTGGTAGAGTTTCCAAGGCTTTATAAATCTTCACAGGAGGAAACCTCTTTAATTTTCTCCCTCGGAGCAGCTATTGGGTTTGAACCACTGTTGGGATTAGCAGCCCAGCGCTTATTTGACAACAGTACCAGGGCTACTCACTGCTATCTACTTAAAGATTGTAACTGTTAACGGTAGTAGAAAGCTTCATCTTTTTCTTCAGTGGCTGGTGGATTTGAACTGCTGACCTTGTGGTTAGCATCCTAACTCATAACCGACCATGCCACCAAGACTCCTTGGTAAGTTAAAATTTGGATTTCATTTGTATTGAAACCTGTGTTCTTTTTCATTAGAATAAGCTAACCTTCCACCATCACTGAAAGAAGCATCTACCTACTCCTTACTTAGGGACTCTCATTCAGCATTTCATATTTACGACAATCGTAAAAACCAGAGTTTTTGCCAATTAATGAGACAGAGAGCATGGCCTAAGACTGTAGTGTCCACTCCCCCCTGCTGACACATCCAGCTGCCTGTGGGGCATGGCAGCCTATGCCCCAGCCTCCAGGTGGACATGCAGGGCACCTGGAACCGGAGGGCACCCGTTCTGAGTACCCAGCTCCTAAGCATCCCTAAAGCCCCTACAGCTCAAAATTACTGTGGGGTAGAAGGGGAGGAAAGAAAGGCATTGGAGAGAGTGTTTGGTAGAATGCCTGTGCGTTGAATGACACCCCACAGTGAGCCTGAAAGCCTTTGGAGGCTGCCAAGGGCCAGCTACATGGCCAGGCTCCATCACCCTCGTCAGCCCCACGCCTTGGTGACTCGCTGACCCTGGCAGGGTGCAGAGCAAGTTCTCTGGAGTTGTGATTATAAGACTTGGCAGGGGTTATAATGGAGCCCTGGAGCCAATGCCATAAGGCCCAGCACAGTGGGTAGTGAAATGACTAAGCTGTAGGCCCTCCACTCAGCCCAATTTTATCTCCAAACCACCTCCACCAAGAAATAATCCAGAACTGAACAGTGATGAGCACATCAATAACACCTAGGTGATGTTATTTCTATTATCATAGTTCATAAACTAAAAATTCAGACAAACGTATGGTCTGAAAGCAAACCAAAAAAATTCCTCATTTCCCCATAACACCGATTTTTACGCCCTGGTATTTTGAAAGAATTTATTGTTGGTAGTTCAAAAACTATGGTAGTTAAGCCATTTTAAATGGAAGCATATATACAAATTGAAGTCAAAAGACTGATTTCTCTATGATCTTAGTAAGGGAATGTCAGGAAAGGCCCGTGTTCTAAATCGTGTACCAGCCGCAGTCTGGGAGAGTGTGCAGGCATCTAAGTGTTGAGCTCATGCTGAGTTACTTTAATGTAGCTAACCCTGACAAGTTCACTGGCAACTGACGTGAACTTCATTTCCTCTTCACTGTCTCGAGAGCACCTGCATCAGATTCCCCTGACATGCAGCTCCGTGGACCTCCTTTAAGCATACTTGATCCTGGCTGGCACCTGTTTGATTCTAACGCACACTGCAGTTGAGTGTCCAGATTATTATAGTTAGGGCTGTCACCACCACTTTTTTGTCACTTTGTTGTATTGTGGTGGGGTCCACATTGCTTTAATTCTGAAAGATATACCACCAGTATTTCACTATGCGGCACACATGATGAACAAGTTTCAGTGTAAGTTCCAGAAAAAAGGCCTACTTCTGAAAATGAGCCAATGACCACTTGTAAATCATAACTGAGTAGTTTGACAGTGCTGGGATATGCGCTCCCTAGATTACCAGACACCCTAAGACCACAGCAGTGGACAGACAGACAAAATCACGAAGATGGCGCAAGACTGCAACGTTTTGTTCTGCTCTCTCTGGGGTTGTCATGGCCCAGACAACTCCACAGTGACTAAAAACAATGGGTGCTAGTGTTGTTTTGGGCAAGACGTGTCTAATGGGTTAACCTAAAAACATTACGGTGGTTGGGCTCAGTTTACGTAAGTTTTGCAACTGAGTTTTCTGAGAACCAACAAAAATTTTGAGAATCTTTCAAATATTTTTAGTGTTCTAAATTTATCTTTAAATGTAACCCCTTTAAGTTGAAAATTGTGTTTAAGTCATACACCTTTACAAGTTTACCATCCCATCTAAAATACTGGGTTGAGATGATCCATGAATCTTCCTGCTAGGATTACTATATAAGTGTATTGTCCATCTTGTTAAACTTGAAAGATACCCCAAAGGCCCTCAAATCTTAAGTTTCTTGATACAAGTTCAGACACTCAGGCCTTTTTTAAGTAACAGCTGGTGTTGGTCAATAACTTGCAGTTAGTTGTTGGCGGCAGTCTAGTGCTGCTTCCTGGGTACGAAGACATTCTTTGCTCTTGTTCCTGGGCAGCTGGCGCCCAGCAGTACTATTCCTTTGTCTCTCCTGTGCTTGTGCTATGCACATATCATCTGTCTGCTGTGATGGGGAAATTATCCTGCTAAATCATTGTTCAACAGATTTCAGCTTCAGGGCCTCTTGATAAAAACGTGCAGCAGCATCCACTGGAAGTGCTGTTTGTATTGGCTCGGTGCTGAAAGCTCTATTAAAAGGATTGTGGTCTCTAAGGGGTTTGAAGCTTGGTTCCGTGGTGTGTGCCTCAGTGAGAAGAGGACAATTCCCCGCACCCTCTTTTTAAAAACTCTCAATAGGGAGTTTTTATAATTTTATAATAGGGAATTTTAATAAATTCCTTGGAATTTATTTTGAAGCTTTTGTAGGTGAGTATAGTATTTTTTAAGTATAATTTGTATATATATAATTCAAGTAAGATTCTGTGAAGCATCATTTGTAAACAAAATCACTGGGTAAATTTTAAATTATTTCTTTTTGCCTCTTTATCATACATCTTCACAGTATCTAAATTATCTGATAACGAGTCCAAGAACTTTTCTCTGCCCTGTCACTTGTCCCCTGCTCATGTTCAGCCTCAAAAATAGATTTAAAGACCAAAAGATTGAGTCATTTTGTTTTACAAATAAAATTTCAGGCTGTCGAGAAATTCTCAACTGAGAGACTAAGATGAATGATAAAACACAGAGGGCATGGTTGGTGAAAGGTAGAATGCGGGTCAGGTAGATGTTTTGCTTAATATGGTAGAACTAAAAGGAGCCCTGGTGGCATAATGGTTACATGTTGGGCTGCTACCCGATGGTCAGCAGTTCAAAAACACAAGCCGTTCTAAGGGAGAAAAAACAGGCTTTCTACTCGAGTAAAGAGTTAAAATCTCGGAAACTCACAGGGGGCAATTCTACCTTATCCTGTAGGTATGAGTCAGAATTGACTGAATGGCAATATATATATATATATTAATGAGGCTGGACTAGAGATAGGGAATAGCCTATAATTTTATGAGGAGATGACTTACGTGGTTAATGGGGACAGAGGCAAGTTTAGATGAATGAATTTCCATTTGTAACCATTCTCTTTTCCCATAAAAAACAGATGAGAATTAGTGCAAAATAAAAGTTTCACCCCATGATATTTTTGAGGTCGGCATATAATTTGCGAATGAAAGGTAGACTTATGTAGGGAACTGGTTACCTAACTTATTCTTGACTTTGGGAAATTTATAGTTTAGAATTAGAGACAGATTTCTTTGAGTTTGCTGGAAGGAAAGATGTTTTTTTGTTACATACCTGCTTGATTTAGTTAAGCTTCAAAGTATTTTAAGGTTATTTGCATTGTCCCATAGCACCGAGTTGTCTTCGTTTAAAAGTAAGAAAATGGTTACAAAAGGCCTAATTGAACTTCCATTAATAAAGTAGAAGAGTGTATTCTGATAACACCGTTTTTGAAGTTCTGGACCAGTGTTTCCCAAAGTGGGTATATCCCCAGTGGGGGTAAGAGTGGGAGGGCGGCACTGGAATTATCCAGTGGGGGCTGCAAAGGCAGATAGAAAGCTACACTTTACCCAGGAGTTTCAGCTATACTAGTACAAAAGTTGTTGGCTTTTTAAAATTTTTATTTATTTATTTATTTATTTATTTATCGTTTTATTAGGAGCTCATACAACTCTTATCACAATACATACATACATCAATTGTGTAAAGCACATTAGTACAAAAGTTTTAATTGCCAAAGAAGTGCTGAATAATTTTTTTCTCTGAACCAAGGGACAGTCGACCAAATGAGTTTAGGGGCCTGTGCTAGAGTGTTAATGTGAGCATCCCGACCTGGCTGTGTGTGTGGCAGTGTGGCCTGTGAGTGCTTTGCCATGACCCAGTGAACCGTGGGAGAACATACGAAAAAAAATAGCTTTGGTCTTCTGTGTACCCACATAACATCTAGTTAGTATTTTGTTAGTACAGTTCTTGGTTACTGGTCCCTGAGCTCTAACCACATATTTATGGTGGTTAAAAGTGTTTTTAGGCAAGACTGTGATTTAAACATATGACTATGGATTGTTTTGTACATATATGTACATGTATTTATAATGTACACGTTCATCAGTTGGGAATTGGGGTTATAGATCAGAGAAGGGAGCCACATTCAGTTTTATAGGCAGCGAATATAGGCCCTTGGTGTTGTTTGAGCTCACATATTATGCCTTGGATTCAGTATTAGGAGTTCCTGTAAGCAGTTATTTTCTGGCGTGAGTGGTGAGAATATGATAATACATTTGCTATTTTGTCCGAAACCCAAAGCGAACCACTGCTGTCGAGTCCACGCAGACGCGTTGCTTCCTGAGGCTCGTCATTCCCCCATGGCGTGGCTGGTAGTTTAGAACTGTTAACCCTGGGACTAGCAGTCCAACGTGTAATCAAAACACTACCTAAAATGTCCATTTCTCCCAGCACCTTTGCTTTTAAACGGGGTCAGCTTGAAATAGGAGGCCCTGGTGACAAGACAGTGAAACATACAACTGCTAACCAAGATTGGTGGTTCAAACCATAGTAAGGCTTTTAAAAATACAGTATTTTATCTTTCTGCAACCTTTCAAGACTCGGTATCGTCTGTCTTGATGCTATCTGTATTCCTGGGTGCCATCCACCAGCCAAAATCAACATTTGGATTTGGATGAGCCGGACATTTGTCATACAAGAAACTTGAGAACTCTAAAAGTGGCCTAGTCAACACAGGTCAGTTATATACTAACGTTGCATTTGCCGGTGAGCATTGGAAAGCCATAGGAGGGACTAGGGAGGAGATTGGGCAGCAGTAATACCTTTTTAAAAGGTATGTGTAGGTGGATAATTTTTAACTTTTATCCTTTTAATCCCCATAAGTCAGTTTCAACACCATCTGATAAAAGATTAAGTTGATGCCATTTTTCTTATCCTATTCATAGCTGAAGAAGATACGTAAATACTCTCCTTGCCCATAGACTCGTTTACATTCTTGTAAAAAATATTATAGTTAAAAATAGTTAATATAGTTACTATGGGCTTCCTGTGTTCTGTTCTTTCCTTAATTTGTTAAAGTAAACCGTGTAGAACTTTTTTCCCTTCTCATTTCCATACAGGAAAAAGGAAAATATTGTTGATATAACTAATCTTAACCATTTTTAATTCATTTTGGCTGAGGAATGTGAAAAATTTGACATTACCAGTTTCCTAATTTAAAATGCCTTAAATCATTTATAGAAATTTTAACTTTTGCAATTTGGTCATAGCAAAATAGTTCTGAAGGTGTAAAGTTGGTTGAAAATTTAATATTTCGGTCACCAGTGAACCTTTCAATGTCATTAAAACTAAAGACAGTACAATGTAACGATTGCCCATACCTGCTGGGAGAACAGACTTTGTCTTTAAATCGGATTTCTGGTGCTGCTTTGGTGGTTGCTGTTGGAGTCCGAAGTGGGGACATAGCCAGTGCCCTTTGTGGCGTCCTCTTTGCCACGTCACAGAGGGAAGCTGCTTTATCACCTTTGACTTTTGTGTAGGACTTGTAAAGCTGACGGCGGTGTAGGTCATCGAAGGCGCTCTAGTGGTGCAGTGGTGACCAGTTGGGCTGCAAACTACAAGCCCCACTGCAGTTTGAAACCACCAGTGGCTCCTTGCGAGAAAGACGGGACTTTCTACTCCTGTAAACAATTACCGTCTCAGAGACTCGGCGTCTCTACCCTGCCCTGTGGGGTTGCTACCAGTCAGTGTTGGCTCGATGGCAGTGAGTTTGGTTTTTTTGTTTATGGAGGTAATAGAAAAAGGAATCCTGGTAGCTTTGTGGGTTACATGTTGGGCTGCTAACAAAAGGCCCACGAGTCAAACCCACGGGCCCTTGTGCAAGTAAAAGATGCGGCCTTCTGCCTGGGTACAGATTTACAGCCTCAGAAACCCACCTGGGCCAGTTTGAGTCAGAATCAACGTGATGGCAATGAATGTGGTTTTGGGAGTTAGGTGAGCGCTCTGTTGTTGCTACTGGATAAGCATGACGCTGGTAACCAGAAAGTTGGTGGTTCCAACCTATCAGCCACTCCTCGGGAGAAAAATGAGGCTGTCTGCTCCCATAAAGATTTACAGCCTAGGAAAACCCAAGAGGGGTTACTATGACTCAGAATCCACTGTGGCAGTGAATTTGGTGGAGGTGGGTTTATTATTTTTTTATCTTTTTTTTTTAAGGTACTAGGGTTGCTGTGAGTCAGAATCAAGTCATTCATTGACAGTATGGTTTGGAAAGTAATATTCTCAGTATTATTGAATAAGAATATTTACAATGAGCTCTCCTTAGTTTCACATATGGTGCTGGGTTATTCTGCATTTTGGGTAATTAAATGCTTGTAATTTTTCAGTTTTAGTAATTTTGTTTTTATGTTGTTGAATAATTTCTACACGTGTAGCCATTTTCACTCTGCTTTTCCAAATTATTTCTCTTACTTTAATAAAAACTCAAATACCACGTCCCCCTTCCACAGGGAACAGCCCTCATTAAACTTCCTTGGCTTCTCATGTTGAATTCTTTAAACATTCTAAGCAGAAAGTCAGCGTTTTCCCATTGTTACTTACCTTTCTTATTGGAATAAGATCTTTTGTCCCCGTTCTTTGTTATTTGCCTGCCCTTGTAGCCTGATAAACTTGAAAAGTTCCAAGGTGTAATTGAAACAGTTGGTGAAGAGGAATTAAGATTATAGAAACACATCAGCAAACTGTACCTGAGCTCTTTTCTGTGTCTCATTAGCATGGGCACTCGCCCTGTAACTACTGCTCTGCTAGGCACTGCTCGTGTGCAGTCTCCTGCCTGCTGGCTGTGTGACAGATCTGGGCTTCGCCATCAAATCCCAGCCTGCCTTCCAGCAATGCAGTGTAACTTAAAAATTAGCAACATTAGAAGGAATATGTTCACAAATACAAATTAAGGGCTGAATTGAACCTCAGATGGTGGTACATATTTTTCTCCTTCCAGCAATAATGTTTGTCATCCTAAGTTTATATACTACTGCTTCTCTGTTTTTAACATTTGCCTTTTCTTTTTGCATAAATGTGGTCATACAACAGACATCCTTTTGTGATAGGCTTATTTCACAAAGCCTATCATCACACTCCATCCATGCAGCAGCATGTATCAAGACTTCATTTCTCTTGCTGGCTGGTGTAGTATTCCACGAATACGTACCACATTTAGTTTATCCATTTATCTATTGATGGGCATTCAGTTGTTTCTACCTTCTAGCTATTAGGAATAGAGCTACAGGGAGCACCGTGAGTCTCTGCATTCATGTCTTTTGGGTACAGATCTAGGAGTGGAATTGTCGGGTTATACAGTTCCATTTTTAGTGTTTTGCGGACCCGCCAAATGTTTTCCACTATGCTTTTCTTTTGATGCTTCCCTTTCCTAAGTCTGAAGGTTATCTAGGTGCAAACCTAACATCACCATAAGGTGTATTTTCTAAAAAAATCATAATGGGTAGGATGAGCTCCCTTCTCTATCACTTTAAGACTAAAGGAAGCAGCAGTCAGTGAGTTTTTGAACGAGTTTCTGTTTGTGGATGGTTGGAAATACTGTAGCAATTCTTATATTCAAACATTGAATCTAAATTTTAAGTCTGTTCCCCATAAATATTTTGATATAGTTTATCTTTCTATTGTTTTTATTTAAATGTTAAGCAAGTACAAACTATTCATTTAGGTAACATTTGAATGTAAAAACTGCTTCAGTTTGAAAATCACGATTAACCATAACTCTCCCAAATTTTATTAATCTGTGTTTACACTGACTATGTACCAGTGGCTCCAGATACCCTCTCCACAAAGACTGTGACATTCGGCCCAGTGAATGTTCTTCTACCCTTGGTCCAGACCAGAGGGACCGCCGTCCTTTGAAAATAAGCGGTGTTGGGTTGCTGTGCAGCACGTCAGAACTCGTACCATACAAGTGACTTCTGTTAGGTAAGTCCTGTTCAGGTAGTTAAAAAATGCTGTGGTTCTTACTTGTGTTTTAAGCCTCAAGGCCCTTCAAGAATTTGATAAGGCTCCCCAGACAAGTAGACAAGCATAAAACCCCTGCTCTGTAATTCCCAAACAATTATAAGAATCTGCTTAGCGCAAAGCACGCAGATTTTCTGTTTTGGTGATAAAGTCAGAATGTAGGTACAGGAATGGCTGAGAGAGCATCAGTTCTGTTTAAACTGAGTTGTCATTATCTGTTGTCGTAATTATGGGTCAGCATTTTCTTTCGTTGCTATTAAAATTTGTTTTGAATGTGACTAAGCTGTTATCTGCTATGAGTGGTCCAGAAAGAACTGTCATCCCGGCAAAGGACCTGCCACTTCCCAGAAAGGCTTTGTGTTAAACACATCCCTAGACAGACCCGCCTGTAGAGGTTAGAATGTAGTATTAGCCATTATGAAAGGTGATGTTCCTAGAAACCGGCACCTGAAGGAACACATTAGTCACATCATCCCAACCTGAGCACTTGACTTCTGAGGTGATTTAGAAGTGCTGGAACCAAACAGGCAGTGTACATTTTATTAACAAGGAAATAACTGGGGTTTGGTTGTTTCTTTAATCTCTTAGGTGGTTCTGAAGCTACCTTTTCCCCCTGGCCCCCACTGTCTTTTTCTTTCTTTTCTGATTTTGTTTTTTATTTTATTTTTTCATCATTTTATTAGGGGCTCATACAACTCTTATCACAACCCATACATACATCAATTGTGTAAAGCACATTTGTACATTCATTGCCCTCATCATTCGCAAAACATTTGCTCTCCACCTAAGCCCCTGGCATCAGGTCCTCATTTTTTCCCTCCCTCCCTACTGCCCCCTCCCTCATGAACCCTTGATAATTTATAAATTATTATTTTGTCATGTCTTGTCCTATCCGACATCTCCCTTCACCCACTTTTCTGTTGTCCGTCCCCTAGGGAGAAGGTTATATGTAGATCCCTGTAATTGGTTCCCCCTTTCTACTACACCCTTCCTCCACCCTCCCAGTATCGCCACTCTCACCACTGGTCCTGAAGGGATTATCCACCCTGGATTCCCTGTGTTTCTAGTTCCTTTCTGTACCAGTGTACATCCTCAGGTCTAGCCAGATCTGTAAGGTAGAATTGGGATCATGATAGTGGGGAGGGTGTTGGGGGGGCGGGGGAGAGGAAGCATTTAGGAATTAGAGCAAAGTTGTATGTTTTATCGTTGCTACACTGCACCCTAACTGGCTCGTCTCCTCCCCGAGACCCTTCTGTAAGGGGATGTCCAGTTGCCTACAGATGGGCTTTAGATCTCCACTCCGTACTCCCCCTCACTCACTATGGTAAGATTTTTTGTTCTGATTATGCCTGATACCTGATCCCTTTGACACCTCGTGATTGCATAGGCTAGTGTGCTTCTTCTATGTGGTCTTTGTTGTTTCTGAGCTAGATGGCCGCTTGTTTACCTTCAAGCCTTTAAGACCCCAGATGCTTTATCTTTTGATAGTCGGGCACCAACAGCTTTCGTCATCACATTTGCTTATGCACACATTTTGTCCTCAAGAGATCGTATCATGGAGGTGAGCACACAGTGATATGATTGTTTTTTGATGCCTGATAGCTGATCTGACTGTCTTTTTCTTTATTAGGAAAAAATATTCACCTGTTTTACCAACAGTGTTTTTCCCAAGTCCCACCTATTAGTTTGTAAGGAGAAAAAAAAATCTCCTAGCATAAGTTATAGTAGGGGCTTCAGAGAATTTATGGGATGATGGAATTGAAAAACAATGACAATTTTCTGTGAGCTTTTTGAAGCTCCCTTGTAATTTTTTTTTTTTTTTTTTTTTTGCTAAGCTATACACTATCCTATAATACTTAGGCTAATACTGTTATCAGGCCAAACATTTTCGCGGCAGTCTGTGCCAGCAAGCCTTAGGGATCTCGTTCCAAGGGCAAAACCTATGGGCTCTGGGCAGAAGTATTTGTATCGGGGATTGGTATTGTTCAAAGAATGGTAGGGGGGAGGCATCTCATCTCTTCCCACTACACACAGGGGAAGGAGGAGAATCACTGTCAGATAGGCCTCCGCCCTTACCTTTCTCACACCTAGGGCTCCTCTCACACAGGACTGTTGAATTCTCATCTGGGTTTGAGAAGTCATTGCAGTGGCCCCACAGGACTCAGACAACACTCATGATTGTGGGGTTTGTTGGAAGAGTTAACAGGGTACAGTTTAGGTGAGAAATGCTTAGGGTACAGTTGTTCAGTGAGTACAGCCTCTTTGTTGTTTCGCAGATGCCTCCCTCTGGCCCTCGCCTCTTGCCCTCTGTCCTGCTCAGTTAATGTTACAAAGTTCGTTTAGGGCTGGCAATCAGTGCCCAAAGGCCACTCCACCAGAAGCATCAGCTCTAAGGTGCTCAGCTCTAGCGCTAGCTCTAGTTCTGTGGTTAGCAATCCTAGCTCCCTCAGTTAGGTTCTTGGAGGCCCCCCTGTGCAAGTCTTCCCCCAAGGTACTCAGCTCTACTTGTATGTCCACAGCTCTGCCTCACGCTCTGGCTCCTGGTTCTGTCGGTGCTCCTCTGCCTCTTCCCTGTTGCTCCTTGGGTGTCACAAGTGTCTTCTTGCTAAAGGAGATTCCATGTGCAGGGGGGTCCAAAGAATGCACCATTCTAGGCTCTTCTCTCTTGCTGGTAGTGAGACTCCCCTCCTTCCCTGCACCTGGAATGACTCATTTTATACCCAACAATATGGCAATTGCAATGAACTCAGTTAACAGTCATTTACAGGTGAATCGTGCCATTCTCTCAGTAATTTCCTCTACCTCCCTACCCCAGATCAATTTTGTTGGGAATAACAAAGACTGGCTAGAAGAGCCATATTAAGAGATTCACTCCATTGCAGGTACTGTTTTGGGTTTAAGGATTTAAATCAGCTTAGCATAAAAATGGACAGAAAAAAACACTGCCATTGAGTCAGTTCTGACTCATGGCAACCCGATCAAATGGCAAGACAAACACTGTTTCTGTTACAGTAGCTCAGACCAGGGGGGAGAAGCTCTGCGGTAGAGCCACCGTGCTGGTCAGAAACAGAGAACTCATCAGGATTGTGCCTTTCAAGGAGTCCAAGAAAACCCTGGAGGTAGGCGAGAGAAGTGAGTGCACATCTTTGGGGGACCGATAAGCAAAATAGAACTCAATTGATGGCTTTCATGTTCATTTCTTCCTTGTCTTGTGTGACTAGACCTCTCATCTGGGTTCCTCCTCTGTGCCCCCCAAGGTCAGATGAATAAATGGACAGGATATAAAGACAGTTTCTGATACAGTATTGAGCATGATGCTTTTTTTTTTTTTTCATTGCGATTTTAATGTAAAATAGTATTTGCTTTTGAGGAGATTGTTACTGATGCTTGTTTCTGCCAAATGTTTTAACAGTGTTACGACTTTCTACTCAGGTTGCCATCAGAGAGCATGGCAAAGAAGATGGAATAGGTCATAAGTAGTGGAAGTGTGGTGGCTAACGAAACCAGCAGGTTAGTGGTGCTGCAGAAGATGAGGTAAGACTTGTAATGATACTTCTTCTCTCAGGTGTGATGGTCCCATCCAGAGATAATCTGACCAGCTCTCCAAGTGATACTCAGAGCAATATTGGGAACAGATCTTGTGAATTCCTCATTTTATGTCCCAAGTCCCTTAGGAGAATGTGAACGCATGAAGTGTCTTTTCATAAGTATTACAGTCATATACTGAAGCCAAGGATGTGTGTGCTTGTGTGTAGTGGGGGTGTTGGTTTCCAAACAGGCTAGTCCATCAGTAACGTCTCGTTTACTTACCTAGTTTGCACTCTCTGAAGTTGAATAGAAGACCCATCAAGTTAGTGATTGTATTTGAGAAGCTTATACCACCAACTGGGATTCCCTGGAAACTAGAGTAATCCCTGTCCTCTAAAGGCCCTATAGGAGGTGCGCTTTCTCAAAGACTGGCCGACCCATCAGGCCTGTTTCCTGGGAAGTCATGTCCATGAAAATTAGAACATAAATAATAAAGTTCTGTTGGAAAACAGCAACACCTGATGTTGGGACTCTTTTTTTACAATCGTGTATGGGCCATTTTCCAAAAGCCATTATGCTTTATTATAAAATGCGGGCAAGTCTGGAAATGGAAGATCATATTTTAAGCATTGGAGCTACGGTATAACCTGAGAAAGGTTTAGAAAGCACATTTTTCACTGAGTTTCACGATGATAAACGTTTACCTTCTATCCTGTTATAGAGTAAC
>NW_022104341.1:5683371-5691391 GCF_000313985.2 Echinops telfairi | reverse complement strand
TTAGATGAAAGCAAAATATCTTTTATAATTGGAACAGTTGAAAAGAAATGAATCAGTTTTGTAAGGAAGCAAACATGGGCTTGGTAAGTTTGTCTGTTTAAGAAATCAACAAAACAAAAGTTGATGGGAGGTATTGAGAATATTCAGAAATATAACTAAACCAGTTCTACCTCAATATTGTTTTATTTTCTTAAACTCCTTATTTTATTACTTCAGATAATTCATGTCTTTTGGATTGAACATTTTATTTTAAAATTTTACAAATAGCTGAAATAAATGATTTTTAACTTACATCCTATTTGCTTTTAATGGTGAGCCAGTCCTTTAGTAACTAGCCATTTTCATATTTTTCTTACTCTAATTTCAAGGGGGAAATACATAGCTATGAACATTAACAGAATATTGAATGCTTATGGTGAGCCAAATCATCCTCTAAAGTCTACATGCCTTACTGTATAATTCTGAGCACCTATGAGGGTGTTGACGCTGTTGTCACCCCTGTGATACAGGTGAGGACCTGCAGTCGTAGAAGCAACTTGTCCAGAGTCACACAGGTAGAGAGTAGCTAGAGCTTGAACCCAGGAAGTCAAACTCCAGAACCAGTGCCCTTCCTACTGTACTATACTCTCTGAAGTTTACCTTGCTTTCTAGAACAGCTGTTATCACTGGGCACCAGTCTTTGAAATTCAGCATTAGCCAGTAATTAAAGTGTGTTGTGTCAGACTCACTATAGGAAGATGGGTGCGGCGTGGTTAGAGGTCACTTCTGGAAGGGAGAGCCTGGGTGCAGGGATTGGTGCCTTCGTGCGCCCTCCAGCCTCCCATGGTCGTCGTCGTCCCCCGCTCCCCATCCTTTTCAGCTCTTTAATGTACCCTTGGAAAGATGGTTTCTGCATTTGGGTATGAGGTTGAAGTAGGCTTCCTGACTAGCCATGAACCGAGGTCGGAGTCATGACACCAGTCCCCAGTGGTTTGTCTTTAGCCAGCAGGTAAAAGATAGGAATGGAATAATGCCGAGGAGAAGCGCCAGTAAATGAGCAAAAGAACGGATTCTTAGACATATCAAACAGCATCACAGCTCCACCACAAATAACCTTTGTCTTCTAACTATTTTAGTGGCCCCTGGTGGTGTAGTGAATGACCCATTAGGCTGCTAATTGCACCATCAGCGGTTCAAACCCACTCAAGAGAAAGATGAGGCTCTATCTACCGCCCTAACGTTTTTACAGCCTCAAAAACAAACAACAACCAAACACTGACACCAGGGGCTCAAGGAGAAAGAGAATGTTTGGAGAATGATGATGGCAACATAGGTACAAATGTGCTTGACACAATGGATGGATGGATTGTGGTAAGAGCTGTAAGAGCCCCCACTAAAATGATTTAAAAATGCAGCCTCAGGAACCTACAGGAGCAGTTTTACTCTGTTCAGTGGGGTCCGCGAGCTTGATGGCAGTGAGTCTTCCCGGCTCAGTAGGAATAATATGCCCTAGATAGACCCGCGGGGGAGTTGTCTGCCTTGACTTTCTGAGAGGGAGAAACTTGGACAGCGTTGTCTGGATTTCTGCATTGCGTTGCCCTGATGGAACACTCCCATCAAAGCAATGTGATCTTGCACACACTTCCTCTGGAGATACACTGTTGCCTTCATCTTCAATATCAGAATCATGTATTTGATTAGAATAGCCTTAAGAGCATACTAGAAAATATCAAGATCACTGTAATGGCTCCAAATCATATAAACCCCAAACAAACCCAATTCATATGTGGGGTTTGCAAAGCTGTACAATTTTATGGGAACCGATAGCTTCATGTTTTTCCTTCTGAGCAGCTGTTGGGTGTGGACCGATAACCTTGTGGTCAGCAGTGCAGTGCTTAACCAACCGCACCGCCAGAGTGCCTTATCCAATCAGGGCACTTAAATAGTCAATTGGGAAGTTAAAGTGAGCTTCTCAGTTCACAGAACTCTGTTTATAGGTTCAGGAGATGCCCTACCACTAAACAGTCACAGTCTGGTGATTCTTAACAATACTTTGTCATCAGTGTATATGAAAGCATAAAAAGTCTGTTGGTGTAACGACTAGCCACACAGTGCATTACTGTATCCCTGTAGAGCAGATCATTTGGAGATAGAAAACCGGGAGTTTCACCAGTAGGTAAGTTGGAAGGAGAGAGATTGGCATTGATACTAAAGGGGGGAAAGAAGAAAACTGGAGGGGAAATATTTTAAATATTAGAAAGCATTTGTGTTTTAATACAGTTAGGTACAGAAGCTATAGAATTAGATCACATGAAGCCCTTGGAAACTGTCCTAGGAGAAGGGACAGTCTTTAATTCTCTCCTGAGAAGACATGGTTTTGCCTTGAAACCAGAGTTGCTTGATGTCAGCTCCTCCTGACCAGAGCTGACTTGTGATGTTCATCGAGGGAGAACTGTCTGTAGACACTGCTGTTTGCCTTAGGGCTTAAAGTGGGTCCCCTTCATCTTTAAACTAGAGAGTTTATTACTTGGGAAAGATTTGCCCCAGATGCTATGTAGAAAAAAATGCGTATTTGAGCATATTTTTTCCAGTAATTTAATTACTTTAATATATACTTGCTAACTCAGATACAAAAACATTGTGAGGTGGACTTTTTGTTTGTGTGAAGATTTATTACTTGGCAATATAAAAAGACCTAAGGAACACCAACTGTCTCCCAAGTTTTTGTTCCCCTTGGTGGTATTGAATGATGGAAGCTGGCTCCCACCCACCCACCATCGCAGTTGTTTTTTTCTTAAAGGGGAGACTTGAGAAGTCAGTGCCTGGTGGGGTTCAGGGGAGATGAAGTCCTTGCTTTCCCAGGACTACCTCATTTTCACTGCAGGTGTTTGTGCAGCTGTGAAACTTGTGGTGCACTCTCATGAGTTGGTGTGTAAGCTGGCACAGCCAAAACACCGTTAAGAACTCTTGCTAGGGCTTCTGTAAGAAAGGGGCATGCTTATGTTAGAAACTGTGCTCATTTCTCCTTTAGCAGTGCTTCCTCTAAAAGCCTTCACTCGGTCACCAAATGGAAGACGGTGATAGTTTCAGAGACTCACTTGGTCTCTCATGAATCGATCCAGGATTTGTAAAAGGTGCCAACAGAAATACCATCCCCTTCCCAGGACAGGCAATTGCAGTAATATAAGACTTTTTTGTGTTTTACCTACTTGGTTGTTACCAGAGAAGCCATTTGGTGCTAGAAAGAGGAACCCACTCTGAAGAAAACCAGGTAGTAGCGTGGGATCACTTCCACGTCCAAGCCAGCCTCCCACAGGTGAGAGCTCCTGGAGTTGCACTGTTTGGGCCGTGGACAGTACACGGGGGATTCCCAGCCCCAAGTTCAAGACTCACCAGCTAAAAGTTCCGTAGTTACACCGGTAAGGAGAGCCGCAAGAATGGAGAGTGTTTCTCTTCAAATTCCGTAGTGATGGCACCCTGGGGGCTTTGACAGGGAAACAGCAAGGCACATATAGGACGAGGTAAACGTGTGTGGTGGCATCCCTTACGCGCTGATGTGCAATGCAAATGATAGATTCCAGGAAAACTACTTTTGAATAGTATGTATCCTTCAAAGACGTGTCTGTTGCCTTTCAGTATTCGTAGTTTCATGATTTGGGTTTTGGGAAGAAGAGTTTGGGGGTTTTGTTATGTATTGTTTTTCAAGAAATTTTAAATAAGCAAATTCAGAGGGGGTAGGGGCCTTATTAAAAATGCATTGTGAAGTCCACAAGGTGAGATTGCATTCAGTGGCCAGTGTCTGGAACAAGGTTTAGTCCAGGAATCTACTTGATAGTACAATTCCAAGTAAAGCGAAAGCAGATGGAGTTCGTTGTACAATTTGAGTGTGACTAGATGACTTGAACTTCCAGGTCTGGCTTCCCAGTTGAGGTGCTGGCCAATCCAGCCTTTGTGAAGACCTGGATGAAATGGGAAAACAAGGTGTTGAAAAGTATGAAATTTAAAATAGTTGACTTTTTGAATTTATTTTCTTCGGGTCCTAATTTATCCATGACTTGTCAGAAGAGCCTTGGAATTAACCTTGGTATCCTTAGATGGCAAGCTTTGCGCCTTTGCCAGCTTACCTGCAGGAAAAATGAAATGATCCAATATACAGTTTGTTGTGGAGTGCCTTCAAACTCTTCCTGAAAAGCCACGGAGGTAATGGCAGAAGTTTGGGTCATCCCCCAAGACACCTTGACTGAATCAGAGCAGGCCAAACAAGCCAGGCAGTTAGTGCTCACTCTTAGAGGCGGCTACAGCAACCAGAGGCGATGCACCTCCAAGCTTAGTAGTACTTAACCGGTGTGCGGTTATGGATACTTTTATTAATTGTCATTTTAATCTTCTGTATTTTAGTGTTGTAATAGTATTTCACTATACATTTATTATTTTAATGGGAAAGCAGAGTGGCTAAGCATTTTCCATGAAAGGCTATCACTTACTCTTTCTCGCAGGTAGCCCTTTGGTTATGAGTGTCCAAACCTGAAGTTGAAAACCAGCTTCATAGGTGATGAATAAGTGTAAGTGGTGCCGATAGCAAAAGCCTGTTAGGTTTTTGAGGCACTTAACAATGGCTCTTCATAACATGTGGATGCTTCTTTTCAAGACATCTAAAAACGTTTCCTGTTTTATGTGAAAAGGTCTTAGTGTATCTGGACGCATTTCTTCAGTGTTTTATGCATAGGAAGGTACACTATATACTAGACAATTACTGACTGATGTTAGCTGTGGACTGCCCCTGTCATGACTTCCGTACCACTCTGACTTAGAGAGCAACAGAACTTTTCATGATCTGTTCATGACGTCATACCTCTGTCAGATTTTGTGTCCATACTATATTATAGATCAAGAAATTGAGATTTAGAGAAAGTTGCTTAAGATGGAGGTGCTGGGTCCAAGGTTTGAACCCAGACTCCAGGCCAACCTCAATTGTCTTGTTACAGTACCATCATCTGTTAGCAACAGCCAGCTCCATTGTACCTTTGTGGGAAAAGAACATTTGACCTATCAGCTTTTAGGTTATTACCTTTGCTTTTAACACTGCTCATAAGCTGCTCATGAGGAAGTATCCTTCCTCAATTTATAGTTGGGGTGGCTGTCATCTAAATTAGGAAACTCTTGAGAAGGGTAGTACAGTTAATAGGACAGGAAGAGCAAGTTAGGCCATCCGCCCCTTTCTTTCTCTTTATCTCACCTAACCCTTGCTTGAATCTTTCCTCTCCTGAGCCCTCTCTCCCACTAGAAGAAACTCTCCTTTTCAGCTCATACTTTCTTCTTGGAGCATAAAAATAGTTATTTCATAGGGGTTCTGGTTAGTCTGGTGCAGCTAAGAGCCTCTTCGTCCCATGTTTAGCTTACCAGCTAAACTATTCCCTGCAGGAGTCAGGAAGGGAAACAGACTTGCTAGGTTTTTAGCATTCCCAAAGCCCAGGAACTATTCTTCCTCTTGGTATTAGCTGCCATCAAGTCAACCCCCAATTCCCGGCAAGTTCCTGCCAAACTGACATTCTCCCAGGTCTTGTCACCATCCCCATGATGGTTGCAGGTTTTGTTGTGATTGACTGGATTTTCGTTGTCTGATTTTCCAGAAATGAGCCTTCCAAAGGTCTCTCTCAGTCTAGATCAGTGGTTCTCAACTTTCCTAATGCCACGGCCCTTTAATACAGTTCCTCCTGTTGTGGTGACCACCCCCAACCATAAAATTATTTTCGTTGGTACTTCATAACTGTCATTTTGCTACTCTTATGAATCGGGCGACCCCTGTGAAAGGGTCTTTCAACCCCAGGTTGAGAGCTGCTAGTCTAGAAGCTCCGCAGCCTGTTAGCCTCCTAGGTAAGCAGTAGCACATATGAGATATTTGGTCAGGAACTGAGCCCAGGTCTCCCACTTAAAAGGTGGAAATTGTACCGCTGAACAACCAGTGCTTCATATCCTTCCCCTTTTCCGTGCCTTGTTCTGGTGCCTGAGGTTTTCCGCGGAGGTCTCTGGATGGCACAGTTTATGCTGACTACTCTAGGTTGGCAGTTCTAGTCCATCCTGCAGTCCCACAGGAGAAAGACCTACCAGTCTGCTGTAAAGATAGACTCCCAGGAAGAACCCTCTGGAGCACGTCTCCATGGTTACACGGGGTCTGCCTTAGTCGGAACGGACTCAGCAGCCACAGGATTGAGGTGGGTTCCCCCTTTTCTGGGGTTGCCTTGTTCTCAGCCTAGATGTGCTAGAATCTTAGAACCGTGGGCTACATTTCACTGATCCTTCTGTCCACCTGGTGAACGTTAATTCCCTATGGCTCTGCACGCCTCACATTATACCTATTCTGGGCAAGAATGATACTCATATTGTAGTTTGTATGGGTTCTTCCATCGCACTGACTTTGCCTGAGTTCTAGGTACATCCCTTACTAGCTGTGTGACCTTGGACGAACTTCAAAGAAGTTAGACTGTTGTAAAGTGGAGATCATGAAAATACTGCCTACCTCCGGGCTGAACATTAATTGAGAACTTGGGGTAAAATACTGCCTACCCAGGGCTGAACATTAATTGAGAAATTTGGATAAGGGCCTTAATGTTTGGCACTTCATGCTCAAAACATTAACCAGTAATTTGCCCTTTCCCAAGATTTGAGATTCACTCATATAGCTATCACCTTTTTCTATCGCGGGTTTGCTTATCTGGAACTAACTGACCCTTCCATTATTTCAAGCTTACTCTTCTCCCACTCGGATATCCAAGTCAGAAACCTGGGTTTTTAGATGCCTGTTCCACGCACCTGTCCACTAAGGAATCAAGAGCATCTCACCTCCACCACTAACAATACTTCAGACCATGAGGGGAAGCAAGGGGCTAGTGATGCTTACAAGTTGAAAAAGTTGGGGATACAAAGTAAAAGGAATATATACACATGCATCCTTTTTTCTATTGAGTATGATTTTCCTTATTTTTCTGTTTTAGATGAACAAATCCCTTTCAATTTTAATTTTCCTACTTTTTTTTTAAGCCACTCAAACCATTATTTAGGTTTGAGGGATAAGGATTCTGGAGAGATTAAGAAAAAGTTTTTTAATGTATACTTTTTACTTTTAGCACGTTTTGTGTATGAAATAATGCTTTCCCATGTTAATGTAAAGTAACAACACAGGTTACCAGAACTACATATTCAATTATAACCATAATTTTCCTTACAGATTCTCTTATCAGCAAGTCAGACAATAGCATATGCACAAATCTGGAAGGATCTAGACTTGGTTTCTCAGAAGTAACAGCCCCCCAGTATATCCTCCAGCTCCCAGATAACAGACCGAAGGGGGTAGTATCTGATCCTTGATGTAACCTTTCTCTCCCTTATGGACTAGGATCTATGCTCGTGTCTACAGCGGCAGTTCTCAACCTGGGGGTTGTGACCCCTTTCGGGGTCAAACGACCCTTTCACAGGGGTGATCGATTCATAACAGTAGCAAAATTACAGTAATGAAGTAGCAACGAAAATAATTTTATGGTTGGGGAGTTACCACAAAATGAGGAACTATTAAAGGGTCACGGCATGAGAAAGGTTGAGAATCACTGGTCTGCAGGATGGGTACTGATCTCCACATTGTGAGCCACCTGCTTCTGATCCAGTTCGGAACCTTACGTGGTGGTGTGTCCTTGATGGCAGGACATCACAGTAGTGAGTGGATAGGACTTGTGTGTCTTCCTCTGTTTATCAAGAAGGCCGGGGTCTTGTACTCCCACCTTCTAATTGAAGGTACTAAAATATTCCAACTTAGGTTTTCCCATAGTTAACTAAGTAGTCTAAATAAGGCTGTGGAGTAGTATTTCTTCCATACTTTGGGCCCATCTTCGTATTTTTCAGTCCTAACACAATAGTACTTATTGGCACATCATAAATCCCAAAATAGGCAAAGCTCTAGAAATTCTTTAGCACCTAACATTTGAGTAAGAAGTTAATTGGGCTGAACCTGATAGGGACCCTTTAACCAGCACGACCCCCACCCCCACCC
>NW_022104341.1:5671378-5683271 GCF_000313985.2 Echinops telfairi | reverse complement strand
TGGGGGTCAAACGACCCTTTCACAGGTGTGATCGATTCATAACAGTAGCAAAATTACAGTAATGAAGTAGCAACGAAAATAATTTTATGGTTGGGGAGTTACCACAAAATGAGGAACTGTATTAAAGGGTCACGGCATGAGGAAGGTTGAGAACCACTGGTCTGCAGGATGGGTACTGATCTCCACATTGTGAGCCACCTGCTTCTGATCCAGTTCAGAACCTTACTTGTGGTGGTGTGCCCCTGATGGCAGGACATCACAGTAGTGAGTGGATAGGACTTGTGTGTCTCCCTCTGTATATCAAGAAGGCCGGGGTCTTGTACTGCCACCTTCCAATTGAAGGTACTAAAATATTCCAACTTAGGTTTTCCCATAGTTAACTAAGTAGTCTAAATAAGGCTGTGGAGTAGTATTTCTTCCGTACTTTGGGCCCATCTTCGTATCTTTCAGTCCTAACACAATAGTCTTTATTTGCACATCATAAATCCCCAAATAGACAAATCTCTAGAAATTCTTTAGCACCTAACATTTGAGTAAGAAGTTAATTGGGTTGAACCTGATAGGGACCCTTTATTTAACCAGCACCACCCCCACCCCCACCTTGCCCCTTCACTTCCAACCCTGGTAAGCTACCCCTCACTAGGCCACGCTGTTTTTCTTGAGAAAGTAGCTAGATAATTATAGTGCCCCTTTTTGAATATGTAACATCAGATTTTATAAGAAAAGACAGCTATCTTAGATAATATCACCACAGATATTTCTAAGCATTACAGACAAGCTTCCTTAAAGAAGGCTCCCTAGTGTTACAGTGGTTACTCAAGCTGTGACCCAAGAGGTTGGCAGTTCGAAACCACCAGTTGTTCCACTGGAGAAAGATGGCTTTCTATTCCTGTGAACGGTTACGGTCTCGGAAATTCACAGGGGGCAGTTCTGCCCTGTCTTACAGGCTTACTGTGAGTTTTATATATTCCTCTCGCCCACCATCGTCTGACCTTAGCCTCCACTCTAGTTCAACTCTTGAAAGAGCTCTTTCTGCCCATCTCTCAACCTATTGTTGCTACCTGCTCATCTGAGGCAGAAATACCTCGTCAAGGTTTTCAGCACTTACTGCTAAACCATTAGCATTTCTGTCATACTTGACCTCTTGGCACCATATCCTCAGTCCTGCCTGCAAACTCCTGCCTAGTAGGCTCTGATGACTTGCAAATGCTGATATGCAAACCATGGGCTCCAGATCTTACATAATGTGGGCACAATATTTGTCATAAGGTCTTCACATAGGTTATCCACAATTAAGCCAACTCCAGACTGTTTTTCAAGTTTCCTTCACCACTTTTATCCCCTAAATTGTCCAAGCCAACAACCCAGACTCCTTAACTCCCTCTTTCCCTTCTCATTACTTTCTAAATCGTACAGGACTGCCTCCTTGATATTGCTCAGATCTGTTTCCCTAAAGTCTTACTCTTTTATCACCCGGATTATTCATTGTATTGGGAGCTCCTAATCATAACATTCTATAACATCAATCAGTATTGTACAGTTGTTACCACAGTTAGTTTCAAAACATTTTCTTTCTTTTTGAACTCCTTGATATCAGCTCCCCATCATCCCCTCCCCCAGGAACCCTTATTTTTATTTATTTGCTACAAATTACACCATCCACTCTATCCATGTGTGTACAATTCTCTTGGCTCCCCTCGAGTGGGGTTGTGCAGTCCTCAGTGCTATCAACTGTTCCCCTTTACCCTCTTCGCCCTCACTTCCTGTTCCCCCAGGGAACCATTACTCCTGTTACTATTTCTGAAGGGTTATCTTTCTTGGCTTTCATGTATCAAATGTACATAAGTTGAACATGACTAATAAGGTAAACCAAGTAAGAGTGATAATAGTAAAGGTAGGAAATGTTAAAGATATTTATGTGCTTCATCAGTGCTATACTGCACCCTGGATCTGTCCCTTCCATGTGGCCCTTCTGAAAAGGACTGTCCAATTAACTTGCAGGAGGGTTTTGGGTCTCACCTGGATTATTCTAACATTCTTCCAATGGATGTCCCAACTTCCAGGCATGTCCCCTCCCAATCTGTCATCCACCTCGCAGTCAGTGGTTCCTCAACCTCAAGATAAAACCAATGGTCGAATAAAAGAAAGGGAAGAAAAGCCAATGGTCTTAAAACCTCAAGATAAAACCAATGGTCTTAACTCCTGTGATAGACTGGGTTGACAGGAGACAAAACCAATGACCCTCATATGTATAAGAAAGAGCTTTGTATCAAGAAGTAGTTATATATCAAGAAAACGGCTCAGCTTAGTCCAACTCAAGTCCATAAATCCGATACTGTTCATAAGTCCCTTGTCAGACTCACAGCCACATGCAGTGATGCAGAACATAGGATCATCGCAGGCCGCTGGGTGCAAAGTCACATGGGTCCAAGGTTGGGGGAAACATGGCAGGGCTCCCACGGGTCTCAGGATGGCCAGCAAGTGAAAGACACAGAGAGGGAGGTGCCCAGAGCCCTTCTTAGGAGAAGGCCATCCCCGCAAAAGAGGCACCATCAGGCTGTGACCTACTTGAGGGTTAGATACCGTCCCCTACACTTTTTAGACATCTTTAAGTTGACATGAAATAATCACATATGTAAAATTGTAGCCCACCTTTCTAATTTTGTCACCAAAAATCTGTCCATCTGTTCATCTATCAACCAATAAGTATTGAGCACCTGTGTTCCAGACCATATCGTGTAGTAGGATACAGTGGTGAGCAGGATAGATACGCACCCCAACTTAGGAAGGATTGCAAGAATAGAGGTAAAGTGATAGACGATTCTTTGGGGAGGAGTAAAACCACTCAAGCCAGAACCTAACAGAACTTAAGCATGCACATGAGTGATGAGGAAGTCAGGGACTGAGCTGAAGAGACCCTGAAAATGGAGTTAGCTGGGTTGGTGTGAAGAGCTAGTAGAGCAGCAATACTGAGAGTGCTTCTATTCCGATGAGCACAGTGGGTTTTTTCAAAATCATTTTATTGGGTCTCGTACAACTCATCACAATCCATACATCCATCCATTATGTCAAGCACATTTGTACATTTGTTGCCCTCATCAGTCTCGCATTTTCTTTCTACTTGAGCCCTTGGTATCAGCTCCTCATTTTGCCCCTCCCTCATGAACCCTTGATAATTTATAAATTATTATTTTGTCATGTCTTACACTGTCCAACATTCCCGTCACCCACTTTTCTGTTTGTCCTCCAGGGAGGGGGTTATATGGAGATCCTTGTAATCAGTTCTCCCTTTCTACCCCTACCTTCCCTCTACCTTCCCGGTATCTCCACTCTCAGCCCTGGTCCTGAAGGGGCCATCCGCCCTGGATTTCCTGTGCTTCCAGGTACTATCTGTACCAGTGTAAACCCTCTGGTCTAGCCGGATTTGTAAAGTAGAATTGGGATCGTGGTCATGGGGGTGGGAGGGAGGAAGCATTGAAGCACTAGAGGAAAATTGTGTTTCATCGTTGCTACCCTGCACCCTGACTGGCTCGTGTCCTGGAGCACAGTGCTTTGCCGCCCTGGGCACCTCCCTCTGTGTCTTTCACTTGCTGGCCATCCTGAGACCTGTGGGAGCCCTGCCATGCTTCCACCGACCTTGGACCCATGTGACTTTGCACCCAGCGGCCTGCGATGTTCCTGCGTTCTGCATCGCTGCATGTGGCTGTGAGTCTGACGGACTTAAGAAGAACAGTATTGGACTTAGGGACTTGAGTTGGACGAGGCTGGGCCGTTTTCATATACTATAATCTCATCAACTTGGCTCCTTGAGGCCCGTTTTGGTTTCTTAGGGACTGCGATAACAAAATATCACAAGTGGCTGGTTTTTGAAAACAATTTACTTCCAGTTCTGAAGTCTGAATTCAGGGACTTGGCCGCCCTGTGCTCTTCCTTAGCTCTAGGAAAAGATTATTGTTCCTTTTAGCTTCTGGTGACCCTGGATACTTTTTTACATTTCTTGGCTTATAAGTGGATCCTACCTTGTGTATCATCTTGTCACACTATATTGAGATTAAGGCCCTACTACAGTGTGACATTACCTGTGGATAAAAGGAAACCCCTATCTTTAATCAAGGCCACTGTCCTCGTCTGAGCTCTCGCCAACCAACCAACCAAACTCACTGCCTTTCAGTGGATTCTGACTCGGCAACCCTACAACGCCCCTGCCCCTGGGAGTTTCCAAGACCAGCTCCATGGGAGTAGAAAGCCTCATTGCCCTCCCATGTGTGTATGCAGAGAGGTTTATATTGAGGAGGGGGACGCCTGGCTATGGAGCTAGGCAGATTCCACGTTTGTGGATCAGATGTCAGGCTCGAGGCGCGGGCTCGTGAACTTAAGGTTGGCAGATGAGGTGATAGCAGGCGCCTGGCCTCCAGAATGAAGTCATCCAGGGTTGGCTGGTGAGATGTCCGGCTGCTCATGACTCCTACAATCAACAAAGGTCAGCGAGCAGAAAAGCAAGCCAACTTTTCCACATCATCCACTTAAATTGGAAGCAGGTTATATCACAGAAGAAACTTCCTCTCACTGGATTGGTTGGCTGACATGTTAGATCTCATCATGGGGGTTAGAGGTGAAATTAGTATGTCTTAACTGCTGAACCATCAAGAATCTTGGCCCAATCAAGTTGACACAAAATCTTAACTATCACAGTCATATTTACCAGTACAGGAGTTAGCGTCATATAATTTCGGATGACAGTTCAGACTATAACAGGTCCGTACACACGTGTTTTACTTGGCTTTTTGATTTATTCTGTAAGATCTGAGAGATCGCCTCTTCCTAGAGACCTTTGATTCCTTCTTCCAGAGCCGCACCTAGAACTTAGTCCTTCATGGTCTGTGTGAATGTTCTGCAAGACCAAGTTGTGTATGTCTTTATGCTCAACCCTGTACAGAATAAGGTGCATCGATTGTAGAGAAAGGAATGGTGACATTTCCTCCTGACACATGAGAACATTGTTAGGCTTCTTCCTCCAAACAAAAAGTGGAAGGGCAAAGGGTTAATCACTCTTTCTTTGGCTTTGGGACCAATTTATCTTCCTAAAACTACATGCATGTATCAATTTATCTCTGCTGTGTAGTGGCTAGGCCTTTCTCCAGCTTCCTGCCCCCGCACACGTATCTTCCACATGCCCTTTCTCTCCCTCGGGAACATGGGTGGCTAGTCATGGTTACAACTTTATTTTCTTTTTCTTTGGAGATTTATGTAAGCATCTGCACACACTTATGCATGGATTTATTCTTACTGAGATTTCTGTTTAATCTGTTGAGCTCATAGCAGTTACTAAATGCTTCACCTTTGCCCAACTGGTGGCAGTTCCAGCCGAGTCATTAGTGGACAGTGGAGGAAGGAAAGTCATCTTCCAGGGAAGGTCGTGATGGTTTCACCAAGAGGAGCGTGTCACGGCTCCCAGCCGCTGTTATCAATGACCTAGCCACGCGCTCTCTGACGTGTCTCTGGGTCTCAAGAATAGAAATGTCAGACGTGGCCTAAGCCAGTGACCCTAACAAAAATGCAGGGAAGTTTTCCAGCTTGGTATCTTCAGTGTTATTGCTTCTGCATGTTATTGATTGATTGATAAATCATTTTATTGGGGGCTCTTAACAGCTCTTGTAACAATCCATACATCAGTTGTATCAAGCTATTTGTACATATGTTGCCATCATCATTTTCTAAACATTTACTTTCTGTTTGAGCCCTTGGTATTGTTAGATCTCTCTGGAGCTAGATTTATACCTCGGTCCTTGGCTCCGCGCGAGAAAGAATTCACGCCGAAGCCTGGTTCGTGATCGAAGTGAGTTTTATGAAAGTTAGAAAAAGTTTTAGGTTTACACGGCACCCAAGGGGCTCCTCCCGGACATGCGGCCTAGCTGGAAGCGGCTCTGCGTCCCGCAACGCGTGCCCAAGCTCTCTGTGCCTGAGTTCTCCCTCCTCTGTTCTAAGTTCTCCCCCGTCTCGATTCTTGTTCCCCCTCCCCTCCGGGCTTCTGCCTTTTCAAGGATTCCACAGGGAGGCGTGGTGGAAGACCCCTGGTCGACCCCATTGGCTGAATTGAATTTACCTGGCTAGGTGATCCAATTCAAGTTCACGCCCACCCCTGCCTACCGGCGGGAACCCTGAACATGTGCGCTGTGCCACTCCTTTGTTCCCCTAGCTTGGCTCTCTGGGCACGCGTTAATGGACATCCCCCAGTCCTATGCTGGCCTACCTAACATTCGCCTACCTAACAGTATCAGCTCTTCTTTTTACCCTCCCTTCCCAGCCCTCCCAGCCTTGTGACCCCTTTATAAATCATTACTATTTTCATATCTTATACTGACCACTGTCTCCTCCTATGGTTTCTGTTGTTCGTCCCCCTTGGTGGGTGTGTGATTATGTGTCCATCATTGAAATTGGTTCCCCTTTTCTCCCCTTCTATCCCCTCCCTCCCCTCACCCTCCTCCTATCGCTACTCCCATTTCTGTTCCGGAGGGGTTTATCTGACCTGAATTCTCTGTGTGGTGAGCTCTTATCTACCTGTGTACATGCTCTGGGCTAGCCCATAGTGAAAGGCAGGATTGGAGCCATGATAGTGGGGGGTGAGGAAGTCTCAAAAAAACTGAGGAATATTGTGTGTTTCATTGGTGCTATACTGTGCCCTGGTTGACTCATCCCTTCTTTGGGTCCCTTCTGTAAAGGATGTCCCATTGACTACAGATGGGTTTGGGGTCTCTGCTCTGACCCCCCTCCTAGTAACAATATGTATTGTTGTTATTTTGGGTCTTCTGATGCCTGTTATCTGATCCCCTCGACACCTCATGATCGCACAGGCTGGTGTGCTTCCATGTGGGTTTGTTGCTTCTCTGCTAGATGGCTGCTTGTTTATCTTCAAGCCTTTACACCCCAGATGCTGTATCTTTTGAACAAAAAACATTCCTCAGATAAGTTGAAGATATTTCTAGTGGGAAGTCAATATGGTACTTGAATAGTTTAACAAGGACCAGCTGCCATCTAGTCCATTTGGACTGACCCTCTAGGGTAGGGTATAAATGCTCTAGGGCTTCCACGCCTGTACATTTTGATGGGAACCAAAGCCTCGTCTTTTTCCCAAGCAGTGCTGGTTTCAAACTGCTAGCCTTCACGTTTACAGCCCAGCACTAGGCCACCAGGACTTCTTTTGAAGAGCTTAGAGAACCCACAGAACGACTCCTGCCGAGTATATTGTCAACAAACGAACCAAACTCATTACCACCGAGGCGATATGCTGGCCCAGTGACTCCTGCTCTCTAGGATCCACCCAGATGAAGCTCCGTTTACCGGCGTCTCAGTAGCTGCTGCTAATGAGAAGGTGAAATCAACGTTCCACCTCCACGTCGATTTCTTTACCGTGTGTGTTGCTTGTGATCTTGTGGTTGACAACACGACTGGGGGAAGTTTTAAAATACCAGGGACCACATTGCCCTGTTCATTTCCATTCAGTATTACGAAACCAAATGGAAATTGGTCTTTGCTGTAAGGAAATCTGTTATATGAAAGTCTGATTACAAAACTAATCTACAGAGTCTGTATAAGTTACTAGAGAATTCTTGAACATTTAGTTATTGAATTGCTCACGTTTGTGTAAATAAAGATCTATGTGCATCTATTTGTGTGAACCGGTCACGTTTATCTTTAGTACTATAGTACTACCTAGTACTCATGCTGTCGGTATGGGGGATCAACCGGAAGTGTCAATCGTTTGAAGAGCTGTTCGTTTTGAGTGCGTTTACAAGCATCATCGCACACAGAACTGGGACGTCATTAATGTGGTTACTAGGCAGTTCTTAACTGCAGCCAGTTGAGGACAGTGTAGGCAAATGAAGGTGCCTCAACTCAGGTTGGCTTCTACTCAAGTATATACGGTACTATTAACCTTGCTGGGGGAAGACAGCACACGTAGATGTATGTGTATCTTGTAAATCTGTAACAAAGCTAATGTTCAGTGCATCTCAGAAATTCAGGTAATGCTTGGAGAATTTGACATCTGCGTGGCTTCCCCTGACAAGTTCACACAGCTTCAACCGTTCTTCTGAAGCTTATTCTTAGTGATTTAATGCCCCTTGTCCCTGTTAGACATTGATCACCGAGGCAAAACCGTGAGGTAGGTGAGAGAAAAAACTAGCCAACGGCTGAGCTTTGAAAGACGTGGAAAGCATTTCATTCCCCTGCTCTGTGAAACAAGTGAGCACTGCGCACTGAGAAAGGCAGAGCCAAAGTAAAAGTCGGCATTTGTGCAGTGGACTTTACTCCCTGAGGGCAGCAGGGAGGCTGACGTGACCGTCCTTGAGGCCTTGTCTCGCCCCGGAGTAGGCTATTTCACCGAAGCTGGAAAGCAAGTGCAGTAGACCGAAGGGAAAGTCCTGTGAGTGACCATGCCCAGGGCAGGGGCATGATGCCCCACTGTTCCAACATATACCAGTTCTGGAGTTCCACAGGAAGACTGGCAAGGCCTGTTTGTTTTATAGGAACAAATATGCCATCCCCCAGAGACCCTGGATCACAGTGGCAATCCTAAGTCAATACAGCCATTTGTTTATCCCTTTCTACACTGACAAGTTTTCGGTCACCCCTTTGGAGTTCTAGCTCTTGCTTTTCTGATACTCGATTACCTCCAAACATCTCCTGTGAATAGTGTGTATGGGTAGTAATTGTTATTTTATCTAAGGGAAAAGGAAAATACATAGACATATATTTAAGAAGCACGAGGTGTTTGTTTCTCAGGTGCTTAAAACTCTAATACTTTTTGATGGATTTTTTAAAAATCATTTTATTAGGGGCTCATACAACTCATCACAATCCACATATCCGTCCATTGTGTCAAGCACTCCTGTACATTTGTTGCCCTCATCATTCTCACATTTGCTTTCTACTTGAGCCCTTGCTATCAGCTCCTCATTTTCCCCTCCCTTCCTCCCTCCTCCCCCCTCCCTCATGAACCCTTGACAATTTACAAATTATTATTTTGTCATATCTTACACTGTCCGACGTCTCCCTTCACCCACTTTTCTGTTCGTTCTTGATTGATGTTTTAGCCATAAAAACAGTTTGGTGGTTTAGGGAGCTATAACAGGGAGACTATGCCATTGTGTAGTGATGGGGGTGTAGCTGCCATCCTGTGGCTCCCCCCTCTCTTACCCCAGACCCACCGAGGAGGCCTGCTCCCTACGGCTTTCCAGGTAGAAACAGGTTGCCAGAAGCCAAGGTGCTTCTGGATTGGTTCAAGCTACCAACCTGTAGCTGCTTTCTTCCCAGCTTTGTCCCATGTACCTGTTTGTTGATTGTGTTATATCCTTTTGTTCTTAATAAATAGCTGTGAGAACAACTAAGTGCCGAGTCTCGCGGATCCTCCTAATAGAGCATCAGACTCAGGGGATCTTGGGAACCCTTCAAGCCATCCTACTATGTGTAGCTGGAGCTCTTTGGAGACGAGATAATCAGTCTCTCCAGCTTTGCGCGCTCAGCACAAGCCCTTCGCTTCGTAATTCAAATGGGTACCTTACACTCTTTCACTACACCGTGTTTGTGAAGAATAAATGTGAAAGTATGTTTGTTTATTCATTTTACTCAATGAACAGTTGCCTCCTATGGGCCAGGCACTGTGCTAAACGGGGGAAGAGGGTCCTGGATACATGGAAAAATGGCTCCCCAAAGATATTCATGGCTCAATACCTAAAACCTGTAAAGATGTTATCTTACATGGCAGATGGATTTTACAGGTGTCATCAGAGATCTTGAGAGAGTATTCAGGGTAATCCACTTGAGCCTAATGTAATCACAAGGGTCTTTAATATGAGGAGCTCAAGAGTCAAGCCCTCAGTGAGATGGACCCCCGCGTACCAGATGGCGAAGATGGCACCGGACTGGGCAACGTTCCATTGTGTTAGGCATGAGATTATCATGCGCCAGAACAGCAAACAAGAAGATCAAAGATAAAGGAAACATCCGAGAGAGACGGAAGATGCCACTTGGGTGGCTTCGAGGATAAAGGGGCCATGAGCCAAGAAAAGCAGTGGCTTCTAGAAGCTGGAGAGGGCCAGGCAACAGACGCTTCTCTGGCTCCTTCAGAAGAACTCATCCTCTGGACTTTGCCCAGTGGAACCGATTTTGGACTTATTATCTCCCAAACTGTAATATAACTTGTGTTATTCAAAGTCACCAAATGTGTGGAGTGTTTTTTTTTATAGCTTCAATAGGAAGCTGATTAACAGGATACAGAGCTGAACAAGGTCAACAAGGTTTTTGCCCTTCCCAAGTTTATAGGTTAGTGAGGGAGGCTGACAATAAAAATAAACGATGAATTAGGCAAGCACCATGAAGAAAAGACTTAAGTGTTGGCAGAGAATAACAAGATCCAACTTTAGGCAGAGTGATTAGACAAGGTGAGGAGAACTGCATGAAGGCCACACCTGACTTCCTCCTGCTACCAAGACTGATAGTCACATGCTCCAAACTTTTTTTTTCTGTTTTACCATATTAAACCAACTGCCCTTTCATGGCTCTCTTTCATGGCTCATGGCAATGACCACACAGAACTCAAAGAAAAGGTTCATAATTATTGGGGTTTATAAAGGACATTTAACAGGTGAAAAACGCTCGCGATACAGTTTGGACAGTTTCTTCCTGCTTGGGTAATGCTGCAACTTGTTTTAGCACTGCCAGCAAGTATCCAAAGGGCATGCCACTCTGCTGTACCCATCAACCTCAATATAATCAGCTCCAGCTCCATGACTCAGCAAACCCAGCTCCCCCACAAGTGACCAGAGGCACCCTGCTCCATAAGCCAGTGTTCTGCCCCAAAGCTAGGAAGTCCACCACTGTGACTCGTACTTTGACTCCTGATTCTTATGTTGCTGCCCCTTTACCACCCCTCGAGTCAGAACTGTCACCTGGGTCAAGGAGTTTCCATGTGCAAGGCCGTCAGGGTCCAAAGGACACCCACTCCTGACTCAACTCTTGCTGGTAGTGAAATCGCCCATTTCTTGCTTCTAAGAAGGCTCATTTTATACCCAGCATTGTGCTACCACTAGCCCTGTTAATAAGCTCTCACAGCTGAATCATACAATCCAATCAGTAACTTCCCTCACCTTACCTAGCCCATCAGGAAACAAAAGTCCTTTGATGTGAGTAAAGAAGGCTATGGCTAGAAGGGCCGTATTAAATAATTCACTGCATTACACAAAGCCTGTCTGATGAGGCATGTAAGCAGCTATGTGGAAGGAGATGGCAGAAGGAGAATTGGACACAAGGAAGTCTAGGCAAAGGACACTTAAGCATGAAGGGCCTGGACAGGAATTTTCTGGAGCCTGATAATCCAGTGTGAGGAGCTTAGGCAGAGTGGCATGAAGTGCAGTGATAGGGTGGGGTGGGGAGACCAGATACGAACCTTGAATTTGGTTCTAAATGCAATGGAAAGTCACTGGTGGCTTAGCAGTGAGCCTGGTTGGCCCATGGTGAGCCCTCAGTCCTTTATTATTGAGCATCACCAACAATTAATTCTTTTTTAAAAATTGACTTGATTATTTTGGGATATAAAATCGAGTGGTGTAGTGGTTATGCCTTGGGCTGCTCACTGCAAGATCAGCAGTTTGAGATTAAAAGCTAGCTCCTCAGGAGAAAGACAGAGCTTTCAACTCCCCCAAAAATTACTCTCTCAGGAACCCATGGGCCGTTCTACCTGTCTGATAAGGTCACTATGAGTCAGCATCAACTCTGGCAATGAATTTGTGAAATAGGGTCACAGTACTGTCAGACTGTTAAATTCATGAGCAGGAGAGGTAATCATATTTAGTCCAAAGCTGATTCCTGAAGTGAAATTTGGGTATACCCTCAAGCT
>NW_022104341.1:5659394-5669480 GCF_000313985.2 Echinops telfairi | reverse complement strand
TATAGCTAGGAACTGGAAACACAGGGAATCCAGGGCAGATGACCCCTTCAGGACCAGTGGTGTACCAGGTCTTTTAAGACGCTATCTGATCTGTTTCCAGTTTCACATAGCAAATTAGGGTTCGTTCCAGGCTCTTTTAGATCAGTTTCTCAGAGCAATCCTGGCTCCTGGGTGGTGCTGGAATGATCCAGGTGGAGCTGCAAAAGCAGATTCCCACTCTTCCTCCTGGAGGATGGGCTAGAGTACAAACGTTGCTAATTGCTAGGGAGACGGCATAATTTAAATAAGTTTGGGAAACTATCTGCTAGATGGTAGTGGGGTCCCCCTTAGCTTCTGTGGGATTAGCTCTTTTAAGCCTAGCAAAATGCCCAACTGACCAATCCGCACAGCCACTTTGTATGGAATTTGCACTTATTTGCAGACTAACCAATCAATCTGTGTAGGACGGTAGCAAATTATAGGCTAACCAGTCAATCCCTAGTAAATGATCTCAGAACTACAAACCAAGGCCAGATTCAGAAAAAGCTGTTGTCCTGGGGCAGAGGAACTGGAAGTACTTTGATAAACATTGAAGTTTGGTAGCTGATCCACTTCAGATTAATCTGACAGCCCCACGCTGACTGTCCCTGCGCCAAAATTCGTTCTGCTAACAGTAACGGGACTGGAATTCTTGAAAAGTAAACACGCAAGTCCTTTATCACTTGTCTTTGTCCGTGCGATTGCCTCTACCTAGGAACCCGTCATCTCGCAGAAACAGCGTCTACCTGTGTAGGCCACAGATCACAAAACCGCCTTGCATTATGCGTATTTCACTTAGCAAATACTCACTGCCGACTGTTCTAGGAGCTGCTCTCTGGTTGGGCGACATCTGTGAGTAAGACAGGGCCTCCGCCCTCAGAATTACATGCTAGTGGGGAACTCAGAAAGGAACAAAGACACTGTGTGTCAGGTCTTAGAAAACACAACATTCATACATACTCCTATTGAAGTATAAGCCAAAAAGTCCCGTGAGGTCTTCCAAATCCCTGTCCTCACGTAGCAACTTACACTTAGATGCTTACATTTTTTTAATCGTTAGCTTTCATACCATCAAGTATTAAGAACAGAAGCTGAATTCCAATTCAACAATATGAAGCCTTTGCTACCTTTCATCCTATACCTTTGTAGTCTGCAGAGAATGACAAAGGTCAGAGATCACTGACCTATACTTTCACTTAAGATCTTTTCTTCTGGCCAAACTTGGCCCATCCACCCCTTAAACTTTTTATCACGAATTAGGTGGGGGTTTACATTTCAGATCATGTTTACATTCCACAACTTAGACAACCTATCAAGCTTGCCCTGCTTCCCCACCCCCTTTTCCTCTTCTCCCACTTGTAGAATATTATCTTCCCCTTTACCCAAGGTAACACCTGTGCACCTTCTAGCCTATTGCTTCCTCTCCCCAGCCTCTCCCCCTCACACCTGTGGTAATCACCAGTCTGTTTCTTTTGGATAAAGAACCCTTTATGTGGATTTTTTATAACAATGGTCTCTTAATTTCATTTGCTTGAAGGAACTTCACTTAGCATATGCTCCAAATCCACCCACATCACAAGGCGTGTATTTCATCATTACTCTCAACTGACGCTAATCTCCCATTGTGTGTCGATACCAGGGGCGTTTTGGCTGCGTCCCTCTTGCTATTGTGAATTGTACTGGAGCAAACGTGAGTGTGCACGAATCTGTTCTGGCAATGGCTCTATTTCTTTAGGGGACGCACCAGATAGAGGGATCGCTGGTCAGACGGTACTGCTACTCCCAGTGGTTCGAGGAAGCGCCACACTCCTTTCCACAGTGGGTAGGCAGGTGTACAGTCCTATCAGCAGCGCATGAAGACTCCAATCTCTCCAGCACGTCATTTCCTGTATCGATGCCAATGTGAGGTAGCACGTTATTTTGATTTGCATCTCCTGAATGCCTACTGCTCCTGAGCACCTCTTCATAGGCACACAGAAACGCCGGCAGTGGTCTAGGGGTGAGAGCAGGCTCTCGGTGGGAATCCTGGGTCTACATGGTGAAGCTGCTAGCACCGAACGCTTGTCATCAGGAAAGTTGTTAATGTGAAGCCATTGAGTACTTGGCATACAGTGAATCCTTAATAATATTAACTATTATTACAATTATTATAGGGTGGGAAACGCTTGATTTTTTTCAAGGATCAATGAATATCCCTATGAAAATATTAGATATTTCAGGGATCTTCTGAATGAGTAGTTGGAAAGGCCTTTAAAAAAATTATAGTTTCATCATTGAAAACAAAACATTTAATGTAAAGAATCCAGAAAAGATGCTAACATTCCTCCAACCAGATTTATTGAATATAATTAATTCTACAGTCATCATGACATGCTGCTACACACGAGCCTTTCTCACCAATACTGTGATAGGTTAGTCCACAGAGCGCCCCCAAAGCAGCTTACTCTGAAATAAACAGCAAAACATCCAAAGTCTTAAAAGCCTGCAAGTAGCCGCCTAATACACAACTATTGGTCTCTTCCCATCTGGAGCAAAGGGGGTTGAAGAAAGTCAAAGACGAAAGCAAACTATTAGTCCAAAGGACTGTGCCACATCATCTACTCTCCTGAAACTAGAACAGGATGCAGCCTGTTACCTCTAGCGGCTCTGACCGGGATTACAGAAGAGAAAAATGTAGGACAAAATCCAAATTCAGACTTGCTGGTCTGATAAGGGCTTGGTGGAATCCTGAGGCTGGCCTTAAAACACCTTTTCAATTTGAAAACTGAGCTCACTATTGGAGAAGGTTCACCATACAGCCAAATTAAAAAATCCAAAACAAACTCAAATTCACTAACATCAGTCGATACCGACTCAGGGTGACCCTGTAGGACAGTGTAGAACTGCCCGTGAGTTTCCGAAACTATAATTCCCGATAGGAGCAGCTGGCCTCACTTTACTCCCATGGAGCAGCTAATAGGTTTGAACTGCTGTTGTGAGGTTTGAATTGCAGTGATCAGCCCCACGCTTAACCTCTCCACCGCCAGGCTTGCCCACAGCTGAACAATAATAGGCTGGCCTGTAGGCTGGGGTGAAGAGTAAGTAACACCAAGGGGGAACGTGCTCCTTGGCCTTCAACCCCAAGAGATCGAAAGGGCAGCATTTGCCCCAAAGCAAAATTCCAAAGGCAGAAGGGGCAGGCAAGCTGGGGAATGGAAATGGGGTGGGAGTGGGGAGAGGGATGTCGTGAGACGTGGCATAAATCGTCCAATGGGAAAGGAACTTGCGTTGTCGGCTTTCACCTAAACCACAAGGAAATGTTCAAAAGCGTGAAGGAAAATGCCCAGTACACATGCCACGGCCTAACTGCTGGAATTTAGTAGTTGTAGGAAACAGAAGTCAGATCATGTCAGGGTGGAGAGTGATCTGTCAAGAAGCCATTTTGTGCACTGCCACCGTGATGCCGTCGTGTTTCTGGATCATAATGTTCCTGAAAGACAAAGCAGAGGCATTTGCTAGAGCTGCACCGCTGGGAGCCAGCATGAGGCTAACTGCGCCCCCACCCCGCCGCCCCCGCGCTGTGGCGCAGAACTACTCATCAGTCTTCAACGTGACTTTTGAAAAAGCCGATGGCCCTGCTTTTCTTGCAAGGTTCCTCTGGGTAGATTTGAACCTATGAGCTTGTAGTTAGCAGCTGGGGACGTGACCCTTTCCCACCACCTGGGCACTCCAAAACCCAAAGCAAACTCGGTGCCAGAGTTGATTCCGACTCACAGGACAGAGCAGAACTGCCTGGTTCTGCATTTCTGCAGTTGTAAAGCTTCACGGGAGCAGGAAGCCTCACCTTGTGCCCTCTGGGTGGCTCAGTGGTTAGCAGCCCAACCTGCAGTCCACTATGCTTGATGCCAGGGCTCCTTCACGTGGGGACCACGTACAATTGTAGACACTTGGGGGCTGTGTACTATGAAAAAGTATTTACCATTTTTCTAATATTACCAGTACAATATTTGTTTTATTTGTACAGTAAAAGATTGGGAAAATACAGAAAAGTATTAAACAAAAATGAAATCCCATAATCCTACCACCCAGAGGCAACCACTATTAACATTTTCCTAGTTCTTTATCTACATGTATACTATACACGCATTCCTCAGTTGTCGACTGTCTCATTACCCAGGATTTTGCATTAAGACCACTGTAAAACATCCACTATCCGACTGCTCCGTGCATCGAGGCAGTGGGCATGGTGGGAAGGGTCGCGTGTCTCCAGGGTCCTCTGAGAAGCTGGGCTGCACTGCCTTCCACTTTTGCCGCTTCCGGCCAGCAGGGTGCCATTTCGGTACCCACGGTCTCCAGGCGAACACGTAAGCAGCACAGAGCCACTGGGCTCCTGCTCTGGGTTCCCAGCTCCTTTCGGACCTGAAGCCGTACAGCTCAGATTTGGGGTTTGGGTGGGTGGGGGATTAGTGGAGAAGAGGCGTCGGAGACAAGAATCTACAGGGACATGATGTGAGTTTAACAACACCTCAAAGCCTGCTAACTGGGTCTGAAGCCCCTGCCTCAACAGGCCCTGAAGGCAGAGCAGGCTCCTTGGTTTCAGCCACGGGGCTGCAGGGAGGGGTGGGAGTGCAGTAGGGGGAGGCACGGAGAAGAGCCCTGGAAGTGCATCCTCGAGGGATACTCTGACCCAACACAGGAGAAAGTGGAATGGGTAAGCTGGGGTCCCTCCAGTTACACAGCCAGGCTTTATCCAGCTGTGCCGTCGCCAAACCTGTCCACTGAGAGAGGACCCGTCCCTGGACCCGTGACAATGGTGAGCGCGCCACCCGAACCTGGCTGATATTATTTCTATGATCATAGTTCCTAAATTGAGAACCAGACAAATGGATGGCCTGGAAACAGAAAACAAAACGCCCCGCCTTTTTCACACAACGGCCGGGTCTTTGGAACCTAACCATGTTAAGTGAGGAGTGGGTGTACATACACTTTCTCTGTGTGTGACCCTGTCACACTACATCATCTGCCTTCACTCAGTGTTGAGAACACCCTCTCACAGAGTATCTTTGGAATAGCCTCTTCCTACTCAAGTGTTTTGTTCTTTGATTCGTCTTCCTCTCGTTGGGTAGATGGTAGCGCTTCAGACAGTAAAACCTGTGTAAGGCACAAACCTGTCCAGAAGGGAAACTCAGCTATTGTCTACTAAAACGAGTGACAGAAAAAAGGGGAGACTGCACCCTAAGGTGGAAAACTTGTGAGACCCAGCAAAGAAGGCGGCCCCACCTCCCTGCCCCGCTGTGATTCAGACTCTCCCTTCCACGGTCATGCATGAAGCAGGATGGGCTCGACGGCAGTGAGCGTCATCTAGTCTGGTTTTGCGGTAGCTTCATTTGAAACACATTCCTTTTAGAGACCAACGTGTCTGCCACTGTGTGGTCCACAGAGCCCCCTTCAAAGTGCTTTCACAAAGTCTGTCTCTGCTAGATCAAAGCCACCATCAGGACTTGGAATGAGGAGCCAGTGATGATCCCAGGGCAGCCCCATCCCGTTCCCCGGAGGCTTCTCGGTTGACACCCACTCACCCGTTATCTGACTCGAGACACACCACGGGGATATCAGTGGGGTCAGAGGTTAGCTTAGCTGCTTGCTGGGCTAATACAGATATCACTCCAGCATGCTCATCCGACAGGGTCCCACGGCCTGGAAGACAGAGATAGCTTGTTACCTCCTCATCCAAACATGGGCAAGAAGTACTTCCTGTTGATTTGCTTAAAAATAGATGGTTCAGCCCCTGGTTGAGGTGGCTGTGTAGGTGCCGCAGTCAGTTCTGATTCACCTCAATCCATTGTACAACAGAATGGAACACCTCTGTGCCATCCTCTCAGGGCACAAGGGTGGTTATGTTTATGCCCAATGTTGCTAACGTGAAATGCTTTCAACCTGACAATCAACTGATTAGATCAGTGACAGATCCACCCACCTGTCCTTGTGATCAATGGATAACATGTTAACACTCAGTTTTCAAAGTCAGTCCAATCGTCTCTAATCACCTTTTCCGAGATATAAAACTCAACAACAACAACAACACAAACGCGCTTCCACAGAGTCCACTCTGACTCATAGCGACCCTAAAGAACAGGGAGAGCTGCCCCGTGAGCTTCTGAGGCTGTCACTCTTTACGGGAGTAGAGAGCTCCATCTTGCTCCAGAGGTGCAGCTGGTGGTTTTGAACTGCTGACTTCGAGACTGTCGGCCCAAAGTGTAATCAGTACACTGCCAGGGCTCCTTCCAAGATACAAAGGAGTGGTAATTTAAGTGAATCTGAAAGTCATACAGTCATCTTATGTGAACTGCATGGAGACAACAAGAAACCCGGAGGTGAGGCTGACAAGAAACAGTGTGGGCAAGAGCCCTGTTGAGACCAATGAACCAATCCCTCACGGGTGGTCTGACCTCCTTTAACGGAGCTCAACCATAGAGCTTAGAACAGTCTTTACTCAGAAGTCCATAAAACCAGTGACAGCATATGCGGAAGTTCTGTGAGCGATTCTTTTGGCTATAATACAAGTAAGCTGGCTGGTTTTCAGTATCAACAGAATTGACTTCTTAATAATGTATGCCTTAGATAATAACTGAATCTTGAATTCTCAGGATAAAAAGTAACTACTAGTCTACTTGAATGCTTTGGTTATTCACCTTTCTAGATTTACTTCCTGAAGTGTAACTGTTCTCACTTACTTGAACACACTCAATATTTCTCAAGATCAAAGAGGTGAAGAAAAAAATTAAGACCTCAAGTTGCGATTTTGAAGGGTTTTATGGGAAAAACATGGAACGACTCAAGAAGGATCAGGGGAAGATGGAAAGAATACTTAGTCACTGAGCCAAATCATTAGTCAGCATGCAAGCATTCCAGGGGGCAGCACAGGAACAAGATTCCAAGATTCTAAAGGAGGAAGTTCAGGCTGCACTGAACACATTAGTAACAAACAAGCTCCAAGAATTGATGGAATGCCCAGTGAGCTGTTTCAACAAATGGACACACTGCTGGAAGCACTCACTTGCCCATGCTGACTAAAAGAAATCCATATTTGTGCCCAGCCCTAACAAAGGTGATTCAACAGTGTGTGTAAACTATTAAACGGTATCATTACTGGCACACACGAGTAAAATTCTGAAGATAATTCAAAACTGGTTACAACAGTACAACACTATGGAACTACCAGAAATTCACACTGGATTCGGAAGAAGACCTGGCGCAACACAAAAGATTTCACTTCTGATATCAGATGGTTCTTATCTGGAAGTAGAAAATACCAGAAAGATGTTTATCTTGGGTTTTTTTTGCTGTGCAAAGGCATTAGACTGTGTAGATAATAAAAATTTAGAGATAACAACAAAAACATTTAAAGCTGACATTGTGAAGAATGAGAATTCCAGATCACTTAAGGGTTGATGCAGAACTTGTACATAGACCAACATGCAATTGTTCAAACAGAACAAAGGAATACTACATTGCTTAAAACTAGGAAATGTGGGTTGTATTCACTCACTGTACCTCTTTACTCTGCATGTTGAGCAAATCATCCGAGAAGCTGGGTTCTATGAAGAACACAGCATCAGGACTGGAGGAAGACTCGCTAACCTTCAGTATTCTGTGACATACTGCCTGCTGAAAGCAAGGCCTGGAAGCACTTGCTAAGAAACATCAGAGACTACAGCTTTCCGTATGGATTGTGCCTCAAGGTAGCAAAATCAAAAACCCCCACAACTAGAGCAACAGTCAACCTTACGCTAAATGGAGAAAAAATGAAGTTGTCACTCATGGAAGCAGCAGCCAAGGAATCAAACAATATATTGCATCGGACAATACTGCTTCAAAAGACCTCTTTAAAGTGTTAAAAAGCCAACTTTGAGGACTAAGGTGTGCCTGACTCAAAGCCAGTATTTTCAGTCACCTCCTATGTATGTGAAAGCTGGGCAGTAACTAAGGACGAGGGAAGAACTGATGCCTTTGATTGCGGGGCTGGTGAAGACTGTTGGAAGTACCACGGACGGACGGTCAGAAAAACAAACAAATCTGTCTTGGAAGAAGTACAACGAGAATGCTCCTGAGATGACTAGACTTTGTCTCACGTACTTTGGACCTGTCACCAGGAGAGACCAGTCCCTGACAAAGGGCTTCACTGTTGATAGAGAGTCAGCAAAAAGGGGAAGAGAAGCATGTTAAACCTAGGTGGTGGTTGACTCTGAACTATATTATAAGAACTGTATTTCACTATCTACTCACAGTGTTTTAAGCACAGTTGACCGAATAACCCATCTTGCAGGGTTATTGTGAAAATTGGAAATAAGGTATGTAAAGCTTAGCACAGCCCTGACATGGCAAAAATTCAATAAATGATAACTGCTGTCATTATTTGGGTCCCTTCTAGATCCAAATGAAAATGATTCAAGTATGATTTAATAGAGATAAATGTTTAATGATGGGACTATAAGGTACATTTCTACTTTCCTAAATGCCAGCTGAAAAATTCCAAGTTTCTAACCTTGTTATTTGGACATAATCTCTATTCTGTTTTTTTTTTTTCATAATCTCTATTCTTACAGAAGTATCCAGAAAGTATACGTATAATAGGAAATGGTAGCTAGAGATACTCACAGCCCAGGTTCAGTCCTTGTGAATCTGTGCACAGGACGCCAACAATGGATGGATTCTTCATTCTGGTTCGAGAGTCACAGGAAGGATAAAACAAATGATGTGAGAAAATGACTTTAAGTAACTTTTAATTCATATGCTTCTGATGTGACAGACACTATCGTAGGTGCTCAAGTTGGTATTTCTCAACCTTTAACAGCAACAACAAAAAGATCCACCTAACATGCCTCCCCACTACCTCAAGAAGAAAAACGAAATTAAATTAAAATGATCAGGCAGAGCTGGTCCTGTGGTGGAATTCTCAGGGAATTCTCCATGTAGGAGAGACCCAGGTTTGATCCCCAGCCAATGCACCTCAGCACTGTCGGCAGAAGTCCTGGTGATCTATTTCTGAAAATCAGCCAAACGCAGATCCTAGAGACCACAATGGAACCAATCACGGGGAAGGTGTTGGACCAGGCAGCATTTTGTTCTAGTGTGCATGGGGTCACCCTGCGGCTATCACCAAAAATGGACTTAAATGTAACGCACGAAAAGATCTGGGCACAGACATTGTTATGCCTATGTTTTCTATCCCTGCTGAAAATGCAGGCTTTAACATATAAACCCATCCAAAACAACTGCTGCGAAACTCTTAAGTTTGCAGTAACACAGTTTGAAGTGAACACAGGTGCCTCCCACACAGGAAGAGGGAAGCGGAGGGGCCAGTGGTGAAAGTTGTTTGTAAACGTCCTTAGACTTTTCTAGTTTGGAACACATACCCACGTAGTTCTCGAGTGGACTCTGACGCACGGTCATCCCCTGGGTTTCAGAGCCGAACTGTGCTCCGCAGCAGTTTTGGGAAGCCCCAGGCCTTTCTTCCCAGGCATCTCCGGTGGCCTCAAGGCCCCCAATCTTTCCGTTAGGAGCCCAAGTTAACTGTTTGCCTCACCCAGGGGCTTTGAATCTCAAATAAACATGAGAGATTCGAGAACAATTAAGAGCTCTCTCAGCTCCCTAAGCACCAGGCTGAGTAGGGAGGCAGCCCTCCGTTGGGGACATTCTTGTATGTCTATTTACGTTTGGATTTCAGGGTTCGGCTTTATGTACCTGCACATCCTCCCCCAAAGCTATCTGCTACAGCGCTTGAAGGAGCGACCTGGTACGATCTCAACAACGTGACAGGGCGGCCTCGGGTTAGAACCCGGGTGGGGAGCCAGGGTTCAAGGGGAGGAGAGTGTTCACTCCGAGCCGCAGCCCTGCGGGCCTGCAGCTTCATGCCAGTGCCCGCGACAACTTCCCACCACTCGGGGTGCGCGCGGCTCCACCCAGGTCAGTCCTCGGGCTCCCGCCCTTCGCCGCGACCCCGGGTCCGTTCCAGCAGACTCGGCTACTCACGTGTCCTCCAGGTGCTGCTCCAAGGCCGTCTCCATCCCACCCGCGGCCCGCGAGACC
>NW_022104341.1:5658148-5659246 GCF_000313985.2 Echinops telfairi | reverse complement strand
TGCGTTGGAAACCGGAGCGTGTTCTGTGCTCTTTGCCGCCTGGCCTGGTGACAGGCTCCCGCCGGGAGAGAGGTCGTCGGCCGTCCCCGAGGCAGGGATGTTTTAACCTTGGGATGATGTTTCAGTGACTCCGAGAGCCATAGGGGTGGGTCCCCGCTGGCCCAACTTTGGCGATAGCCCGGCTGGTCAGTGCGGGACGGGGCCGTGCGGAGAGGGACCGTGCCCCGCTAGGAAAAGGCCCACGGGCACGTAGGGGACAGACGTGCGCCCGAGGGACTAACAGACAAGCTGGAACGAGGTAGGAACCCCGCAAACAAACCCCCAAACTTCGAGTCCATGCCAACTCAAGAGCGGACAGAGCGGCCCCAACCGGAGAACCATGAAAGGGCCACAAATCAGCAGATCGCTGCCCGGCGCTTCACGTGCAACTCACGTGCGTCCCAGCAGCGCGGGCTCTGCTTCCCGGGTTTGGACGTTCAGGGCCCTGATTTCAGAGGACCACCCAGTCAATTGGCCGGATGGACCATTTCGTGCTTCTGTACCGCCTCCCAGTGCTCAGCCTAGGGCCTGGGGCCTTACAAACTCGCAAGTGCCCATTCAAGGGAGGAAGAAGGAGAATTCGGAGGGGAAAAGGATTTGGAATATGTGCCTAATTGCCGCCATTGCCCTATCAGCTACCACACCACGAGAACTGGATAGAGCCCAGCTACCCGTCACAGGACGTTTTGAGCCAAGATTCTATAGAAGAATCCGGATCAAGATAAGGACATACAAAGCAGAATTTCAAATTCTCGTGAATTCCAAACGTTCTGGAGCCTGGAGATTGGATGAGCCCTTGAATCTATTGCCCTGAGATAATCTTTAAGCCTGAAACCAAATGATCCCCTCAAGTCACTTTAAAACAGAACAATCATTTCTTTTAACTAGTAAAAATTTTAAAAAGATCTGCCTTAGGCATTATGCACTTAAAAAATTATTTTATTGGGGGCTCATACTGCTCTTATCACAATCCATACATCCCTCCATTGTGTCAAGCACATTTGTACATTTGTTGCCATCATCATTTTCAAAACATTTTCTTTCTACTTGAGACCTTGG
>NW_022104341.1:5648089-5656936 GCF_000313985.2 Echinops telfairi | reverse complement strand
ATAATTTCAAGTCAACTTGAAGATATATAAAGGTGTAGGGGTGGAGTTTAGCCTGCCCATTAGGTTACAGCCTGATAGTGACTCCTTAAGGGTGTGGGTGTGGCCTGCGTGTAAGGAGGGCCCTCTCTTTCTGCCTTTACCTTCCTGCCGGGGAGCCACACTGAGACCTGCCAGAGCCCTGGAGACGTGTCCACCGCCTTTGGAGCCATGTGACTTGGCACCCACCAGCCTGTGGTCTTCCTGAATTCTGCATCACTACATGTGGCTGCGTGAGTCTAAAGAGGGAGTTATGGACTAGTGTCAGACGTATGGACTTTAGTTGGATTGGGCTAAGATACTTTATGGCTGTATAATTACTTCTTGATAGAAAGCTCTTTCGTACACATGTGTGTCTCTGGATTTGTTTCTTTAATCCACCTGACCTAACACACTACCTATGTGAAGGTGGCTTGAAAGTGCACAGTGCCAATGTCCAGGGGTTCTCATAGCTCTGGCCCCGAAGCTTGTTGCCTGCCCCCTCATTCCCTTGGCATAAGTTTTTGTCTTCTGAGCCAACGTCACCTTCAGCAGCAAACTCTTGGGTTGGGGCAATGTCATGTGAGATGGAAGCAAAGTGAGTCAGTGGACCAAGTCGGGTCAAAGAGTCAGGGAAGCTAGAGACCATCCTGGGGAAAGGTGGTGTCCCCAAGTGGATAGCCAAAACAGATGAAAGGTGCTGCCAGGTGTTTAAGTTAGTTAAGGCGGGGCAGCTAGAGTGAGGATAAAACTACAAGTTCCATTTTGAGAATGATGAGGCCAATGAATGTACAAATGTGCTGTACACAATTGATGTATGTATGGATTGTGATAAGAGTGGTATGAGCCCCTAATAAAATGATTTTTTTAAAGGTTCTAAGCTTGAGTATGGGGATGGGTGTACACCTCTTCCTGATGCAATCAAGCGATTGGATTGTTTGATTTGTGAATTATATGCCAATAAAAATGTTGGATTTTTTTTTTTTAAACTACAAGTTTCAGCCCAACTGCTGGTTCAGCAGATTTCTGTGTGCTCAGCAGGGTTAACTGGGGGCATTTAAAAGAGTGTGCAATGTCTGGGAGAGCCTTGTTTAGTGCAGTGCCTCCAGGAGGTGTAATTGGGTGTCGCCATCAAGATTCTCCAGGGATGTCTGAACCTGGGGTACCGGGGAAGGTGCTTGCTGAATGACCCAGGGCCAGGTACTGGATCTGTGTTGGGGCTCGTTTGCTTGAAAAGAATCCGGCTTGTATGTAGTGGCATAACCGAGTTTGAGTAAGAATGGTAAGTATGGCATGGACTGCCTCCAGAGCCTGGCGAGTCCTAGAATGTGCTGTGCTGGGGCACAATACAGTAGGGTCCCTGATTGTGCTTTACAGCACAAGGCATCTCCCAGCCTGTAGGTGGCCACATCATGCTGAGAAACTCCACAGACATGGTGGGGCCTTGTGTTTTGGGGAGGGCAGTTGCCCAACCTCTTTGCTGAAAGTGATGCAAGGCCTGTTGTAAATCCTCCCCTGACTGTGTCCTCTAGCGCCCCTTGAGAAGCATGTCATCAATATAAGTGGCAGCTGCTCAATTGGAGTGAATTTAAATCCTGTCCGCACACGCATTGTGATCGATGGTCGTCAAGGTGTTTTGCCCGCCCTTGAAAGCGAAAACAAACTGTGGTCGAGTATCCTCCAATATGGGCACCAAATACAGAAAATATTGGCCAAGTCTAGGACTGCAAACCATGAGCCCTAGATCTCCCCACATTTTTACAGCGTTAGGAATCAGAGCGTGCACATTTCCGTTGTGAAAATCAATTATGAGCCTCCACCCGTTGGTGGTGGCCAGATATGGCCATTATAGAGGAGACCATCTTAGTGCCCGGGACGGCTGGAGCCCACGCCCAGGCTTAATCACTATGAGCGGTGTTCCCCACTTTCACAAGAGGAGGCAGCCAATAGGCCTCTTTTTGGCAGCTTCCTCAAGAAAGGCCAAGCATTTGTCTTCTTCCAAAGATCTGTATTTGAGCGAAGGTGACTGTCCTATGATCGGAAAGGACAGAGCCACTAACACCGGCAGCTCTTTTAGACAAACAGTACCAATGGACACAGCATGTTTAATTTGCACTCCCCATGTGCTCCTTTCTGCATTGCCTTGTAAATTACATGAAGACCCCCGAGGGAATTCAGGGCGAGTCTCAGAAATGCCGTGTACACATTTTGTCCAAGGAGTTTGGAGGACTCCTGTGTCAGGGCCAAAAAGCTTTGGTTGCCTTTTCCCCAGTGCCCGCCCCCCTCCCTGTTTCCCCCTCACCCCCACCCCAGTTGTTTAAGCAGACTATTGTCCCTGGGAGGTGGGACAAGCCCTGGGGCCTGTGAAAGAGGTGGGGTGTGAACTTCTCCAGGAGGGATTGGTTGGCTGCCAATGCTGGGAATCTGGAAAGCTCTCTGGGAGGAAGGAGGTGGCCTGTGGGATTCCCTGGGGCTTCTGGGCTTGCTCATTGAGTGAGAGCCTGCTTAAGGAAATCAGATTATTAGGAACTGCCATATAGTGAAGTTGCCAATAGGTGGCCTTAGGTCTTAAGTGCAGGTTCCCTGAGCCTCTTGTGGGGAGCTTCTAGTGGGCCATTATGAGGACCGGGAAGTTGGGGGAATTTGCCTCCTCTGCCCCAACATGGGAAGGTTAGAGGCAGGGTGCAATCCCCCTCACACCTAGCTACTGGTACCAGGCCATGTAGAACTGCACCCCAATGAAGGAGTGGCACCACTGCCTGATAGTTTGGTGGGTCCCCACCCTGTCCATGGGGGCCTCCTGTAGGTTAAAGTTATAGTCTAGTTCAGTGGGACCATTATATTCCAAGAGATGCCACACCCATTGGACCATGCCTGTGTCCCATCATTGGGCGTTATTTAAAGTTTTCTGTTCACCCTGAGTTTGGGCTGTGATGGCCGCAATAGAGGATAAGCGAGAAACCAGGCCGTAGACACTCCGGTGAGGAAAGGCAAGGCCTCATGTCCAGGCTTAGGGGCTGTTGCCTTTGTGTGGTGCCCTGGAGGCTTCACGTCCTCCAGCCCGTGAGTCTTCAGTGGCCTGGTGCTCTGCTCTGCTTTTTATTATCCTTTGAGTGCAAGTTGACAGTGCAAATTCGTCTTCCACTAAAAACTCTATCCCCATTTTATTTTGAGACATTGATGGCAATCCTCTCCATGTAATAACACTCTCCCCACTTCCTCCAGGCTCTGCTTCCGTTCATCCTTACTCCCCGCCCCTTCCTGTCTCCTGAGCTTTGTTGTTGGGCAAATGCTGTCCTTTCAGCTGATGGCTGGTTTGACTGAGGAGTACAGTCTTCCTTGATGTGGTTACTGACTCCGTAGGTCTGCCCGGCACAGGAGCAGGCAGGGTTGCAGGGTTGTGGATGTAGCGGTTGTCTTGTGTGGTGCGCAGCGTGATAGGTTGGGTTCTCTAGAGAAGCAAACCCAGCGAGGCCTGCCTGTGTTTGTGTCTCGAAAGAGATCACATCGGGAAATGGTTTCACAGTTGTAGACATAGCTAAGTCCAGCGCGGTTCACACCAGGCTGCTCCTGACCCACCGACGACGCGGGCGAACAGGAAGCGGGAGGATGAAGCAGAGAGAGCTTAGAAGCACAGGCTAGTGGGTCCAGAGATCGGCAGTCGGCTGAATGAACCCACTCTCAGTAGTCCATCGACGTGGGGATTGGCAGCTGACATCCCAGGAGACCTATGAACCGGACACAAAGCCTAGCTCCGGCAGAAGAAAAGGGGCCAAAGAGAATTGGACTCTGCTCGGTCTCACTTAGACAACAAAGGAGGTGGCTTCAGGCTCCAACTCAATAGATAGGCTGAGTTCTGTAAATACATCTGGGGGCGATGAAGCAGAAAACATCTGTGTGGAAGTCCAGTCTGGAAGAGCAATTCTCCAAACTGGGTGCCTCAGGTTGTATCAGGGACTGCCAGAAAACAAAACGAGCCAGCCTGTGTTGGGACAAACGAGAGGATGAGTCTCTGGGGGAAGAGGACTTTGTGTAAAGAACCCATAAATTCGAGCTCTGACCACACTTTTCCTCTTCTTCCCAGAGCAAGCTCTTGGGAATTGGAAATCCCAGGAGAGTCCAGCAGGGAATGGCCACACCCATGTGTCCTGAATCAGAAGCAGGGATAATATGATACAATGATAATATATAAGTGGAGGAAATGGGGGTGGAAAGGGGGGGGGACCCAGACCTTGGAGATTGTCCCACAGCTGTTGGCCCAAGAGGCTCTAACCTGTCTATTGACCCATGGAGGGGCATCCCTCCTGAGGGTCCATTTAAGATGTGCAGTCCTGGCAGCGGCCTGGAGCTTTCCTATGTTTGGTCAGCGCTGTCCCCTCAAGACCATCAACCCACTGGCCTGCGGATGGGGCTTGAAAACGTTAGGGTCACAGGTCTGGGATGGAATGAGCCCAAAGCCTGCTTAGGGAATGGGTCCTCACATGCCACCAGGGGGCACCCAGGCCACAGAAACCCTGGTTGGACTGGAGGGACCTGGCGAGGGCAGCATCTCTAGCCAGTCCTAGGTGAGGCCCATGATTTGGAGGAGGGAACCCTGGCCGCCTACAGAGTCCCGCAGTTGCAGACTGGCATTCTGGCCTGGCCACTGCGCTGCCAACGGGCCCGCTGCTCCTCCGGGAGCTGCCTCAGCAGGCTGCGGGAGCATTCTTGGCAGTGGTGGGGCTGAGCCCCGCTGTGATACATCAGAGGAAGATCTCTTCCCTTCTCCAGTTGCGCACATGCTAGCTTAGCACACCGGCGAGGAGAGACACAGGGCCCGGAGTGGTCTAGCGCGATGGCTGCGTGGGCGGCAGGACTGGTGGCACCTGTTTGCTCTTTAAAGCCATGATAAACGAGATAATTCAATATCGTTTTAGTATACTTTTCTATGGAATGAAAATGATAATATATAGGGAGGAAAAAGAGAAACGAATCATCGTAGCCTAATTCCTAATGGCATAAATGGGAATGAGCGGGACAGAGTGGGCTGGGGGTTGGATGTGGTGGAGATGGGGGCAGGTACGGCACAAACACCTCAAGACTCTTGTCAGTTAAATCATCTCACTCCATGAGAGGGTGCAGTCCTTCCTTCGAATAGTGGATGCCCGAGTCCTCGATCCACAGTGACTCCTAATAGTGACCCATGCCTTCCAGTCAATTCTGACTCATAGCAGCCTGTGGGACAGCATAGAACTGCCTCTGAGTTCTATGGCTGCATGTCTTCCAGGGAGCAGGTAGTGTTCTTTCTCTCTTATGGAGTGGCTGCTGGGTTTGAACTGCTGACCTCGTGGTTAGCAGCCCAACACATAACCACTGCGCCACCAGGACTCCAGTCCTAATAACAGTGGTGGTACTACCGGGAATGCTGTTTATTAATGGTTGAGATAGATCTATCTCTCCCTCCATATATGGCTGTATAATTCACCACCTGTCAGTTTGCATATTACTTTACAAATAGTTACTGGGAAAATCTGTGGCACACCTGTTAGTTCGTCACACTTCCATGTTGCTGTGATGCTGGAAGCTATGTCCCCGGTGTTTCAAAAAGCGTACCAGCAGCGTCACCCATGGTGGACATATTTCAGCTGAACTGCCAGACAAGGGCTGACCTGGTGATCTACTAATAAAAAGTAGCCGATGGAGACGCTATGGATTAGAATAGAATGCTGTTCAGCCGGACATAAGCATGCTGATGATGGGGACCACCTGATGATGGGGACCACCTCAAAACCTTCCCTTCTGTTGCACACACAGTTGCTATGTGTTGGAGTTGACTTGACAGCAGTGAACAACAACAACAAGCACACACACACACACACATGGGTACGTTCAAATGTATTTCTCCTAAGATGGAGTGCGTGCATGCACAGGCATATTCCAAACAAGACGTGGGGGTCACGTGTCTCAGCAATCAGTGCATGGCTGCAGATATGTTCCCTGTAGTCCATTTGTCTCAGACTCCTCAGAGTGTCTGGAGAAACAAAACACAGAGGCTTTCCAGGGAATCGCTGGGCCACTGAAATGGGAGCTAAGGAGGTGAGCTCAAAAGGGCACCGTAAGGGGTAATCTTGGTAGGTTTTCTCAAATGGCACAGGATAATCACAGGGGCTTACTAGGAAGAAGCTTTAAGAAAAAGAGGAAATTGCACAGGTGAGAAAAAGGCCGAGGGTGTTGTCCTGAGGACTTTTTGGCCATTATGATAAGGCCTCTGTTCTTTCTCTGGGAGAGCAAGGGCTTGCCCACAGCCTTTCACGGGAACTACCCTGTCTGGCCTGCAGCTCCACTTTCGTTCCTCCAGACTGCCCCAATACAAAGGTCAAGGAAAAGGGGCACGAGCCGAGTCACGCAAGGACATGGTGCAAATCAGAGCACAGAATTATGTGGGGAAGGATTAGAGAGATGGAAACATCACCTTCAGAAGTTTATAGACCTAGATAAGAATATGGAGAAGGATAGCTTCACATTTGTATAGTATTATATAATAAAGGTTTCTATGATCTTGTAGCAAAGTTTTGTTTAAAATAGTTTTATTGATATAATCAACACATCATACAATTCAATAGTCATACAATTCACAGTCAGAAGAGCTTTGCAATCATCACCACAATCCACGTTGGAACATTTTCTTCCTTCTTGCACCCCTTGCTCCTGATTCTCCATTTCTACGACACCTCCCCTTCCATGCCCCAGGAGATTCTTAATGCAGTTGCAGCGTTCATAGATCCACCCCTCCTGACTTCCCTATACAGGAGAAAAACCAAAACAAGACAAAGGACAAGAACTCAGCAACAATAACTAAATAGAGAGAAACCTCCAAAGAGTGCAGGAAATATTTACAAATTGGAATAAATTCATAATGTCAACAGGGGAATCAAATGACAAGGTGTTACATTCCAGCCTAACTACAGCTCCTAAAATCCACGTTACAACACTCTCTTGTCTGCTGTGATCTTGTATTAAGATTATTAAGGTGATTCACATCCCTAGACTGTGGTCAGAGGGAATTCTCAAGAGAATCAATCCAATTAAGAACGCTATAAATGGATTTTGGGCTTACACTATCATCCATAGAGTTCCCCAAACCAGGTGTTTCGAATTTAAGTTCTGATACTGTTCCCTCCTCTGGGTCTGGATTTTATTGTTTAAAAATCCTTGGATCACATAGGCTGATGTTTCTCTTCCAAATGAACATAGCTGACCCCTCGCCTAGATAGCTGCTTGTTTTACGGTAAACTTTTAAGACCCCAGGCACTATTTTTTTTCTGAGAGCTGAGCACCATCTGATTTCTTCACCAAATTTTGCTATAGCGCCCATATCTTCAGTCATCTCCTCATGTGGGTGAGTACTGAGCAGGGCCATGTCACAAGAACCAATTGTTCTTATATTGTGGCTATGATCAAGTGAGAGCTCAAAATCCATTTGTTTCCCTATGGTTTATATATGCCTCCAGTTCACTTAAGAGATATCATTATCATTTTATTGGAGTACATCATAAATCATCCCCATGGGGCATAAGCTAATTCTATGGATAATATCATTATTTTAGTTAATGGTCTGAATTTAAAACACTTAGTCTTTTTTTAAAATCATTTTATTGGGAGCTAACACAGATATATCATTCCGTAGTTCAATTACATCAGGCAGTATTGTACAATTGCTAAAATCAGTTTCAAAACATCCTACTACTGCTTGAACTCCTTGATATCAGCTCCCCTTTGCCCTGGACCTCCCAGGAGCCCTCATTCTAGTTGCTGTCTCTATAGGGTCCTCAATCCTGGGCTTCATCTACTGAAAAACAGAAAAACGTGTAACAAATACTCAAGAGCATTACCCACAATGACAAAACACATCTGAGATACACTCCAATATGTAAGCAGAAATGAAAAACCACAGAAAATGTTGAAAACCAGGTCAGGCCCAACGTGTATCAGAGGAGGATCAGCTGACAAAGGTTTAGCGGTTCAAGTCCAGGGTTATCATGTTGGTCTCCTGTAGTCCTCTCCAGTGCACTCTGTTTGGGAACTAGTAAAAAGCAAGCTGAGAAAAGGAATTTACACATGTATGGGACATCTTTTTAGACTAACATACAGGAATGGTTGATTTGTACAGATTCAAAACTTACGTGACTCGACATTAAGTGCACAAACCGTGAGGGCTGGAGATCCGGTGAAACCTTCAGGAACACTCATGCGCACAGGCAGAATTGTGCCGGCTAGACCAACATCATGTCCCAAAAAAGCAGAAAGAGCATGAAAACAGAAACCAAATACATGTTGGCCCCAGATCACCATTCGCTGAGTACCCTCAACGCAATAGATCCGAACTAAACCAAAGCCCAACCACCGCCTCACCTTGGGGTAACAGTGATCGCATTCTTCCACTAGGCTATTTAAGTTTAAGTCCAAGGGAGTAGAAGTGTTGCTTAGATCTGCTACAAGTGCGTTTAAGGTAAAGTCCAGTTCACTTAGTGGGGTTCCCATTTGGGTCCTTCTGGTGTGGTCTATGAAGGGTGTTGTGCACCTTGGAAGGACAGAAGCTAAAGTCCCAGTTGACTATAACACCCTGCCTGGGTCACCGGAGGCTAGATAGAAACTAGGTAAAATGTGCCCAAAATGGGTGAAGGGAGGCAACAGATGGTGTAAGATATGAAAATAATAATATATAATTCATCAGGGGTTCACAACATTGGGAGGGGGGGAGGGAGGGGGAAAAAGAGGAGCTGATACCAAGGGCTCAAGGAGAAAGAAAATGTTTTTTAAATGATGATGGCAACAAATGTACAAGTGTGCTTG
>NW_022104341.1:5645555-5647072 GCF_000313985.2 Echinops telfairi | reverse complement strand
AGAGCCGCTTCCAGCTAGGCCGCATGTCCGGGAGGAGCCCCTTGGGTGCCGTGTAAACCTGAAACTTCTTCTAACTTTCATAAAACTCACTTCGATCACGAACCAGGCTTCGGCGTGAATTCTTTCTCGCGCGGAGCCAAGGACCGAGGTATAAATCTAGCTCCAGAGAGATCTAACAGGTCCACGCACAGCAAGGCGGGCAGAGAGGGCAGGAGAGAGAGCAATTTATTTCTAATCAAGGCTTATATATCTTTGGGGGTCGTGTAAGCCCCCTAACTACAGGTAAAGACATATGTCACAGGAAGGGGTTGTACAATAGGCATAAGTGTGACAGGAAGGGGATGAGCTAGGGGTGTACACACAATAGGAAGGGGAAGGTCTAGGGGTATACATGTGACAAGATGGGCAGACCCTAGATTCATGATGGCGGCCTAACCTTGGTCACCCTTGAGTGGGTTTGACCTCCCTGGACTCTCCTTCAGGGGAACAATCCTTATCAGAAGGGAGTGGGCCCTACTTTGGGTGGGACAGGTCTGTACAGTCTGATTGCTCTAGATGACTGATAACCCCCAGGGAAAATAACCTCTGACCTGCTTTCATTGACCTCCAAGTGTAGCAAGCTATAGCCAAGCTAGGTTTGGCATATATTTGGGGGAGACAACTTGGGAGAAATCTTTCTGTATCCCACACCTACCCACTTTACCCGTCATCAGAAGTATAATTGCCTTCTTTGGTGCAGACATGACCCCTGCTACCCTTGACCTGAGTTCCCAGTAAGATCCACTAATTACTCTCGTAGGAGTGTCTGTTGATTTGGGATGACCACGGTACCCTGCTATATGGCAGGGATTGATTGATCTTTTCCCTTGACCCACAACACGAGAAATTGACCCCACCCGGAGTGAGGCCACCTTTCTTGAAGTGGTTTTTAAGATGTTCCAATAAGGGGTTCATCTGTGGTTCGTGGAAAGTAGGTAGCCACTCCCTCATTGCCTGGAGGACCAGAGTGGAAGACTCCAGGACTTGAGAGCAGAAGCCTGTCTCCGTCCTGCTGTCCATCCTGTTAGTAGTGGACTCATGCAATAGTCGCCCTTTGTGATTGACCCACTTCATTCAGCATACTGGTTGCCAGGCCCATCCGTGTCATGAGGTGTAGTAAAGTTTTTACTTAACTTCATGTGTTGTGTGTATACCTGTGTTCAAGCATATGGAGCGACAGTTGTGTTCCAGCTAATTTTTTGTTTGTTTGTTTGTTAGCAACATTTACTACAGCATGAGCCATTGGCAATTCTTTACAGGCCTTATTTTATGAACCCTTTCTCCCTGTTAAGTTGCTGCTGTCACTACCTTCTTTCCCCGAAAATAAGACAGTGTCTTATATTAATTTTTGCTCCCAAAGATGCGCTAGGACCTATTTTCAGGGGACGTCTTATTTTTCCATGAAGAAGAATACGGTACACATTTACTGTTTATTGTTTTATTAAAAGAGACCTCGCACTTCCTGTCTGCTCCGGCTG
>NW_022104341.1:5641752-5645058 GCF_000313985.2 Echinops telfairi | reverse complement strand
CACAGGGGGTCACTATGAGTTAGCATTGACATGATGGCAGTGAGTTTTTTGGTTGTTGTTAGTATACCCTTATCACCACAACAAAAGTAACCTTTATATACAAACGGGCCATATGTATAGGTACAGGAGTTAAGACTTCATTATAGCTTTGGGGGGAACACAATTCGCTCTGTACCATCCACCAAGATAGTTCTCCTTTCATGGACATTGGCCACCAGTGGTGGCAGGAGCCACGTGATTATGACTTTCTGGGTTCTCCTTCATATGCCTGAGCCTGGCATGTAGAGCGTGGTCAATAAATGTGTGTAGAGTGACCTGCTAGGAAAGTGGGTGCCTGTCCACTCTAACCCAGGCTTTTCCAAGCAATCAGTTGGGCCGAGGATTAGGCTCGGGGCTATTGATGAATGGAAGGTGAGGTTGGGTGCTGTCTCCTACAGTCCAGAGCTGAGCCCAAAGTCCAGAAGACACAAGCAAGATCTACTGTCAGTGACTCCGTGTGGGCTCAGGAAGTTCAAGCACTGCCTTATTAATTTTGCTTCTGAGGATCAATGAGGTGCCGACTCCCATGTGCGAGTGTGCGTTAGAAACCCAGCTAATGCAGCGACGACAAATGCGAACAAAGACCTTACGAATAAAAAAAGGATCAACTCGGTATTAAAAGTCATAGGCCAGAAGCAAGAACATTTAGGAAGAGCTGATAAAATACCCTATCCTTAATTAAACGGTTTGTATCACATATCAAATCAACCTTACTGCCAAGATGTATTGATCTTGCAATTGTGTAAATTAGATAAGTGCTTGAAAATGAGTGGAAAAGAAATGGCCTGCATGGTATTTGATGTACTGGCCAGGCTGGCCTGTGCGCTGGGGAGTCACGCTTTACACCGTGATCTCCTTAGCACCCACCCTTGTGGCCTGAGCTGGGCTTCATGTGTGTTTGTGGGCTAACCATATGTACACGGTCAACACGCTCTTCCATTGTCCTGGAAAAATCCTTCTTGGACAGTGAAATACCTTTGTGTCTGTTTTTGTTTTACCGTCCATGAACTTAGGAGGAAGTTGTGGCTGGCCTTTTCCTCAGAGAAGAGCATGTCGGGAAGACAAGATGATGGCGCCGCGAACTGCCCCTCCCCCAGGAGTAACCCAGACCAAAACCATTGCCCATGAAGGAGTTCCAGCTCCGGTCACTCCCACGTATTAGAGTGGAGCTAGGCTCCATAGGGTTTCCTTGGAGGCAGACTGCCCGGCCTTTCTTCTGCCACATCACTGGATAGGTTTGATCTCCCAACCTTTAGATTAGTCATCCAGTGGTAATCGTTTGTGTCGTGCACGTACCTGTCCCACCATGGGCACCAGAGTAAAGACTTTTTCTGGGGAGTGGGGAGCGGGGAGGGAGGGGAAAAATGAGGACCTAATGTCGGGGGTTTAAATGGAGAGAAAATGTTTTGAGAAACGATGTACAAATGTGCTTTACACAATTGATGTGTGTATGGATTGGGATAACAGTTGTATGAGCCCCTAATAAAATGTTAAAAAAACAAAACAAAACAAAAAAGAATAATTATAAGTCAAACAAGCTCAAGTTTGAATCCCAGATCTACCTGATCCCATTTCTCTGAACAAACTCTTAACCACTTTGAGCTATAAATTCCTCAATATGAAAAAAACAAACAAACAAACTTTTTCTGTTGACTGCCACTGTCTGTTTTGGAATCCAGGTGTAGCCTCAAGGGCTTCTCTCCTGTTGCAGCAGCCCTAATGGTGTAGTTGTTGGTGCCTCATTGGGCAAGGTCAGCCATTGAAACCACCAGCCGCTCCCTGGGAGAAAGATGAAGCTTTCTGCTCCTGGGAAGGGTTATGACCAGGAAACCCACAGGGCAGTTAGTTTTACTTTGCCTACCAGGTCATGTTGCGTGGGAATGGACTTGGTGGCGGCGAGTTTTGGAAGACATGGAACAAGTCCTCGAATGCTTTGATGTCTCCGTGTTTTCCCACCTCGAGTGAAGACGAGTGGTACCCACTTCAAGTACGGTGAGAATGCAGTGAGACAATGCATGTCAGGCCCCTCGTGGAGCCAGGCAATCATACAACACCCTGAAGCTGTTGCTGTTATTAGTTATTGTTATTATCTCAGTAAATGATAGGCGAGGGCCAGAGTCTCAGGAGACACCACTATTAAAGGGCGTCACATTGGTATAACCCAAAGGCAATGTTCCAAATCCTACTTTGGTGAGTCATGACTGAGCCCTGACAAGCTGTGAACCAATGTCTCCGGTGCAATGACTGATCCCTCCTCATCTGGAGCAGAGAAGAGGGAGGGCAAGAAAAGAGACAAGACCAGCTCTCAGCCAAACAATAGGTTCATCAAGTGAACCATGGCACCAGGAACTCACTAGAACAACCAACCCTAAGGAGACCAGAAGGGCAGCCCTTCCCCGGAGGCGGGGATAGCATTCCGAGGGGAGGGCGCGGAGGGCTAGGCAGGAATGAGCAGTGAGCTGTCTCATTGTGGGGACTGCCATCAGTACAGCAACACCAAATGCGTAGGACGCCGCCATCGTCGGATGAGAACCCAGCGTGCTCTAGAAACGTCCCATCCAATCAAAGCGTTTTTAAAAAAGAAAAAAATGGCAAGTGAGCCAAATTTGAATTAAATGCTCTATCATTCAGGGTGCTTGACTGCAAACAACCAAAGTTAGCTCTGGTTAATAGAGTGGAGAGGGGGTTGTTAACAGGGTAGTAGCTAGCTCATGGACTTGTTGAGCGGGCTTGGGAGCTAAACTCAGGTGAAGTTTCTAGGGACAAAGTCTAAAACCCCATGTCTTCAGTTGGGTTCTCTAGAGAGGCCAAACCAGTGACAGCTCAGTCGGTGTCAAGGCAATGGCTCACACAGTTGTACAGCAGGGCAAGTTCCGAGTCCTTGGGTCAGATATCAAGCAGGAGCTACTCAGGTAGCTGTAGGGGCTGATGAACCTAAGATCGGTGGGGCAGGCAGCAGGCTTTTGGCTGCAGAGGTAAATGAATCCAATTGGTAGGCTGCCAATATCAACCAGGGTTGTCATCAGACAGGCAGACACTAGGGCAGGCTGCTAGCTCAAGTCCAAGGAACTAGAGGACAGATGATGAGTCAAATGCAGGATCCAGACCCAGAGAAAGCAAGCAAGCTTTGCCCGAGCATCCATCTATATGGGAAGGAAGCCATACCCCTGGAGAAATGTCCTTTTAATTGCTTGCTCACAGCAGATCTCTTCACAGGCGTGAAACTACATTAGAGCTCATCATGGGGTGGGGGGAGGAGTTACTATG
>NW_022104341.1:5627172-5640716 GCF_000313985.2 Echinops telfairi | reverse complement strand
CTGACTTGGCTTTCCTCCTGCAGTAGCCGTCATTACATCTGTTTTGTGAGATGGAGGACTTTGTGGATTGGTGTTGGACATATGGGTTAATGGGTGAATGTTGGACTTGTGGGCTTGTGCAGCATTGTGTTGGGATGTTTTCTTGATGCGCACTTTCTTTACATAAAACTCTCTCTTATACATGTTTCTGTGGATTTGTTTCTCTAAAGTACCCAGACTAATACAAGGTACTTCTGACAAACCCATCCTTGAAAGTCCTACTACGGTGCACAGCTTTGTTCTCACACACGTGGGGCTGCCGTGGCGGGGAATCAGCGTGATGGCACGGATGATGGTGGCCCTGCCACTGACCTGCCCACGCCCACCATAGCTCATAACACCCACATGACATCTGTGACCCCGACATGGCCCTGCACCCACGGGCCTGCAAAGTGGAATGTCCCCAGAGCATCTCTGCTCACTTCCGGGTAACTCCTGTGCTGGTGAACATCAGCGACGCAGCCTAAGCCCCCGGGCCTGGCTTGAGTTGGAGAGGAAGTGCTGGTTTCCAGACCTGTCCTGGAAGCGGCATGAACGGGCCAAAGGAGAGGAGGAAGACGTCTCAGATGTCTCCTACAGAGGTCTCCTTCCTTTGCATGAGCGGGACCTCTGACGTAGTATACACAATAGCCCCGATCCGGCTCGAAGAAAGCTCCATCGGACAGCGTTCCACTCCCTGCAAAGGGGAGGGCTGGGGCTGCTTTTTGCCCTGGGCTCCGCACCAGCTCTCTTTTGCAGGAACCCGAGAAAACATCAGTCATTTTGCTGCGTGTTCTTACCGACAAGAACCAGCAATGCCCCCGAGAGCTCGCACGTCTGTCTGCTGCCTGCCGTGGCCTCGCTGTAGATGACAGAGCCGCTCCCTATTGATTTCTCACCCCGCTCGCCAAGCGCTCTCTGGAAGCAATAGTAAATCAGGCCGCGCTTCCCCATGTAAGGAGCTTGTGTTCCGGGTAGGAGATAAGCTGGAAAGAATTAAAAACACCCCGACTTGAACTCAGGGCGGGAGGAACTTTTCAGGATGCTATCGTTTCATTACCAATACCCCGCAGCCTGGTGCCAGCACCGCTGTTTGCAGGCACAGATCCTAGGGAGAGGTCTCAGGGCTGGCAGGCACCTGTCCCTCCCCACCCCAAGCTTTTCAGGAATAGGCTGGCTTTAGGGAGGAAAAAAGTGGTGGGGGGGGTGAGGGGAAGGAGGATGAAAAGGTCAAGGCCAACCTCAAGGTCGATGTTTTTTCAGACTTTGAGAGTGTAATCTTTACCTGCATGCCGTGTCGTTGATTGTCACCGTCCAGTCCACCTGACCCACGGTGACCCCAGGCACAGCCGAACACAGGGCGTGTGGTACCCAGCCATCTTTACAAGTGTTGGGGTGCTTGGGTCTCTTGTAGCCTTGGAGTGCCTTCTAAGCTAGGGCGCGCGCCTTCCAGCATGGCATCAGCCAGTGGGCCCGGAGGGACATGGGTGTCCATGGGCTACTTTCCAGTCATCGATTGCCAGACCTTTCTTCCTAGTCTCGTTTGGTCTGGATCTCTGCTGAAACCTGTTCACCGTGGGTGTCCCTTCTGGCGTAGCCTCCAGCTCCACAGCAACACGAAAGCCACCACAGGGTGATGGGCTCATAGGACGGGCTCAGTAAATGTGTCTTATCATCACGGAGAAAGCTGTGGCTTTCCACTCCCCTGAAGAGTTACAGACTCAAACCCACAGGGACAGTTCTAGCCTGTCCTACAGGGTTGCTATGAGTCAGCAGTGAGTTTGGTGTGTTTTTTATAGTGAAGGGATCCCCTTTGAACGCTTCACAGGCAAATGACCCTCTCCCAGGCTTCGTTGGTAAACCACTGTGGGTGTCAAGGAACCAGCAGTGACAAGGAAGGGTCGCACGTGCTGACAGCAGTGAAGCCTGGGAGTCACGCCGAAGAGGCAGAAGACTCGATTTCCAGCTCCGGGCCTCAGGTGTAGTATCTGTTGACCTGGTCAATTTTCACCCAAGCACAGTGCGATCACGCTTGTCCTCCGGGTTGTTGTGCTTAAAGGTGTAGAATGAACATTTCACAAAGCGCATCCATTCACGCCTGTGACCTTGCCCTAATTCTGCAGGCATCCCGTGGGCACCCTCACGCCCCATTTTGTGGATGAAGCAATGAAGTGTGGGGAGTTCAACTAACTAGTCAAGATCAGACAACTTGAAAATGCCCATGGCCAGGGGGCTCCAAGGCCAGGGCTGGCCACTCAAGGCTCCAGGACTAATCGGCCCCTCTTCTCCGCTGCCTTTCCATCTAATGTAGACAGCACAGGCCAGGGAGTCTGCTCTACAGAGCCAAGGGCTGCCTTCACCCTACTTTCCTCCCGGCCACAGGGCCGCTTGCCCACAGGCTCTCAGACACCACACGACACACCAACTGCCACCCTCGTTCCCAACCAGCCGCAATTCCCCCGGGAGAAAGTCAGGATCCAGAAGACTGATGTCTGATGAATACTTCCAGCGCCCCGGGAAGTGAGATGAACAGCCTCCCATTTGTCAGCGTGGGGAAGGGCTGGTCTGGGAGCCACGCAGATTACTTTCAGGAGATAACCGTTTATCACTCTCTGGATGGGAGAACGTGGTGCGTTGGTGCAAACATCGATCATCAAAGGCAGTGTCTGGGTAAAAGGAGCAGCATGCTCTTCAGCCTTGCCTCTCCCTTTGCTTTGGTTTGCTTTGTGTAGAAACAGACCCGCACCTACCAGACGGCACACGGGTCGGCTTCTGCCGAGGAATCCTTAACACTTGGTGAGGGTCATTGGCTTTGCCAGGCTCCCTACTCGGTGCTGTGTATTGGTCATCCAGCAGCTGCGGCACTGCTGCTGGAAGGGACAGCCACGTTTGAAACTCATCCCACGTGACAGAGCAGACCTGCCCCACACGGCTCTCTATGGAAACAAATCGCCGGAACTTATTCCTACAAGGCGCCCTGTGGTGCACTGGTTACCTGAATGCACTGGTTACCAGCCCCTCCAAGGGAGAAAGACAGATGGACGGAGCTTTCTACTCCCGCAAAGAGTGACAGTCCAGAAACCCACAGGGCAGTTCTAGCTGCCCCAGAGGGTCGCTGTGCGGCGGCTTCGACTCGATGGCAGGGAGTTTGGGTTTGATGTTCCCCAGCAGGAGTGCTGGCAGCTTAGACTCCTTGGCTTTCCCATTAGCAGCGAAGCTCGTAGTTGTTGCACTGCCTGGTATCCTTACGCATCGCCATTCGCACTGTCCTGCAGATGTGGGAAGTGAGGCACACAAAGGTGTGGGGACGTAGCTAGTGAAGGGAGACACCAGACCCAGGCCCGCTGACCACAGGGCCCTCACCCGCCACCACGCAGCCCCTGCAGGTGCCCTGGAGTCGATCCTGATTCATGGCGGCCCCGCGTGTGGCAGAGCAGATCTGTGCTCCACAGGGGTTTCAGTCGATGTGGACCGCCGGTCCTTTCTCCCGCAGTGTCTCTGGGGCGAGCTCAAACCACCAACATTTCAGTGGGCAGCCAAGCATGTTAACCATTTGTCCCACCCTGAGATGCACCCTGCAGGGACTCATACTGAAACATCTACAGACAGCCTTGCATGTCCCTCCTTCAGTGGTCGTCCTCCCAGGGCCTGCTGGTCCCACGTGTGTGTGTTTGTGTGGGTTGCCATTTATCCCGGATGATGAACGGAGGTAACATTTCCAGTTAGTCAAGGAGATATTTCACCGTGGCCCCATGTGGTGGAATGGGTGGGGGGTAGTGTGAAGTGGGGAGGAGCAGAGTGAGGTTCAGAGACTGAGCCACGGCTGAGAGGATGGACTGTCTGAGCCACGGGTTTGGCAGCTCAGGATCAGGGAGGCCGGGGGAGGGGACCTGCTGGGGAAGGGCCTGGCTGCTGTGGCAGCTACTGTGTCCCAGTGTCCAGGGAGGAGGGGTCAGATCCATGGCAGTCATTCAGCTGCTCAGAACCAGGGGTACCACTGTATCCAGTCACAGGACAGCCTGTTCTGGCCGGTGAGAGTCTGAGAAAAACAGCACAGCTCTGAGTTAACAAGGCCCGGCCTCGCTGTGTGTCAGAGGAGAACTGGGTGCCATGCAGTGTTCCATGAGGTAGATCACCAGCCCTTTCTCCCCAGTGCCTGTGGGTGCATGTGAGCTGCAAACCAGGATACCGCCTAGATGCTAGGTGCTGCTCTAGCCCACAGTGACTTCGAACACCAGGATACCACCCCCGATGTGGTAGGTGCTGCTCCAGCACCTGCGACTTCAAACACCACAACACCTCCTAAGTGCTAGAAGCTTCTCTCGCCACAGCGACCTCAAAAACTCGAGAAGCAATGTGCATGCCTCTGATCCTCGATCTTAGCATCACAGTCTGACCCTTGACTTCCACCAGGGGCAGGAGCACCCCCAGAGTAAAGAACCCTGGGAGGGGCCTCACCCCAGTCCTGACCCAGGGCATGTGCTGCCAAAGCAAGGGTTACCTGAGGGCAGCAATTTCAGGCCTTTCGGGCCAGAAGCAAATTTCCTAATGCATGCTGCTTAGAATCCGACAGAGGTGCTCCGTCTCAGGGCTGTTTGCCGTTTACCTCAGATGATGGATGCCGGTAACATTCCCAGTTTGTCAGGGAGATATTTCACTGAGGCCCCATGCGGTGGGATGGAGCCCGCCAGGAAATGCCATCCCTGGTTCAGGCAGGAGTGGTGATGTCAGAAGTGTTGACAGAAGGGCCCAGGGCCTTTCTAGCCCCAGTGGGGTTCCGAAGGGGGCCAGGTGGGGGCTGGGAGACCCAGCAGAGAAGAAGTACATAGTTGTCAACCACCAGGCTTTCCTGGATAAACTGTGTAAGCAAGAATGCCTGCAGGGGGGAAAGCACTTCTCAGGGAATGTGTGCTGCCCCAAACCTCCACTCCGCTTACGGCGAGCCCACCCCTTACTCATCAGGTGGTGTCCTTGAACCTCCACCCTGGCCCCGCGGCTCTTGGATTTGCTACCTTCCTGCTGAAGCACACTTGGTGGTGACTGAAAACCACGACTCTCCTCGAGGATTTACACCTCACGCATGACGGCAGTCAGATAGTCAAGGTGGGTCAAAGGGTATTTCGGGGACTGGCTCTGTAGCGGCATTTCCAAAGCAGAATGTTGTAAAGCAGACGAGCCTTGGAGGCAGGGTGCAAGGCATGTACAACACACAGCGGCAGCAACAGCAGACTGGAGGCACCGACCGTGGTGAGGACGGGGCAGGACCAGGCAGTGGGCCCGCCCTCCTGTCTGTCTGCCGTACGTGGTTTGTGAGGCGTCGGAGGCAATTAGAAAGCAACCAACAGTTCACAAAGGTCCTCTGAGTGCAACAGAGATGCATTCCCCAAGGTCGTTACGTGATCCTTGGGTGGGCTGCAGAAACAATGCCCAGTACCACATGGGACAGACGTGGCCTGCTCCCTTGGCCTGATTTCCTCGTGTTACATAAATGAGTCTGACTGTTTTAATATCCCAGGCGTTCACGCCCTTCTGTTTCCCCACGAGCTCCTCAAAGGCAGGGCTGGAGCTCTGCCTCCTCTGGAGGAAAAGTCACGCGGTAGGCGTGCATGCGTGCGAGGGGTTGGGCGGGCGGGGAGAGAAGGGCGGGAGGCAGGCTTCTGTCTGCCTGGTATCTCTGACCTTGGCCAAAGCTGTACATTTCCCAGCAACTCTCAGCACCGCTTCTCAAAGGTCTGTGGGTGGCGCAGCTGGTTGGTGCTGAACCAAACTCACACTCCCTGCCATCGCGTCAATGGTGATGCACAGCGACCCTCTAGAACAGGGTAGAACTGTCCTGTGGGTTTCTGAGACTGTAACCATGGCAGTAGAAAGCCCTGTCTTTCTCCCACAGAGCGGCTCGTGGGTTGAACCCGCCCAGCGGTGCTAGAGAAGGAAGCCCCAGCCATGTGTTTCGGTGAGAACGATGGTCAAGTAACCCCCCTGGCAGCGCTGCTCTGTAATACATGGCGTTGTCCGAGGTTCGCTGCAGGTCGCTATAGTAGCATCTGCCCTATGGGAAGGGGGCCTCCAAGTTCTGGGCCCTGTGCTGCACATTAGGGATACCGCCCAATCTGTGGGGTTTCTTCCACCTCTGGGACGCTCAGGTTCAAGTTTGGTCTAGTCAGCCACACAGAGAGGCTGCCTGACGAGAACGCACAGGTAGACCTCGGTGAATAATCGAGAGAGCCTCTGTCAGGCACAGGTGGGCCCCAACGGCCTGAGGCTTGCTCTCCTGGGCAGCACCCTCTGGAATGCTGCGTGGAGCAGTGGCTCCTGGGCTGTGGCCTGGACGGGACTTGTTGCTTTGCAGGAGAAGGAACAGCTGCCGTTCCCTGGTGGGTGGCTGGGGTGTCTCCTCCCGGAAGGGGAGGGTGGGGAGGAGCTGGGTCTGCAGGCCCCAAGGGGGAAGAAGCTGACAGCCCAGCCTGCCTGTGAGAAGGGAGCCTACTGCTGGTTTGTTGTGTATTCATGAGGCTGGCATTGCTGTTTTCCATTAATTTATTGACAGACTCCGGCTGTTCCTTTCCTTGTTTGCCTTAGGACAAGAGGACCCCAAGTGATCTATTAAGAAGGCAAAATTATGTGGCCTGGCGGGCGCTCCGGGGAGCGCTTGCTGAAATGAACTGGAGTGCCCCTTAGTGAGGAGGGGCGGAGCCGCTTGGTGCCATCCATGGTGCTGCTAGGGATGTTGCCAAGGCGTTCCTAATCTTGTGCGGTGTCCCCACAGGCCTTGGGATCCACCTACAGCCGCAACCCTGGGTCCCTCTGTGTCCCTGGAGCCTCACCAGGGGGACCAAGCCACTTGACTTGGCCATAGGTCTTACCAGCATGGGGGCAAATCCACCTCCCCCCACCTCTCCCACCCCAATGCATTTCAGAAACAACACACGTTTTCTGTCCTTGACTGTGGAGCCTCAGCCACACGCTGGCCATGGGTGGAGCTGCGATGTTGCTGACAGCTCTGAATGCCTCCGGCACTCCTCACCCAATATATCTGGCCTGGCGGTCCCTCGGGGCCATGGAGTGCAGAGGGCTGGGTGCCTCCTGGCTGTGCCATGTCCTAGGTTCCCCAGCCGCCTCACCTTCTCAGGCTCAGCAGAGGACACCCCCAGGCTCAGCAGAGGACACCACAGTTCTCTTCCTAAGATCGCAACCCGGTTTTGCTTGCGGCTACAAGCTTTTTTTATTTCCTGCTTGCTGCTAAGCACTCCTCTTCTGGGAACCCCCACCACCCTAAAATAAAAGCTCTGCCTTCTAGTTCTAAGCACTGTCCTCCTTAGGTGATTTAGGAAGAGGAAATAGAGGCACCACCTACATCCATTGCCCTGGAGTCAATTTCAACTGGTAGGGACCCTGCAGGACTGAGCAGACCTGCCCTGGGGGGCCACTTTACAGGAGCAGATTGCCAGTCTTTGGGAAGTGGCTGGGGACTTGAACTGCCAAGCTCTTGGTCAGCAGCTGGATGCTTTAACCACGGCGCCACAGGGATCTTTAATGGAGGCCCAGGTTAAATAACAAGGAACAAAGTGGGGGAGTCTGAGCTCAGTTCTAAGTGACACCATATTCATAAAAGTAATTTTTAAAATTGTGCAGAAAGGACCCTTTCTAGACAATGTTCTTTCTTACTTTCCTCTTCCCCCTCCTTCTAATTATTATTTCAAAGTAACCTTTAATTGGCTTTCTATTACAAAAGGAACACAGACTCGTTTAAGAAAACTTACAACACATAGAAAAGTACAAAGAAGGAAAAACAAAGCCCAAACAAGCCAAGGTCATTAAGAAGTTCACTTTGCCAAGATAAAATGCTCGCATTTGGTTCCTTCCTTTTCAGTGTTTGCCTTCTACACACACACACACACACACACACACACACACACACACACACACACCAGAATCATATTGCACATTAGTTCTTATTTGCAACTCTACTCCCCTGGCAATAAATGAATATTTCCCCACATCCCTAAATGATACTCATCTCCCTCCTCCTGACCTCCCTGGTCGAAGCCATGTTCTTCTCGCCTTCCCTCTCTTCTCCAACCACTCACATGTCTCTCTTCTGGATTGCTCCCCAAGGACACCGCTGCCTTCCCCGCAGATGGAGCTCCTCGTTTCTGCCTCCGGGCTCTGCTTTACAAGGATATAAAAACAAAACCAAGTCCAAGCCATTTGCTGCCCAATAAATTCTGACTCACGGTGACCCTGTGTGTATCAGGATAGAACTGGGCGCAGTAGGGTTTTGAGTAGATTTTTCTTGGGCGGGGCAGCTTGTGAGCCCTTTCTTCTGAACCACGGGGGTGAACCAAACTTTCAACCTTTCAGTTCGCAGCCCAGTGTGTTCACTTTGTGCACCACTCAAGCACTTCCTACAAAAGACACCCCTCTCTTTCCCCCCACAGATTGGCTAAACGATTCAGGGGGAGGGGACCTGTTATCTTGCTCAAAGGGGAAGAGAGAGAGACCACCTATCCCTGATGAGTGTCCTTCCCAGAAGAGCTCCCCAAAGGCCGTGTGGCCCTGCACCTTCCCTGGTGACTCAGGACCAGAGAGGCATGATAACAGCCCCATGAGAATGGATGACCCCTGCAGTCCCTGAAGGACCTTGGTTACTGGTCCCTGGAAAACCATTCTCAAAGTGGATCCCCAGGGAGGCTCACAGCCCTGTTTTACTCAGAGCTGAGAAGAACCACGTTGAGAGGTAAGCCCTGGCCTAGGAAGAAGAAGAGTGTTTCACGGGGGATAGTCCGCAATCTAGGCTGTACAGACTCTAGAGGAACCGACTTGGACCAAAAAGGCCAAGTGGATGCGTCACATGAGCAGGGTGGGGTGACCCTCAGCGGTAGGTCCTGTGGCAACATTTCCAGGCTTCTACTAAAAGTATTCCATGAGCCACTAGGGATGAGGAGAGCACTGATGCGCCGTAACCCCAATTCGATCAGTAACCATCCCCAAATATTACAGGAAGAACAGTGATTACAACTGGGTGACTAGAATTGGGAAGCTAAAGGTTGCGAGGTTCAATTTCTGTGATCAGAAGAACCAGGGCTTCCCACAAGGAGCTGGAACTCCTGTGATCCTGATCTATGGCTGTTCTCTCATGATATTTCCCAGTGTAAGTGGATTATTTATGAGAGGAGAGTCCCCTGGTCAGAAGGCAGGGCATATGTACCAATATTTCCCATCCTGCATTTGTGGCAGACATCATCAATCTATGTGGTACCCTGTTCTACTGAGCTGAGAGACAGCCTTGGATGCAATTTGGACACATTTCTCTAAGTAGACATTACTAATTAATCAGAGTTGACCCCTGGGATGGAACTTTGTGCATTCCTGAATTAGTTTATAATCATAGGTAGCAACTGTACAATAAGCCCCATTGGATCGCTTATTAGGAGGTCATCAATGTTAATGGTAATTTGTTTCTTTCCCCATTAAGAATGAGTACAATGGGCATCTAAGGTGCAATGAATAGTCTCGACCTGTCTGGAGGAACAAAGAGTGAAGACAGCCGAAGACCCATGGAAACAATTAGTTCAATGGACTAAGGGTCCAGCCAAACATCACTGAGACCTGAACCCTGAGGCCAGAAGGCTTAGATGGAGTCTGGCTATTGCTACACACTGCTCTGAAAGGGGTCGCATTAAAAGATACTCAGAGGGGTTGGAGCAAATATGCAACACAACGCCAAGTCATCAAAGAGAGCAGTCTCACTGGTCAGACAGAGATAGGTGCACTTAGCATCCCTCGGGCCTGTAAATGAACCCACCCAGGTGGCTCCATTTTGAGCCAAACAATAGGCAGGTCCATACAGGGAACAAGGACACTAGGGCAGTGCACACACCTTAGAAAAATCGACCGTTTGAGATCAAAAGGGTAACATTTGCCCAATGACAGTTCAGAAAAGAAGAGGATTGGAAACAGGACACACAGGATGGAAGTGGGATGAGCGATGGTGGGTCTCAGGGATTACAGTGAGGAGCTGAAACAAGCTGTTCATGAGTTATTGAATGAACAACTGACCTGCCGTGGAAGCCTTCACCCAATTCGCAATCAAAGTAAAACAAAAAGTGTGTGTGTGTGTGTGTGTGTGTGTGTGTTGAGGGGCGGGGAGTAAGGTGGTTGAGGGGGTGCAGGAAGTTGAGTGAAAGAGAACCTAGGACACTCTGGGTCCTACCATTTTTTGACGGAAGACCGGATGTGTCTCTTCACATTACCATAAGCAGCCTCCTCTCCTCTCTTCCTAGCTCAGGCCCAGGGCTCTCCCTGCTTCTATCAGGGCTGCTTGACGTAAGGGCCCAGTAGGGGTGCGGGGGGCTTCTCCCTGAAGGCAGGAAAGGGGTCCCACCAGGCGCAGCCCTGCCTGAAGATCACACAAAGAGCTGGGTGGGCCCAGCTGTGTGGAGAGTCCCAGGTCACACTTGTGAAGGAAAGCCTTACCTTAAAGAATCGTACTGTGCAGCGTGTCCCTGCTGACCTCTCTCTTCACGGGTGAGTGGGTAGGGGGGGAGCACAAGCAATCACTAAATCGTGTGTGGGGAGAAAAGAGAAGTGGCAAAGGCCCTTGTGCTCAAGAAAGTCTCCCATCTGCCAACAGGAGCATGATTTGTTGGCAGTGGGGTGGCTTCTTTTCAGTTAGATGAAATATTTCCTTGGATGAAAGTCTGAGCGCCTGGGTGATGGAATATAATTAAAACCATCACCCCCTGCACTCTTCATCCAGCCTAAGAAAATAAAGAAATGCTCGTTAGTGAAGAGCGGGAAGGGATGGGGTCCCGGGCCGGGCAGGGAGGATGCAGCTGCCTTAATTTTCGTGGGAAGTTGGCCAGCGCAGCCTTATCCCCCAACACAAAGTTCTGGGCGGTCAGCAGACCCCTGGCGGCTTCCATGGTTGCCCAGTTCAACCAGCATCCAGTGGGAGTCGCATCCCTGAGCTCAGCAGTGGAACCCGGGGCTCAGCATCTGAGCCTGCTGAGGCGACAAAGCTGTGCTGTGGCTGTCGCCCCCGGCACCTCCTCTCAGACCTCTGGCATCCCAGCCCCCAGGGCTTGGGGGGCTTGGCCTGCCTGAGAGATCATGGAGCTCAGCGGCTCTGAGGCAGCACAGCGCAGCTTGCATCCTCAAGGCAACTTGCGGGCTGTTAGTTCCCGGTAAACCTTCAGGGTGTGCAATAGGGAAGCACAGAGGGACTGGAACGCAGTTCAAGTTTGGCGCATCTGTGAGCTTGGCCAGGGGGCCAGGGGCGTCGTGTGAGGAGGCGTTGATTCGGACTCATCTGGACCCTACAGGACAGGGTAGAACGGTACCTGTGGGTTTCTGAGACTGTAACTGTTTATGGGGGGTTGAGAGCCTCGTCTCTCTCCTAACACCTGTCTTAGTCACCTTAAAATGAAACAAAAACCCCAAAACCCCTTGCCACCGAGTGGATTCCAGCTCATAGGGTCCCGAGGGACAGGGCAGAACTGCCCTTTGGGTTGAGGCTGTAACTTTTGGGGGGAAGCAGAAAGCCTCGTCTTTCTCTCTTGGAGCTGCTGGTAGATTTGAAGAGCTGACTTTGCTGGGTTAATGTCCTCAGAGTGCCTTTAAAAAAAAGCAACCCACCATCAGCAAGAAAGGAGCCAATCACAGCAGTGGTTTCCAAGGAGTCCCGCTGGGTCAGTGACATTGAGGCCCAGAGAGGTCCCTTTAGGGTTATGGTGCCGAGTTTTTGAGATTCCAAAGGGGTAATTCTGAGAGATTTTCTTTCTTTCTTTTTTTAAATCATTTTATTAGGGGCTCATACAACTCTTATCCCAATCCATACACACATCAATTGTGTAAAGCACATTTGTACATTCATTGCCCTCATCATTCTCAAAACATTTTCTCTCCACTTAAACCCCTGGCATTAGGTCCTCATTTTTCCCCTACCTCCCCGCTCCCCCCTCCCTCATGAGCCCTTGATAGTTTATAAATTGGTATTTTGTCATTATCTTGCCCTGTCTGACGTCACCCTTCACCCACTTTTCGGTTGTCCATCCCCCAGGGAGGAGGTCACAACCTTGTGATTGGTTCCCTCTTTCCTACCCACTCTCCCTCTACCCTCTCTGTCTCGCCACTCACATCACTGGTCCTGTAGGGCTCATCCGCCTTGGATTCCCTGTATTTTCAGTTCTGATCTGTACCAGTGTACATCCTCTGGTCTAGCCAGACTTGCAAGTCAAATTCCAGTCATGATAGTGGGAGCGGGGAGGAAGCATTTAGGAACTAGAGGAAAGTTGTGTTTTTCATCATTGTTTCATCGCACCCTGACTGGCTCATCTCCTGAGAGACTTTCTCAAAGGATGAAGGATGACCACAGGGGCTTATTCTGAAGAAGATTTCAGAAAATTGAAACAGCAACTGTGGGAAAAAGCCAAGAAAGTGGTGCCAAGGAATTCCCCATCACAGCAATGCGCCTGCTCTCCCTGGGGGCGCAGCAAGGTCCGCCCTGGGAGGACTCCACCAGGAAAGCTGCCCCATCCATCCACCTTTCAATCCTGATCCTGCCCCTTCAGACTCCTTGTTCCCCAGACTCAAAGCGCACAGAAAAGGAACACGGTTTGAGGCCCTCGAGGATTCCCAGACAGCCTTACCTGCCTTGACCTGGTGAAATCAGAGAGTCCCGAATTCTTTGGGGAAGGCCAGAGAGAAGCACCCCCTTCAGAACTGTACATGCTGAGATGGAGGACACTCGAATGTTGAGAACCAATAACGTCGCATTTTGATAATTTTGATCAATAAAGTTTCTATGATTTTGTAGTAATACTTTTTGACTTACCCTCATTTATCTAAGTAGAGCTATGCTCTGTAGGGGTTCAATGGCTGTTTGTTTTTTTTAACCATTTTATTAGGGGCTCATGCAACTCTTATCACAATCCATACATACATCAATTGTGTCAAGCACATTTGTACATATGTTGTCATCATCATCCTCAAAATACCTGCTTTCTACTTGAGCCCTTGGTATCAGGTTCTCATTTTCCTCTCCTCCCTGCTCCCCCTCCCCCATGAACCCTTGATAATTTATAAATTATTATTTTGTCATATCTTACACCATCTGACGTCTCCCCTCACCCACTTCTCTGCTGTCTGTCCACCAGGAAGGAGGTTATATGTAGACCTTGTAATCTGTTCCCCCTTTCTCCCTCACCTTCCCTCCACCCTCCCGGCATCACCATTCTCACCACTTGTCCTGAGGGGCTCATCTGTCCTGGATTCCCTGTATTTCCAGTTCCTATCTGTGCCAGTGTACCTCTTCCGGTCCAACTGGATATGTAAAGTCAAATTGGGATCATGATAGTGGGGAAAGGAAGCGTTCAGGAACCAGAGGAAAATTGTATATTTCATCATTGCTTTATTGCACCCTGACTGGCTCGTCTCCTCCCCACAGCCCTTCTGCAAGGGGATGTCCAATTTCCCACAGATGGGTCCTGGGTCCCCACTCTGCACTCCCCTCATTCACAATGCTA
>NW_022104341.1:5625155-5626608 GCF_000313985.2 Echinops telfairi | reverse complement strand
CATATCTTGCCCTGTCCAACGTCTCCCTTCACCCACTTTTCGGTTGTCTGTCCCCTAGGGAGGAGGTCACATATAGTTCCTTGTAATCGGTTCCCACTCTATATCTTTTGACAGCTGGGCACCGTCAGCTTTCTTCACCACTTTTGCTTATGCACCCACTTTGTCCTCAGTGATCGAGTCAGGAAAGGCTGGTGTGCTTCTTCCATGTGGGTTTTGTTGTTTCTCAGCTAGATGGCTGCTTGTTTATCTTCAGGCCTTTAAGACTCCAGATGCTATATCTTTTGATAGTCGGGCACCATCAGCTTTCTTCACCACATTTGCTTGTGCACCCGTCGTCTTCATCTATCGTGTAATGGCTGCTTTTTAAGAGTACGTTGTCAGGGTTCCTTCCGACGCATCTTGAGTAGACTCAGCCTCCAACCTTCCACCCAACAGCCGAGTTGCATTAACCATGAGCAAGACCCAGGGCCTGGGTGAACTTTCAGAGGTTTATTGCCTGTCTTCTTCACCAGGGTGGCCTGGGACCTTGTTCCCACCTGCAAGTGCAAAGCCTGACCTTAAAGAAGCTCATCTTAACAATGAGCACCAGGACTATCCAGATGGTGCCTGGTAAGTCTCCCTCTTCAGTAGCCCATCTTCAAAGCAAATCTAACTATGCTCTTCTGCTCGAACGTTCAAACTTACGCCAACAGCTTTGCCTCCTGCCCATCACTTTCCACAGACTGGCTGACCCCAGCATCCCTTCCTCACGTTGTGCCTTGCTATTCCCAGCATGCCTTTCCACTCTCCCCACCTTCCAATCAGCCTGGCTTCCTTCACCCATTAACGAAGAGATACCTGCGGGTGTCAGGCACACAAAACCTGGGGCTTGCCTTTCTTACTCGGTGTCTTGACCTGAGCACAGTGCTTGCCGTGTAATTAAGCCAAAATTCCCAGTTGCACTGAATCAGCTCTGGCTCACGGTGACTACCCTTTGGTATGTCAGAGCAGGACTGGGCTCCACGGCAATTTCAGTGCCTGTGGCCTTTTGGAAGTGGGTCACCAAGCCTTTGTTTCATGGTGCTTCTTGAACCTCTGGTCTTTGTGGCTAGCAGCCAAGTGTATTGACCTTTGCTACCACCCAGGGACGTATCAAAAGTCCATTCAATGGGCTACGGGCTTTCAGTCCTCCCTGAGTTTAATGTCCTACCTCTTCTTGAGCTTCCTCCTACAGCCCGTCTTCTACTGTTTGCTGGATCTTGTTAACTGACTCCCAATTCTCAGGGTCAGAACCAGAAGTGGTTACTTACTCAATTCATCTATGCATAAGAAAGAGCTTTGTATTAAGAAGTAATTATCTATCAAGAAAACAGCCTAGCCCAGTCCAACTCAAGTCCACATGTCGGATAATTCAAGTCCATAAGTCCGATAATAGTCCCTAAGCCCCTCTCCAGACTCACGCAGTCACATGCAA
>NW_022104341.1:5618029-5624634 GCF_000313985.2 Echinops telfairi | reverse complement strand
GAGGTGCTTGGCCTAGAAGGCTCCCCTAGAGATGTCTGGCAGGGCAGGAGTTGAGTGCAAGAGCTGACTTCAGAACTTCTGTTCTTTCCACTGCCCTGTAGTCCACCGGCCATAGACGGTTTCATGGGCTTACAGGAGGGCAACACAGGAGGGAAGAGTCAGTGCTCCTGAAGTGCTGTGCTGAGAGAGGGAGCAGGCTGTGAGCGAGTCCCTCCCCTCAGCTCCCACTTCCTGCACAATCACACCTTCTGGTTCCTCTTGTCACCTCCTCCACCTGGCTCGTTCCTGGACGTGATGAATTGATGAAGCTCCCAGTGACGGATGAAGCTGCCCTCGGTAAAGATGGAATCCCGGGTCAGCTGTCAGAGAGCCTGGCTTGTCAGGACAGAAAATTAAAATCACTTCAGGGGTGTGATAGGTTTATTGTGGCCAATCGGAACCTGTGGGATTAATCAGGTGGCAGCTTGATTGGAGGGTCAAGTAGGGCATCTCCCCACCCCACCCCCTGCCCCACTTGGGTCAAAAGTTTCTATCTTAAACAACCACCAGTGGCTAGTATTACGGGGTCCACCTCCCCTCAGCTGAAGTCTGAGTGATTGGTTCCTGAGTTCAAAGACTTCGTTTGGCTGTAATTATGGCATTGTTATTGGTTGGAATCTTGCTAGGGTGGTATTGTTTTTATGCTCTTGAAGAGGAGCCCTGTTGGCATAGTGGGTTATACATTGGGGCTCCAACCTAAAGGTTAGCAGTTCAAACCCACCAGCAGCTCTGCAGGAGAAAGATGCGCTCTCTGCTCCCAAAAAGATTTATCGCCTAGGAAACCCACAGGGGCAGTTCTCCCCTGTCCTGTCGGGCAGAATTGACTCAATGGAGGTGAGTTTGATTTCGGTTGGTAGCTGAACAGTCAGTATTCCTTTTGCCTGGGATTTCACACGGAAAACAGGGTTTTTTGAGGCTAAATGAGTTTGCCAACTTTACCCTGAGCAAAGAGACCCTCAGAGGGGCCAATCAAAGTGGAGAGCAGCTCAGGGAAGGCTCAGGAGAATCTAACACTAGCTGTCTTCTCACCCACTTTTCTCCCTGCTAAGGGTGGTGAGCTGTTGACTCCGGGGCCCTGGGAGAAGCTTTCTGATTTCCTCCTGGGTCCCCTCCATCCAGCTTACTCGCTGATTTGTTGCTCATGAGCTCCTCTGGAGAGGGACCATCAGGGCTAAGGGTAGCAGGAAGCCACCGCTAAGCGGAGGCTATGTGCATTGGTGGACTGGGGCAAGCGCAGTGGACCTAGGCAGACCCCTGGGTTCCGTGCTGTGAGCCCTGCAGCAGGTCTCTCGATCCTCTGGCATTCAGCTTCCTCCTCCATGCCAGGAGGAGAGCCCCCACCCACTGGGCCTCTTCTAGGCTGTAGATTCTAGAGAGGATGGCATGGAACAGAGGGAATGCGCCGACAACTGGGAAGTGTGGGAACGATGCAAGGTTTGCTTTTGTTGACTTGGAAGGCAATCCCGAGCCTCCTCTGGGAACGGGTGTGGGCTTGATGGGCAGAGTCTAAGGACAAAGCTGACTCAGAAAGGGTGAGCAATGATGTAAAGCGTCCTCTCTCGGGGTACAATCTTCCTCGTGGTTCACATGGAGTGGGGGTGCAGGGGGGATTGGGGCTGCACCCCCACCCTCACCAGGAGCTTACAACATGCAGATTCCAGTGCCCTCCAGGGTGCACGCAGGGATGTGGTTGGGACCTGTGGTTCTCATCTGTTAGCCTCTGGCCCCCCTGTCGCGGAGGGTGGCGGCACGTGTGTTGATGGGAGCACGCCGTCACATGTGCATGCTGGAGCACTGCTTAGGGAGCTAGTTGTGTCGGGGGCATCAGCATTATGGGCAGCTTGGCTTGTCTAGTGCTCCTAGCCGTAGCCTGTTGGTACTGACAGCCGGAGCCCACTCGCCAGCCTCCGTGGGAGGAAGGAGCAGGGAGGCCCGGGTGATTGCCAGGCAGAGCGTCGGCTGGGAGAGGCCCAGGGAGCCTGACTCCGGAAGTTACCCGCTTCACAGGGGCTGACACATTTCTGCTTCTGTAGAGCTGGCTCATCCATCGGAGGGAGGGCACGTGTCCTCAGGTGGAGGTCCTTGTGTCCCCAGATGGTTGGAATGAGGACATTTTGATCTTTCCCAAGAAGCTGGTGGCTGTTTGACAGAACCAGGATTCTGTCTGTGATCTGGGGACCAAACTTCCCTGTCAGATACTGAGTTATTAATTGTGCCAGCCTGGCCGATAATCACATGTGGAGCTAATTGAAAGGTGGAGGGATAGATGGGTGGTGAGCCTTGCCTTTCTAGTTCTCGGGTCTCTTGTTTTGTGATGGTCGCACCGGGTGCAGCTGCCTTAGCAGTTCCCTGCTTCAGCTTGCAAGATTGACTTCCTACAAGACATCCCCAAGGAGAAGCCGCATGGACCTATCCTGATGCAGCCCTGGGTGCTGGAGCAGCCGTGTGGAGACCTCTGCTAGTGCTGAGATGCTTACACGTTCACTGACTCAGCTTTCCTCCTGCAGTCGGCGTCATTGCCTCTGTTTTGTGAGGTGGAGGACTTTGTGGACTGGTGTTGGGTTAATGGGTTAATGTTGGACTTGTGGGCTTGGGCAGCATTGGGTTGGGATGTTTTCGTGATGCACACTTTCTTTACATAAAACTCTCTTATCCATGAGTTGCTGTGGATTTGTTTCTCCAAAGTACCCAGACTAATACAGATGCCCTTGAGTCAGTACACTCAGGCTAGAAAACCTCCAACTTAAGGTGGCTTAACGTCTGGTCAAATCACGACCCAAAGTTGTCACCAGGATCCAGGCTCCTTTTGTCTTGCTGCTCTGTCCTCCTCAGCAGTGACTTCTTCCTGAGGGTCCATCACAGTGGTGTCAGGGGCTCCTGGAAGCCCCATGCTTCCAGCTGGAAAAGAAACCACTCTCCCCAGCAGGACCACCCTGTCCTTCAGGTCAGCTTAGGCCTTTCCTGGGTCAACAGTAATTGTCAGGTGCATGTAGTGGAGGGTTGAATTTGATCCAGATTTAGCCCCAGCGATGGGGACAGGAACGAGTGTCCAGGTGAGTCACACGGACACTCTGAAGGTGGGAACATGGAGGAGTGGTTTTTCTAGAGCAGTGGTTCTCAACCTGTGGGTCATGACCCCTTTGGGGGTCAAACGACCCTTTCACAGGGGTTGCCATTCATAACAGTAGCAAAATGACAGTTGTGAAGTAGCAACGAAAATAATTTTTTGGTTGGGAGTCACCACCACATGAGGAACTGTATTAAAGGGTCAAGACATTAGGAAGGTTGAGAGCAATGCTTTTCAAAGTGTGGGCTGAGAGCCATTCATGCATCATGAAATAAGTTAGAGGAAGGATCAGTAAACTCTAACCCATGGGTCAAATCTGATTTAGTCAAACCCAGTGTTGCTGTCAGGCGGGCATTATACTGCTAACTCCAAGATTGGTGGTTCAAACTCACCAGCTCCTTCTTAGGAGAGGGAGGTGCCTATCTGCTCCCATAGCTCTCTGCAATGGCTCATAAATCCTCCATAGGGTCACTGGGAGCTCTGTGGTGTGGTGGATTATCCAAGGAGCTGCTCGCCATGAGGTGAGCGATTTGAACCCCTCAGGGGCTCCTCCAGAGAAAGATGGGCTGTCTACTCCTGTAAGGATTTAAAGTATTAACACAAGGGGCATTCTACCCGGCCCTAAAGGGTGGCTGTGCATGGTCTCAAGGGCCGTGATTTTTTTTATGAGTCAGAAGTGACTTGATAGCAGTGAGTATATAACAGAACGGTGACAACTGGGTGACTTTAATAAACAGAAATCTCGAATCTCCCGGTTTACCAGGCTAGAAGTGTAAATTCAGGGAACCAGCTAGAAAGGACGGCTTTCTCTTTCTGTGGGCTGGGGAGGGCGGGGGGCTGGGGAGCTGGGGGGGTGTCCCGTGGTGAGTCTTCCCCTTTCTCTCACGGCCATCGAGTCAGTCCGACTCACGGCGACCCTGTAGCACAGGGCAGAACTGCTGCCAGAGGGTTTCAGAGACCGCGACCTTTTACAGGAGTTGAATGCCTGTCTTTCTCTTGTGGTGCTGCTGGTGGATTCAAGCTGCTGATCTACCACTTCCCCACCCTGAGAAACGCTCCTGAATCTTCCCCGGGGTCTGGGATCTTTTCAGTATGGGGACCCTGGGTCCAAAGGACATGACCCTTTGCTCTCGGCAGTACTGAGGTCTCTGTCTGCCGTCTTCGTGGTAAGATAACAGGTGATGCAAGGACATGTCCTTTACATTGGATCCCCCCTAGCAAGGAGCCCTGCTGTTGGCCTGCTAGCCACAAGGTCAGCAGTTTGAACCCACCAGAAGCTCCCAGGGAGAGAGAGGAGGCCTTCTGCTCCTGTGAATTGACCCAATGGCAGGGGGTTTGGGATTTGATTTGTCTCACCCTACCAACTGATTGCCTGATCACATCAGATCATAGGATGAGGGATGATTACATCCTTATGTAACTGCCAAATTACATCCTTACTGAAATTTCAGACGCCTCAGGATCCTGTCCCAGCCAAATGGACACATTCTGTGGGGCCCACAACTCAGTCCAAGACGCCGGCTCAGCACCTATTTTTGTTAGTGAGTCTAATTAGATACAGCCATCGTCTATGGCAGCTCTCCCACTGTCACTGCAGCGTCCAGTCCCTGCTCGGACGATACTCTCGGCTTTCTTGTCTAGGTTTCAATTCATCGGCACGGGCACACAGAACCCACAGCCAGTGCTTAGAATTATGGGGTCTTTTGGGGAACTGAGAAATGCTCAGGAGCAGTTGTTCAGTCAGCACGTGCAACGGAGTTCTCTCGGGGCTGCTCATAAGTGAGCCCGGGGGATGCCGCCTCTCTGTGAGCCTCAGGGGGACGGCACTCAGCTCAGGCTCCATGGGTCGGTGGATTTGGCTTGGGAATTAAGTGCCCAGAGGCACCCCACCCCACGCGCCAGCCTCCTGCCCACAAGCACTGGGCTTTACTTGCTCTACGGGTTGGGCAGTCCCCCATGCTGTCCGTGCTCTGGCTCCTGCCCTGACGTCACAGCTGTCTTCTGGATCCAGCAGGCTCGCTGTGCGGGGAACCCAGGGACGTTCCACTCCTGCCTCTTGTTGGTGGTGAGAGCCTCTCCCGCTCCCCTGCTTCTCAGAGGGTTCATCTTACACCCAGCAGGACGGCACTCAGGATGATTCCTGTTCCCAGTTCCTCACAGCTGAATCCTACCAGTGTCCCCTCAGCTTCTGACGCAGAGCACGCAGGCACATTGTGTGGTGGGAGTTAGAGAGACTTTGGCTGGAAGAACCACGTTGAATGATTCACTGCCCCATAGTAACAGAAGTGGTATGATGCTCGTAACTCAAATGCTGGCTACCTGGACCTTCTCAGAAACAGCTGGCTGATCCTGGGTTTAGAGCAATGGTTCTCAACCTGTGGGTCGCAACCCCTTTGGGGGTCAAACGACCCTTTCATAGGGGTCACTTGATTCATAACAAGAGCAAAATGACCGAGATGAAGTAGCAACGAAAATAATGTTATGGTGGGGGGTCACCTCCACCAGAGGAACTGTATGAAAGGGCCGCGGCATTAGGAAGGTGGAGACCTGGATTAGAGTTGCGAACAGCATTAGAAAGATGAAGTGCCTGGTCTCGCGCTGACAACAGCGTGCCCTGCGTGCGATACGGCTATGTCTTTCACCACGTTCTATTGCGTGCACTTTCGTGCCTGTGTGTGCTGGATTTTCATTTATATTCATGGCGGGCCAGGGCCCCAGCCATGAGGAAAACTGCATCCACGCACTCTTTAGGCAGGCAGTTTGTTAAGGAGGTCAATTTATGGCCACGCTGCCTCCTGGGTTGGGGATGAGCTACAGACCTGAGAGGTCAGGTGTGAAGAATAAAATGACTCCCGTTAACAGGAGTGACCATGAAACTATTAAAAAAAAGTGGTACAAATAGGTATAAGAAAAGCATTTACCATTTCAGCATTAAAAATTTTTTTTTAGGTACACATAATTCAGTGACATCAATTGAGTGTGAAATCTTTTTTTTCAGTAGTGACCTGCCCGTGCTGGCTTCTCAGGGAGAGGCTGAGCTGGAGTCTGGCCAGGAGAAAGCTGGGCCAGCCATGGTCAGCTGAAGGAGGGTCTGCCCTGGGATGCTGGTGGGGAGTCAGGAGTTGGTGGCTCCCTGGACAGGCACCACCACTACATACCAAGGACGTCTCCCAGCATCCTCTTGTGGAGGTGAAGCCCGTGCAGGAAGGCCGCCTGCAAGGCTCTGCCTGCGCTCACACTGCGTTTCCAGAGGGGCGTGCTGCTTGCCTCCAGATGGAAAGCCAGAGGCCCGCGGAGGTCACCCACCGAGCAATGACCAGGCAGCATTAGTGCTGAACACCAGGCTATGGCCCGAAGGGGCTTTCTGTTTCTGCTACTCCTGACCGTGGGAGGAGGGCTTTATTCACCTGAGACCACATGGATGCTCGGTGGGGCCACTGGTGCCTGGGTTCCCTTCTCCTGAGAATGCCCCTCTGGCCAGAGGAGGAAGCCTTCCCTC
>NW_022104341.1:5614836-5616396 GCF_000313985.2 Echinops telfairi | reverse complement strand
TGATCCTGCCCTCCCCCTGAGCAGTGATGCCTGATGGCCCAGCTGGCCATTGCTGGCCCCTTGGGTGCATCGCTGTGGGAACATGGGGCTGTTTCCACAGGGGCCAGTTCCTTCCTGGGGTGAGAACAGTGTAATGTCTCTATTCAGGGAGGCCTGCTCTGTAGAGATGGCTTGTAATGACAACCAGGTGTGAATGTGAAGCTGGCTGGCCACCACCTGACCCCTTGGTTGTCAATCCAGAAGTATCCTTGATGGGACCTTGCTGGAAGGGGATGGAGATGAGAGGAAGGAGAGGGCAGATGCCCTTCCAGTTTCTGTGTGTTTCCCGGGGCTCATGAAGCACATCACTACAAGCCCGGCGATCTCAAACAGCTGAAACATGTTCTCCGACGGTTCCAGAGGCCCGAGGTCCCAAACCAAGGTGTGAGCTGGGCCGAGCTCCAGCTGAAGGATCTGAGAAATGCATCCGTCTTCTTTCACCGTCTGGTGATTCTAAGCAGCCCTTGGTGTTTCCCTCTTTCCCTCTGTTTTTATGTGATCGCCCCTCTTCTCTCACATAAGACACTTGCTTTTGGGGATTTTGGGCACATGTGACTCATCCAGGAGCCAGGTGGCATGGTTCAAGGGTGCTGGTTCAAATCCACCAGGGGTGTTGAGGGAATGTGACGGTCTTTTCTGTCAAGGTTTACAGACGTGGAAACTCTTTGGGGGCCGTGCTACACTGTCCTCTGTAGCGGTTGTAAGTCAGAATCAGCTTGACTTGGTGGGAATGGGATTGCTTGTGGGTCATCCAGAATGGGCTCATGTTGAGACCCTTAATTTAGTCACACTCCCAGTTGCCAATAAGGGCCACACTCACCCCCTAACCTACCACAGGGTCTGTGTACCCCGCGGGGTTGTTTCACGGAGTTCTCAGAATAGACCCCTGAGCTGCTAGGCGTCTCATTTTTGCAAAGGACAAAGCCGAGGTTACAGAGATGGGAGAACTGGACTGGGATGGAGACGTGGGCCTGTCCTTCCCAGCCCAGAGAGAAGGGGAGTTCAGTAGGTTGACGCAACGAGGAGCTGTGACTACGTAGTTTTGCTGGACAGGTGAGTGCGTGATGCTGGGGAATGGTAGAAAACGAAACTGGGAGGAGATGAAGGCCAGGCCATTCAAAACCTTGGATACCAGTAGACTGAGGCCACTGAGGAGGGCTTGCGATGTTTAAGCCAGAGGAAGCAGAGCGGCTCTCCATGGTTGTGTGGAGAACGAATAAAGAAGAGTAACCCTGGAAGGAGGCGCCCAGGTGGTGCAGGGGTGACGCATCTGGCTGCTAGTCCCAAGGTCAGCAGTTCTAAGCCCCAAGTTGCTCCTCAAGAGAAAGGTGAGGCTTTTTACTCCTGTAAAGAGTTAGACTCTCAGAACCCCCCAGGAGCAGTTCTGTTCTGTCCTGTAGGATCCCTGAGAGTCAGCATTGACTCCATGTTATAAATCAACAGAACTCAGGAAAAGAGCCACATGATCATCTCTAGGGGTGCAGTGGTGTAGTGGCTACAGGTTGGGCTACTATCTGCAAG
>NW_022104341.1:5612071-5614433 GCF_000313985.2 Echinops telfairi | reverse complement strand
CACCACTTCTGTTCAATGCTGTGTTTTAAATGCTAGCCAGAGAAATCCGAAAAGAGAAAGCTATTCAGATTGAAAAAGAAATAAATATATCTCTATTCATGGATGATATGATCCTACATATAGAGTATCTGAGAGTCCTCAAGAAAGCTTCTAAGGCTGACAGAGGCATTTAGCCTGGGTGCAAGATCACTTAACAATGTTTCTCAACAACACCAATGAGAAATTGGAAAGGGAAGTTAGGGAAACAATTCTAATTTCAATGATATCTAAGATAATAAGAAATCTAGCAATAAATCTAACCAGGAATTTGAAGTATTTATACAGTGAAAATTATAAAATACTACTGAAAAATATTGACTTAAATAAATGGAAAGATGATTCATGATCATGGATTGGAAGACTTAATATTGTTAAGATGTCAATACTATCCAAAGTGAACCTTAGATTCAACACAATCTGGATCTTGATCCAACAGCCTTCTTTACAGAAATAGAGAAACCATTCCTCAAATTTATATGAAAAAGCAAGAGGCCCTAACTCGCTAAAATAATGCTGAAATAGAAGAGCACAGTAGGACGACCCCCACTTTCTGATATTAAAGTATACAGCTACAGTGATCAAGCAGCCTGGTATTGGTGTCACACTAGAAACGCACACCAGTGGAATGGAACTGAGAGTTCAGAGATAACGCCACACATATCTCGTCAACTGACATGGGTGCTAAGGAAATGGGGAAGGAAATGTCTTCAGTAAATGATGCTGGGAAAATTGGGTTTCCACATGTGGAAAATGAGAGAGGAACCTTTTTAGAAGAAGAGCATACAGCAAGCCCTTGGACCAGGTAGACTAGCTACCCAGATTCCCAACAGCACAGACATGAACAAACCAATGAAGCAAATATGGATGATGATCCTGGAGCCCTGAGGTTCAAGGGACAGATAAAGAAGTAGATAGAAACCTGGAAGGAGGGTCCAATCGGGAAGATATTAATAGCGATGATAAAGATCAAAAGGGAGAAAGAATTTGGGATGCAAGGAAGGTCTGAGTGACAGGATTTGATGACTAATGAACGCAGGGCAAACTCAGGAATCAGGGATAACTCCCAGATTAAACTACGGAGTGTGTTGGAGACAGGGAACAAGTGAGTAAGAGGGTTAGTGTGACGTGCACCTGCCCAATAGCTGTGAATACTTCCCTTGTGCTCAGTTCTGTGTCAGTGATTTCCCAGCTTCCCTTGCAGAAGGACACCGTTTCCAGACCCGGATTCTGCAATCAAACATCCCATGTGAAACTTCTGCAAGAATTAAGAAACCGTGGGAAGAAAGGGGCTCCAGGGGTTGGGCGGAGATGTCAGCAGAAGATCTGTCTTTTGGACACAGTTTCCTCATTAGGCAATTATGTGGTGTGGTTCTGGGTATTGTTTTTGTATGCGCAGTCCCATCCTGTTTCTCAAGACAACCAGCTATTTAATGAGTTATTTAATAGGCTTCATTAAATTCCTTTTCTGCTGAAGCTGGCCAGAATGGGTTCTGTTATTTGCAGCTAAGAATTCTGGGCAAACCAAAGTCTTGGGGCCTTTAAGGTCGACGGGCATGATGCCATTCACAAAGACAACGTTCTACATCCTGCTTTGGTGAGTAGTGACTGGGTCTTAAAAATTTGTGAGAAGTCAGCAGATATTGGTCTCCTCTCATCTAGAGGAAAGACAACAGATGGAAATTGAACGACACCTGGGAATAATTAGTCCAATGGATTAGTGGACCAGGCAAACATCAATCCCCACACCCTGAGATCAGAAGAGCTAGATGGTGCCCGGTTACCGCTATCAACTGTCCTGAAAAGGTCCAGTTCGAGTGGGAGAGAATGTGGAGCAGACATCAAAGTCTTCCAAGAGACCAGGTTGACTGGTTGGAGGGAGATTGGTGGATTCCAAGACTCTGACCTTCAGTCTCCTTGGGGTCTGGATCTGAGCTCACCCCATATTAGAACAATCAAAGGGTCACATTTACCTGAGGACAACATTCTGAGTATTAGGAAAGAGGAGGGATGGCAATAGGAAACACAGAGAAGTAGGATGTGAGGGTACCTTGGGGAGATGGCAAAGAGTGAGTTGAAACAATGTGCATGGAGTATTGAATGTAAAACTGATGACCTACTCTGTAAACTTGCACCTAATTCATATTAGAAAGATTTTTTAAAATTTTCAAGCCACGTAGCTGGATTTAGGAATGAGGGTGAAAAGGAGATCCCAGGGTCACAGGCATGTTGACTAGGAGGCACCAGTGGGGTGTCAATGTAGCAACGACCTGGAGTTAGTGAACCAAAGAGAAGAATATGCTCAGCAGGTATCAAACTGACAGAA
>NW_022104341.1:5604461-5610946 GCF_000313985.2 Echinops telfairi | reverse complement strand
TGCTACCATGTAATGTGTCTGACTGCATTATTGTAATATCTCTCATGCTCTCGATGACTTTAATATAATGCTTATATATCTCAACCGTACAATTGTGCATTACTGAACCCAGAAGTAGTATTACTGAACTCGTAGAGAGTATTAGCGGTGAGGGCTGGTCCCCCACCTACCCCCGTGCCAACTTTTAATTTAATACTACAAGTGGGAATTCTAGAAGAATTGTGCTTATGTAAAATCTGTACACAGCCCAAGAGGCCATTGTTGGGACAAAATAGGGCAATGCTACATGCTTTGAAATCAGGAGGGATGGTCATCAGGTTGTGCCCCTTTCACCAGACGTATTCAATATATATGCTGAGCAAATCATCAGGGTTGCTGGGCGATTGTCAGAAGAATGAGGTATTGGAATGGGAGGAAGATGCATTAACATCCTCTGATATGCAGACTATACAGCCTGGCTTGCTGAAAGTAAAAACAACTGACGCTCTTACTAAGGATCAAATATTTCAGCCTTCAGGGTAGATTACACTTCCATGTAAAGAAATCAAGACCTTCAAAACTGAACAAGATCACAATATACAGAGAAGAGTTTGAAGTCAAGAATTTCATTTTGGTCTTAAAGGCTTGTTTTCAAAAAAGCAGCCACTTAAGTGAGATGTCGACTAAGTCCACCTGGAAGAAGCACACCAGATGGTGTGGTCCAAGGATTGTAGATAACAGAATCCAAATCTAAAAGAGGGAAGGGTGTCAGAGCTTAAATTGTGAACACCTGGCTTGCAGAAGGCTAGGGATGACAGTGGAGCCCAACATCCACTGGCAGGGTCCACACACGATGAAGCCTCGGGCGAGTCCCCTCCAATCAGAGTTGAGGGATGTATGTGACTAGCTCTGTTATCAGACGAAGAACATTGTGGAAGATGCAATTAGGTTAAAATTTAGCACTTATCATTTGATCTCCCTTATGATCCATTTAAATTTGTTCTAGTTTTTAATATATGTATTTTTAAATTAATCATTTTACTGGGGGCTCTTACAAATCTTATAACTATCCATTGTTCCATAATATTAAGCACACTTGTACATATGTTGCCATAACCGTTTCCAAAACAATTTCTTTCTACTTGAGCCCTTGGTATCAGCTCCCGCGTGTTCTCCTCCCTCTCCCACCCTCCCACCCTTATGAAACCTTGATCAATTATATATTATTATTGTTATTTCTTATCTTACACTGTCTGTTGTTTCCCTTCACCCACCTTTCTGTTATTTGTCCCCTTGGGGAGGGGCTATATATCCAACCTGGTGATGGATTCCCCCTTTCTCTCCCCAACCCATCCCCCCACCCTCATGATATCGCTACTCACACTACTGTTCCTGAGGGGAGTGTCGAGAGCCGAATTCCATGTGTTGAGAGCTCTTATCTCTACCAATGTGTGTACTCTGGTCTAGCCGGATTTGTAAGGTAGAACTGAGTCATGGTAGTGGGGCGGAGGAAGCATTCAGGAACTAGAGAAATGATATATGTATTTTTGGTGCTATACTGCACCCTGGTTGAATCTTCCCATCCTTGTAACCCTTCTATGGGGGAATATCCAATTGTCTACAGATGGGCTTTATAATTGTTTGTTTTGGACCTTTTGATACCTGATACCTGATCCTGTCGACACTTCATGATCACACAGGCTGGTGTGCTTCTTTGATGTGGGCTTATTTGCTTCCCTGCTAGATGGCTGCTTGTTTGACTTCAACCCTTTAAGAACCAAGACGCTACATCTTTTGATAGCTGGGCACCATCCCTTCTCTTCACCACAGTTGCTTATGCACCCATTTTGTCTTCAGTGATCATGTTGGGAAGGTGAGTATCAAAGAGTGCCAGGTTATTAGAACAAAGTGTTCTTGTGTTAGGGTAGGCCTTGTTCTAGTTTGTAATATTTTTGCTTAGTTTTCAATTGAGGTTTTTATCTGTTTTACTTTGTTATTATTGTTAATATTTTGGTGTGTTTGCTTGTTTGTTTAATGTTTTTTCTGTATATGATTTTCAGAATTGGTGACTATATAGAGAAATAACTAGATTAGTGATGCTTTGAGGATATAGCAGGGAAGGTTGGGGGACACGGGGCAATAACCATGAGTGCAAGAATGAAGAAAATGTGGTCAATCAGTATAACTTTCCTTAATGTGATTGAACTCTATTGAATTGTATGATATGTGAATTACATGATAATAAAACTGTTGGGGAAAAATCATTTTACTTGGATCCACAATCAACTCTCCTGGAAACAGCAGTCAAGAAATCAAATGATGTATTGCATTGGGCGATTTAGCTGCACCAGATTTGTTTGAAGTGTCAAAGATGCCACTGTGAGGGATAAGATGCACTTGATATTTCACAAACCAAGGTCTTTTCAATAGGGAGACTGGAGGAGAATGATGATTTGAATTGCAGTGTTGGCAAAAATGCTGAAAGTATCATGGAATGCCAAAAGAACAAGTCAATCTGTCTTGGGAAAGTATAGCAGAATGTTCCCGAGGCTCGGGGATGGTGAGACTTACTCTTGTGTGCCTTGGGCACGTGATCAGAAAAGGCTAGTGCTTGACAAAGGGCTTCGTGCTTGGAGAAGGAGAGAGGACGAGACAGGGCGGGCCTCTGATGGGATGGAGTGACCTAATGGCTTCCACAGCGAGCTCAAACCTGACAGGGATTGTGACAACGGCAGCACAGGACTGGGCCGTGTTGTACATGGGGCTCCACGCTGAGTTGGAGCCGACTCACCGGTACCTCGCCACCACAGTAGGGATAGCATTCCATACTCTTCTGTATGTAAAGCCATTTTGTCCAGCTCCATTTATTGAACATTTCCTACTTGTAACATGCCACGTTTGTCATATCGCCAACTTCCATGGACGCGTGGGGTCTCTTTTCTTTCTTCTGGTCCAGTTATGGTCCTTGTGTCAAGGTCGCGTTGTCCTAGTGACCGCGGCCCTGTGCTCCTTCCCTGCTTCTCTTCCTTAGCACTGAGCTAGATTTTCTTGCCTTTTGTTTTTCCGTGTACGTTTTAGAATTTCCTTTCAAGTTACATCAAGCATCCCACTGGGAAGTTGATTGGGATCCTATTGATTCTATAGATCTGACATATTACGCCTATAGAATTGACAACTTTATAGTATGTATTCTTCTCAGCCATGACCTGGTCTTTGTCTTCCTTTATGCCTGCATTCTTTAAGGCCTATGGTTTCTCTTGCAAAGGTCTTTCATAGCTTTTGTTCGGCTATTTATTCATGTTGTTGTTAGTTTCTGTCCATCTGGCTTCAACCCATGGCAGCCCCGTGCACAGCAGCACAATTGGCAACTGGTGGTGTGCTTGAATCCACTGTAGCGTTGTGTATTTCAGTGCCCTCAAACCCAGAAGACTCAGCATCCAACATTGCATTGGACAGTTCTCCGTTGTAAGACCTAGAGATTTCTTGGACTAAGTTTCAGTAGAAGTTCCCCAGACCTCTCCGTTGGTTTTAGTCTGGAAGCTCTACTGAAATCTGTGTCGATTGTGAGCATTGCTTACAACATTAGAGCAACATGCAAACCACCATAATATGACAAGCTGACGTACACATGAGGGGGCTAACTTATATAATGAATTTATTTGATTCTTGTTAAATAGTGTTGTCTCTTCAATTACATTTTCTACTTGTAGAACCAGAAAGTCTTGCAAACATTTGAAGCCCTGTTCTACAACTGGAATCAAAGTAACTCGGGCTTTATGAATGATTGGACATTTAGAAAGAAGATCAACAAGGAAACAAAAGACATTACTGACATTATAAGCCCAGTAGACTTAACCAGCGTATACAGAACACCTTACCCCGAACCATAACAATATACCATCACCTCTAGTGCACATGGATCATTCTTCAGGAATAGGCCACATTTTAGGCTACAAAGCAAGTCTTGGTAAATTTAGATATTTAAATTATGTAAGTGTTTTCCCTGACTACAAAGGAATGAAGCTAGACATCAATAACATGAAAATCTGGAAGATACACAAAACATATGTACATTAAGCAGCATAATATCAAACTACCAATGGCTCAAGAAATCAAAAGAACAATTACACACTTCTTATTGTCAGACGGAAATGAAAGCACAGCACGCCAGACTTATGAGACGCAGCAAAGGTCGCACCCAGAGGCAAAGTTATAGCAATAAAGGTGTGTCTAAAAGAGGAATTAACAGCTTAATTCTACAACTCCAGAAATGAGAAGGAGAATAGCCCTAAACCTGCCAGAAGAAAGAAATTAACACAGCTCAGAAGAGAAGCATTTACAATAAAAACCAGAAAAATAATAGATTCAATGAAATCAGAGGTTGGTTCTTTGAAAAGATCAATAAAATTGGCAAACCTCTTAAAAAATGACAAACTTTTAGCTAGACTGATACAGAAAAGAAGAGAAATGATGCAAATAGAAGAATTAAAAAATGAAAGAGGGGACATTACAATGAACTTAATAGAAACAGAGAAAACTATGATAGAATACAGGTATGCATTGTTTACTGTCCACAATATGTTCTGGGAAGTAGGCATTATGTGATTTGGCTATTGTATGAACAACATATTATATACAGTACAGGCATACCTTGGAGCTATTGCTGGTTCAATTCCAGACCACCACAATAACATGAATGTCACAATAAAGTGAAGCACATGTGTTTTTATTTTCCCAGTGCATGTAAAAGTTATATTCACCCTCCACGGTTGCAGTGCAGTGAACTATTTACTATGGCTCATCTGGGGAAGATGCTGCTGGGATTATATGGTTCAGCTGTGAGTGAGTTATCAGGGTTCATTGTGATGGCCATCTTGCTGGGTATAGAATCAGCCATCTCAGAAGCAGAAAATGGGAGGTTTCACAGTCAGATCCCCGCACGTTGAACCTTCTTAATCCAGAAGACAGCTTTGACCCCAGAGGAATGGCAGAGGAGAAGGACCAGGACCAGGAGCCTGAGCATGAGACAGAGTGGTGCACTTCCAGCCTACCAAGAAAGTCAAGCTGATTTGGGGCAGGAGGCTAGCTTGTAGAGGTTAGAGTGGAGTGGCATACACGTCGGGCACTTATTGGCCTCCCTAGAAGAGCTTTGTGACATTGCCCGAGCAGGCCAGGGGCCAGGACAAGAGGCTGAAGACCAGAGAGGCCTGCCTGTGGACTCAACCGAGAAGGAACTGCCCCCACTCAACAACTAACCTGTTAAACCTCCCCCAATAAACTCCACAATTGTGAGCATTGTCCATGAGCTCTGTGTGGCGATTGCAATGAATGATCAAATCCAGTCAGAGAAGTACATGCCCTGGGAGGGACCCTTGATGCCACAGTAGAGTTAAAAGAAATGGTGAGAGGCGAAATGTGAGCATGCTGTTGGAAAAGGGTCCTGATACACTTGCTCACCGCAGGGTTGGCACAAACCTTGGATTTCTACAAACCAACAAAACAAATGATCTGTGAAGCACAATCAAGTGAAGTCCAGTGCGAGGTATGCCTAGATATGTGTTTGATATAGTCATTACATATATATCAAAGTAACTGTGCACAAGTTTCTCGGGCTCTTGTTAGTGTTCAGAGCCTTGAGGTCTGCAACTTTGCACCTGTAATTGGCTGGCAGCTCTCCAAATAGCACTGATAAGCCTTGCCAGAATGGGATGCCATAGGGATGGGATGGAGCAGCTGTAGACCTGCAGGCACCACCTCCCCAGGGCAGCTGTGCTGCTAAGCTCCAGCAGCTGCTGCAGGAGATGTATCTGTGGCAACACTCAACTTGGTGAGGTGCAGCCGGGCGGAGACATCTGTAGAAGCCAAGCCACAGCTGGGTAAACTCCATACCTGCACCACCTCTGGGTGTCCCAAGCAAGCAGTACCTCCTACCCTACAAACGTGTATGTATCCAGGTGTTGTGAACATGAATGTTATGCAGAACAGAATATCATTGTATTACGAACAGTTGTAACAAATGGGATAAATCAAAGGAAACAAACAGGCCATCGAGTCAATGCTGCCTCACAGCAACCCTGGAAGAAATGGAAAAATTCTTAAAAACACACAATCTACCCAAACTGACTCAAAAGGAAATAGAAAGTCTCAACAGACCCACCATAGGAGATTGAATCAGTGATCAAAAACACCTTACATCTAAAAAAAGTCCTGAAAAGCCAGCTGCGGAGTATCTAGTCAGGCTGAGCCGCTGGCAGACCTGCTCTAGCCGCAGGCAAGAGTCTCGAGCAGCCTTACTGACAGGCAGAGAGCGTTGTCACCTTGATTATGCTGGATCCACCTTGACTCTTGGTCAGCTGACCACCCTGCAGACGGATCTGAGCATGTCCTGGAAACAAGTAGTTCTTAGATCTCTCAGGTGGGAGAAATATACCTTGGTTCTTGGCTTCGCTTGAGAAAGAATTCACTCCAAAGCCTGGTTTGTGATCCAAGTGAGTTTTATGAACGGT
>NW_022104341.1:5598637-5604010 GCF_000313985.2 Echinops telfairi | reverse complement strand
TTTTCCTTCTTATGCACTGTCTGTGTCTTTGTCTGGATTCTATGCTGTTTTAGCCTATCATCAGTCACAATCAACTCAGTGGAGTGACTTTGGTTGATTCACTTGAAAAAAATTCCAGAGAAGATTGGAATAGAAGGGAAATTATTCAGGACCTAATTTCAAAATTCAGGACATATTTGCAAAACTCCAACCACCGAACATTATACTTAATGGAAAGCAGGATCAAGACAAGGGTGCCTGCTCTTACTCCTTGTATACACTCCTGTGTTAGACGTCTTCAGGTCATAATCAATGTCATGTGCAACTTGTATAAGCTATGATTCCCAATACCGTGGGGATGTCCTCTGTAATCTTTTTTGTTTGTTTTGTAATTTTACGTGATTCCCGCTCCATTTTATTTGTTGTAAATCCTAACTTTGAACCTTGCTGATGCCTTAGTCTCTCGTCCCTTGGGCACGTAACGAGAAAAGATGAGTGCCCGGGAGAGTACCCCATGCCTGGCACCATGGCGAGTCAGTGACAAGAAGCTCCCTGACGACATGGACTGACATCAGGAGCACCAATGAGCTCAAACACAACCACTGTAACGAGGGCGCAGGGCTGGTGTTTTCTGTTGTACATGGGGCCGCAACCTAATGGCACCTCTAACCACAGCCACAGGGCCGACTCCTCTCTGGGTAATGCTATTAGCTGTCGGAAAACACACACACACACGGGCCTAAAGGAAATTGGTCAGACTTGTCTGGTGGGGATAGAATTTCATCCTTTCCCATATGTAAGACTAGTTCATCCTGTTCCACGCACTGAAGAGCTCCTTCTTTTCCAACTCATGGAAATGCACATTTGGGCATCCTTTGTTTTGATTCTAAGAAGCCCGGGTGGCACGATGGTAACCTGCTCAGCTGGCAACCAAAGCGTGAGCAGGTTGAAGGCAAAGCCCCCCGCCCCCCCCAGGGCGTCTCTGGTCCCTGCCTCTCCCTTGATTCAGCCAAGGGTGTGTGTCTTCTCCCAGTTTCTGTGCTACGTCGTTCAGCTAACAAGCAACCCTCATTGGGGCCAAGGAGTGCCGGGAGCGGGAGCAATGCTGAAATCCACCTGTATACTGGAAGAGGATTGCTCTAAATTCCAGAGAGCAATGGGACTCAATGGTTGGGAGCTCCTGGGAGGGAAAAAGTGTGCGACTCTCCTTCAGATGCCTGGTTCTGGTGCGGTAAGGTGTGAGTGCCTGTTTAGCCGAATTGTTGGATGAAAAAAGCCAGAGCTACCGACATCCAGAGCAACCCAAAGTCTCTTTTGGGATTTCCATGCAGCGCCCTCTATCCCTTGCCGTTCTCTAACTAAGCTGGCCTTCCCTCCAACACCAGCTGCCAAGAGAAATAAAATGCTTTCCATCCTTGTTATTGGTTTCCTGTTTTGCGAAAGTATTTCTTCCGACCATTCATCACTGTAATGCAATCGTAGGGGATAATTAGTCTTGCGTGTGGGTGCAGTGGAGAGGTGGGTGGGAGGGTGTGAGCCTGCGAATCTCAATGCTTCTGAACATTGTCTCCTGGTGCATTCCATGAGCCCAGGTTGGAAGGTGACCTGTCTGAGCTGGGGGCAGTCTGTGCCGGGCAACCAGAGTCCCCAGAGCTCCTCCCTGTGCCCCAGCACCTGGTGAAAATGCTGCCCTCTCTCCAGGGCGTCTTTTCTTCTTCAGGAGTCTGTAGGTGGTGCACATGGTTAATGCGCTCACTGCTAAGTGAAAGGTTAGTGGTTCGAATCCGAGGCACTACTTCCCCCCAAACCCCCAAATCTCTGGAACACCACTTTACTATGTGGTTGCCATGAGTGTAAGGTGACCGGATGTTAACATTGGTAAAGCGGGACACCATTGATAAAACTCATATCCTGGCAAAATAGCCACAGGGCAGTCGAAAATCGAATACCCTAGCTTGTTGTGCATTCTTTCCAAAAATCGGGACTTTTTTAAAACACCGCGGGACGTGGGGAACATTTTTAAAAATCGGGACTGTCCTGCCCAAAGCGGGACGTCTGGTCACCTTACATGAGTGGGAATCACACTCCCTTCTTCAGAGGATGTTTTCTGACAGGTGAGGTGGTTTCTTGGTTCCCCTCTCACACCTGGCTCGTGTGACAGGGAGCAGGTGGACCTCACCTCACCTCACAGGGGGAGTTTCACACAGAGGCAAACAGGCCTTATCTATTTATGATAAGAATTGCCAGATGATATTAAATGCTGTCAGGTGCCAGCACTCTACCTGTGCCCCTTCAATGAATTCTTCACTTGAAGCCAGAAGGATCGCTTTAACACATAAATCAGACCCAGAGCCCTGCCCTCCCCTGTTCCAAGCCTTCTAAGGGCTCCCCTCTCCTTGTGTCAAGGTCTTGGCTGGTCCTGCAAGACCTGCAAGGCACCGCCCAGAGCCTGTTCTTGCTGCAGCCCCTCACTGGACCACTGTGCTCCTCGCTGCTCTTAGAAGGGCCTGCCACAGGGCCTTTGCACTGGCTCTCCCTGCAGGGCTCAGCACGGCTCACGCCTTCACTTCATCTGGTTTCTGCTCCAGCGCCATCTCCTCAGAGAGCCCCTCACCCATTTAAACACCACCTGTTGTCAGGCTCTGTTGCCTACCTGCCTTCCTTTTTATGGGCACATAGCACACCTGGCCGTTTCATTAGGAATGTGTGTCCAATGCCATCCTCTCCCACTGGAAGTGAGGTTCCATGAGGGCGTTGTGGTGGTGTGGTTATGTGTTGGCCTGCAACCACGGGGTCAGCAGTTTGAAACCACCAGCTTCTCCCAGGGAGAAATTCAAGGGTTTCTACTCCCGCACAGAGTTCCAGACGCAGAAGCCACAGGGGCGGTTCTCCCTGCCCGGGAGGGTCTCCGGAGTCAGACTGGACTTGGCGGCAGTGACCTCGGTTTGGGTTGATCCTCCCAGCACCAAGAACTAAGCCTTGAATATTGCAGTACCTCAATAATTCGGGGACTAAATAAATGGATGAGCACTCAGAGAATCACGATGTGAGTGCTGTGTTCAGCAGACTGAACATGGGCGATAGAACACCATTGTCAAGGGCAGGAAGTTGTGAGCACTGAGTGTTGGTTCTGGGCACCTACCTCTTAGCTGTTGTGCTAGTTTCTTTCTCTCTGCGCTCAGAAGTGCCTGCTGCTGCGGCTGATGCTGGGGTGTTGTGGACGAATGTGTTTGGAAAATGCCACAAATTGCATTTTTCTTTTGATGCCTCAAACGCACACTTACAGGTCGTCTCTGACTTACGACGGTGCTTCCTTCTAACTACTCTGTTGTGACGTAGCTAAATATCTTTTTCGTTTTCATAATATTGCCTTTTATTATCAATATCTTTGTAAATACACTCTTATTTGTCTTGGGGACTGACATGAGAATGACAGACCACTAACTCCACTGCCATCACGTCGATTCCAACTCACGGTGACCCTTCTAGAGTTCCTGAGGCTATCGATCTTCTCAGGAGCAGAAAGCCTTGTCTTTCTCCAGAGGAGCTGCTGATGGGTTTGAACTGCTGACCCTGCAGTTAGTACCCCAGCATGTAACTCACGACACCACCAAGGCTCCAGTAAATGACATGCTAAAACATAAAATGTACATCGTACATATGACTGATGATAGGCTGTACAACAAAACAAAAACAGACTGTTGTTAAGTGTGGCCTGCCGTAACTTGCATACCTATGTGTCTTGGGCAGGTAATACCTGTGGGGCAACCTGTATTAAGTTAGCAAAGGTCCAGTTCTGCAGTGAAGAAGGCAGCTTAATGTGTGTAACTCAGCATTTACGCATTCTTGGCCTGAGAAATCTTTTACTTATTTAGGAGTGGATATAACATCTATTAACACATTGCAAAACATGCCTTAGGAAACCCTGGCATTCCACCTTGTGGAGAGAAGCTGGGGTGTTTGGTAAAGAGTCCTGGGACCTGCATCTGGTTTAGCTGTGCGAGGGTTAAACTAACTGGGTTAACTAACGTGGTTAGCCTGTTTGGGGGTTAACTGCGAGAGTTAGACTAACTGTGAGGTTTAGCAGGTGTGTGCTTTTCCCACATAAGATCAGTCTTGTGACACCAATTGCCAGTTTGGAGGGAGGGGCTCCCCGGACCACTCAGGTCTGTAATTCACCAGAAGGACTCACGGATGCTGTTAGACACACGGTGACGGTGCATGGCGGGGGGTTAAAACCAGTGCAGGGAAGAGAGACAGCAGAGCTGGGGCCCTAGGGTCCACATGTGAAGCTCTGGGTATAGAGTCATGGGCAGGGTCACCTCCTGCTGGCCACCATGTGTGGCCACGTGCACAGAGTGCTGCCAAACCGGAAGCTCACCTGAGACTTGGTGTGCAGAGTTTTTTACCACCTCCTGCCCACCCACCCAACCTTTTGCCCAGCCCCTCACAAGGTTGGGCTGACAGCTTCCCTCTCTGCTCCTTTCTGGAGCTGGAACTGACACCCTGTGTAACTCTTTTTGGGGGTAGAAGCCTCCTCTTCCTCCTACAGAGCTGCCTGTGTTTTTTACCGACTGACCATGCAGTCAGCAGTCCCACACGGAACCACTACGCCCCACCACCTAGACCACTAGAAACCCCTCTGTGGACAGTTCTACTCTGTCACACGGAGTCACATGGGGTCTACATGTGTCAGAACGGTTTTGAGGGCATCTAACCACAGCAACATACAAGCCACACAATTTCACTACTGAGTCTTGTATGAAGAAGGCTACACCCGGGCCTTCCCCTGCCTGGCAGGAGGCACTAAGTCCAAACTCAGGCTCCCTTGAGACTGGCCTCGGAGCCCCAGGCCCACCCCGTTGCAGCTGCGCTCCTGTTCAGCCCCAGTGGCTCCTGGCACCTTTAGCTGCACCCCAGCCCAAGCTCGCTTCTCTGCGGGATGCTGAGAGAATGTGGACCTGGCAGGGCTTGCTGTGATTCCTGTCCTGGATGACACCTGTGGGTGTTTATCCAAAGCCCGTAAAGGAACAATTTCTTAACTGTACCCCCCAGGAACATAAAACGCACCAAAGCTGGCCTTGCTTTCTGGCTGTCTCCTGTCTCCCACTGGAATTTTAGCTTTCTTGACCCACCAGGACCTCCCCCAGTGTGTCCCCCCCAGCCCTGAACCCTGCATGTGCACGGAGCCTGCGGTGAGTACCCAGATATTCTCTGTGGGTTTGGGGGACTGAACCAATCATCCTGTAAGCTGTATGGCTTGATGCACAGAAGGATAAATGACTAGGTTGTAAATCTCTTCGTTCATTACCCAAGTCCTCTGCCTGCCCTAAGCCGGAGAGAAGGATGCCCCGGAGGCAGAGGAGAGGAGTGACGGAAAAGTCTATGTGATGC
>NW_022104341.1:5596006-5598046 GCF_000313985.2 Echinops telfairi | reverse complement strand
ACCCAGGGACGAAGTGGGTAATTCTCTTGGCTCGACGCGCCACAAACCCCCAAAGGGACGGAGCAGTTAGCCAACAGACACGGGATGTCACAGCTCTTCGGCTCAGCTGGCCCTCACTCTACTAAACCGCATGTGCCCCGGAGAAGCTGCGTGTAAATCAGATCCTTTTAAAAATGCATGATTGGAGAGCATTGCCATTGTTCAGTCCCAGTCCTCCGTAAAGTGGTTCTCATTGCGTCATACGGAATTCGTTGCGAAGGTCAATTAGCACTCCCTCATTTATCTTTCAAGGAGTCCTGGTGGCAGTGGTTAAGCGATGGCTGCTGCCAACCGAAAGGCTGGCAGGTCCATTTCAGTGGTCACTCTGCGGGAGAAAGACGAGGCTGTCCACCTCCGCACAGATGACCACCTTGGCCGCCCCGGGGCTGGCCTGTTCCCCTCTGTGCCTCGGCCCGACCGGGTCACCAAGCGTCAGACCCCACTCAACAGCAAGAGACGGTTCAGTCTGTTTGCTTAATTTCTCTTTTGTGTGGACTTTTGGTTTTCATGTATTGTCTAGACTGCAGGCCAAGTGAATTTACACAACACGTTGACTTCATTAAAGGCAGCTAAGCTTAATAACAACTATTGTGTCAGTTTAGCCTCTGCTTTTTCTCAGGGACGCCCCCTTTCCTTTGTTGTGTTTGAGTTTTCACTCGGTGGCCAGTTCTATTCGGAAGAGGAGAGGCATTCGCAGTTGGCCCCCGGTAGCCTCCATCAGCGCTCAGCTCACAAGCACAACTCTGACCTCCAATGAGCTGAGTCCCATGCAGTGCGGCATCCTAGCCCCCCGGAATGTGGGTTCCTAAACCCAGATGGATTCACGTAAGGCTCCCTCACCTGGGGCACCCGTCAGGTTTGCACAGTGGATGTCTTCTTAATAACACACAGTCATCTTTCTCCGGAGAGCTTCCCAGATAAAAGCCACCAGACAAAAGGAGGGAAGGTCGCTTTCTTTTCTTTTCTTATTTATTTATGGGAAGTTCCGTTTTATTGAAATCCCCTCCAACTTGTTTTTTCCATGGAGAACGGAAATGTCGAGAAACGCCAAGCAGTTCCTAGAACCAGACTAGTTTGAATGTTTTCAGAGAGGGACACTTCTTTCTTTGGCTTTAAAGACTGAGTTCAAAAGGACAAGTATTAAAGGCGATGCGTTTGAGACCCAGGGCATGAATACAATTGCTTGGATGAATTAGAGCTCTTGAACATAAGCCTGGGAGGGCTGCCCTCCCCTTATCTAGCCTGAAGCTCTCGGGAGTGCGGCCGATGAGCATTGCTGTGGTGATCCCGCAGTGAGAGAGCCCAGGTTAACCTCGCGCACTGGGTGAGAGCTACATTTGCCCAGGAGAAGGGCGGCAAACCTCTTCAGAGAACAGCATCCAAATAGACCCGTTGAAAGGAGCAAGGCGAGATGGGAAAGAGGAAGTGATCGAATGATGTGAACCGTGGTTAGAACGGGGTGAGAGGCGGCTCAGCCCTCTTCTCTGCAGCCAGGGTGTCTATCTGTCCGGCCAGGCTGGCCCAGGTCTGCCTCTTAGGCAGAGCCTAGATGCGACTGTCTCCACTCTCTCCCACTCCCTGGACAAGATGGGGCTCCCAAATTAGGACGATGGTGTGACAGCAGCCCCCCCTCCAGGGGAGAAAAGTCAAGTGGGGTTGTGCCTGGGGCCCTGTGGGGCCAGGTGACCGAGAAAGCTACCAAGACCCCTTGAAACGGCACAAGCAGAGGCGCTGGGCCAGGACTACAGGCGTTTTTCAGAGCCATCAAACTACCCAGGTAGCCAGGTCTCCTTCCCCCCTGTGGTCAATGACATGCAGAGGACATCCACCGAGCATCTGCAGGTGTGTCGGACCCTGGCCGAGGGTCGAGTCTCACACTCAAAAGTGCTGGCCTCTTCTAGTCTGGTCAGCAAAGGAGTACAGCTGTGCCTAGAGTAGTCACAGAGGAGCGGTGGAAGTCCATCTGAGCCCTGAACTTCCTGCAGGCCGGCGGGGGTGGGG
>NW_022104341.1:5593080-5595224 GCF_000313985.2 Echinops telfairi | reverse complement strand
CCCTTTTCTGAAAATCCAGACACACACGAGCCGATGTGAGTCGGAACCAACTCACCGGGACCTGGTTTGGTAGGATGTGTACGCAGGACCTGACCATGTGCAAGCTTCTAATACAGGCAGGAGGAGTCCCATCTCTTCTCCCACCCTTACAGCAACCCCAGGCAATTGGCACTGGGTCCCCGCTTGCAGGGGAAGAAACTGAGGCACCGCCAGTCGTGTGACTTGCTCAGGCAATGAGAAGACAAGGGGTGGGGGCAGCATTGTGGGTGGTGGGAGAACCGGTCACAGAGGCTGTTAGATTTGGGGCTGAGCCGTCAGCATAACTGCTCTGAGACTCAGCTTCCCCATCTTTACAATGAACAGGGTACAGGGATGTCGCCGAAAGTCTCTCTCAGACCTGACCCAGTCAGATATGGAAACACTCTGTAAGCGTTTCCTGTCAGGAACAGGACAGCCTCTCAGGATAGGGTGAGGCAAGAAGGTGCCCGGGGCACCCCCTCTTTTATGTCCTAAGGGCTTTGCTCACCTGACCCTGGTTCTGCTCTGTCCCTGCCCTTTGACAGCCATCTCCCAGCTCTGAGGACTAAGGGCGGCTCACGCTTAGACCAGCCAAACGTAGGCCTGAAAAGAGCCCGGGGAGGAGAGGGTCCAGGCTTGCAACCACCTTTCCTGGGCTTGGGGCCTCAGAATCCTTGGTCCCCGGGCCCTTGTCTGAACCCAAGAGCCCTGGCTTCATATGAGCCTCAGGCATGTTCCAGTGATTGCCCTCCCAATCCCAGCTGCCAAGGGGATATGGGACACCATCCTCATCACCTGGGAGGTGTGAACTCTAGAGTTGAGTCACTGAGAGCCTCAGTAAGTGGTCAGTGGCCACACAACTGGAAAGTGATGAACCTAGAATTAGATCCCAGGTCATCTGACTGTTCCTGATCTATAACCACTGATGGCTTCCCAGTGGTCAGGGTGCTCCAGGAGGTGAGTGCCAGAAGCCAGGAGCCAGCAGTGTCCCTGACACCACCACAGTGTCTGGTACATAAGAAATATGTAGTCCCGATGGCTATCTAAGAGTTGGACCGCTAACCACAAGGTTGTCAGTGCAAACCCACCGGCCTCTCCAAGGGAGAAAGATGAGGCTGTCTGCTCCCGTAAAGCCTCACAGCCTCAGAAGCCCACGCCAGGGCCACGATGAGTTGGAATCTACTTGAAGGTAGCGAGTGGGTAGGTGTCTAGGGCTGATGGCCACAAAGTGGGTGGCTTCCAAAATGTCCCACGTAGCATCGTTTGACCTCAACTGAGAACCAAAAGGCTGGGCTGTGGAACCCGCCCAGAGGCACCCAGGAGATTGGCTTCTATGGGGATGACCACCCAAGCCCCCCCAATGAAGCACTTCTGCTCCGTGGCCCACGGGCTTGCCAGCCACTGGAATTAACTTCACAACCATGCTCTTTTGGCTTGTTTCTTGGTGGTCTCGAAGAACAGACATTGGTTTTCTCACAGTCCTGCAGGTTAGCAGTCTGAATTCACAGCAGAGGCAGGGCCGGGCTCGTTCTGGTCTAGGGGGACGGTCTTCCTCTGTCTTCCAGTTTCCAGCGCCCCCCCCCACCCGTGTCTTGTCTTTGGTGTGCTGTGGCTTGTTCATGTAGCGTCACATGAATGTCTTCCCTCTGTGTCACTTCTACTCTTCTATGAGGACATCACTTGTATTGGGTTACAACCCACCCCACTCCTGTACAACCTCCTGTGAATTTAGCTGATGGCATCTTCAAAGATCCCCATCACAAACAGGGTTACATTCACAGGTACCCGGTGTGGAATTTGAACATAATCTTTCAAAGGCATTCAGTTCAATCCATAACAATGTGCAGTAAGTGGTTTTCAGTCAACTGATGTGTGTATGTGTGTGTGTGTGCACGCACATGCACGCGCATGTGTGCAGAGCCAGCAAGGGGCTGAGGCAGGCAGTGTGGGAGTTGTGAATTTGGGAGCTGAGAGTGTTGTGGCTGATCACAGAGTCAGATCTCCTGGGTGTGAATCCTAGTTCTTCCACTGATTAGCTGTGCAGCCTTGGCAGGTTGCTCAGCCAGCCTGTTCCTCAGTTTTCGGATCGACCAGCACTACGATTGTGCTAGGTGGGGAGCGCTTGC
>NW_022104341.1:5566208-5591996 GCF_000313985.2 Echinops telfairi | reverse complement strand
CTATTTCCAAGCCCCTCTTGAGCCCTGTACCTGTTAGCCAGCAAAACCCCAGTCTCCCAGGTCTCCCCCTTAAAATGCAAATGGTTGCCGTCCGATCTAACTGGCTGTGGACATTTTAGGGGACAATTAGGGTGTCCCCTGAAAAGAGCCCCTTTCAAAGGAAGCTGGGGGCCCGGGGGGCCTGTGCATTAGGCTGCTGCCCACGCCACCAGCTGCTCCTCGGGAGAGAGATGATGGGGCTTTCTACTCCCGCAACGAGGTACAGTCTCAGAGACCCTCAGGGGCGGTCCTACCCTGTCCTAGAGGGTCAGTTTGAGCTGGAGTGGACTGGAAGGCAGTGAGGATTTGGGCCTTTTCCTGTGCCGGGGACTGGGGGAGGTGCAGCAGGAAGGGCCAGGCATGGGTGCAAGTCCGGGGGACAACTTCCCTGGCGACTGACTCCAGGAGTGGGTGCCAGCGTAGAACTGTGTTCCACAGACTTGCAAATGATTTACAAGCGGCTCGCTCAGGCCTTTCCCCCCAGGCACTTCTGGGTGAACTTGAACCTCAACCTCAGCCAAGTGTGTTAATTGTGCACGCCTCACAGGCAGCGAGCACCAGGAGGCTCCGCCGAGGCCCTGGTCCTGGCTATGCTGCCTTGTCTCCAGAGCAAGGCTGCTCTGGAAGTTGGGCCCCAGCGTCTCCATTCTCGTCAGAGCACCCACTCAGCACTGGACCACCGTGGCAGCGAGCGCAGGACACTGCCCTGGCTTCAGAATAAAAGCATGAATCTTGACAGCGGGGCTGTGGCATTCCTGGGCCCTTGACTGTGTGCGGACTCAGGGTGGGGCGTGGGGGTGGCAGGGTCCACCCAGGCTTTGTGGCCGGGGACACTGCTGGTGAGCCTCCAGGCCAATCTTTCAGAGCAGGTGGGAGGGCAGGGCTCCTGAGTTGGACGGGACTGGGCCCCAGGCTCCAGTTGCTTTGGAATACAGGGGAGGTTGGCTCGGGGGCCGGGAGGGAGGCCAGGCTCCCGTGGGTTTGCTGGTGGCGGGAAGGGGGAGATTCCACTGGTGAGACTGATCAGCAAAGTCCAATTGCAACTCCCGTTCCTGAAGTTGGGTCCCCTTTGCACAGCATAAAATGTTTGACCTATGGGGCACCACGTCATGTCCTAAGGGCGAGGGAAAGAGATTTAATTTGGCTTACGTGGCAATGAGAGAAGAGGTGGGGAAAAGATGGACCCTCCTTCAAAGCTACATCTGCCCAGTCCATAGGATAATACAAGACCAACTGCATAGATACAAAATCGCGGGAGGTTTGATCCTTCCAGCAGAAAAGCTCATCACTCACAATCAGCTAAGGACGCACAGAGGTCTTTGAGACAAGCTCCATAGTAGGGCCAGTCTGGAGTGGGTGTTTGGTTGATACAATAGCACAGAAAGGGGGAGGCAGCAGGGAGGCTGGTTGTTCTGCTGCTCAGAGGCAGGGCCCCGAGGCCGTGTTTCCTAAGTCTTCGTGTGTGTCTCCTTCAGTCAACTTGTCTGTCTGTCCTGTAGGCAAAGTGACCCTCCCCACCTTCTCCTGTCTCAGTGGGACTCCACATTGGCTGTCCAGTGCTCAGCACTGTGCATGTAAAGTATTCCCAGGGGTGTTCGGGCTGTTTGAGATTTAGGATAGAATTAGGACTCTGGCTGCTGGCCCAACAGGTGACTTTCAGGCCCTGCCAGGTGAGGTCGCCGGCCCTGCTTTGAGCCCCAGAGGCTTGGAAGCGACCCGGGAGCACCAGGCCCGGCGTCCTCCTCGACTCAATTCCCCGTCCAGAAGCATGAACAGCACACGAGTGCCTTACCTTGCTCCCATCTCTCACTCAGATGCCTCCAAAGGACTGAGGCCCAGAGACGCACGGCCTCTCTGAGGGCTTATCGTACATTTGTTCTCATTCTCCCGGGGGCACAAGGATGCCACCTTATTTCACGGGAAAAGGCTACACGTGGACTGCGGTCCACAGTACCAGCAGGAGAGAGATGGGCTTTCTGCCCGTAGGGAGTTGCAGGCTCGGAGACTCACGGGCAGTTCTACCTTGTCCCATAGAATCGCTATGAGTTGGCACGATACCAGGGAACGTCCCTCTGTGGGAAGGGAGAAGGCGTGGCAGTCTGCTTCCATAGAGATCCCAGCTTTGGAAACCCTGTTGGACAGTTCGACTCTATCCTATAGGGTCACTTGATGACTTCTTTGACTGCTCGCTGCCCTCGAGTCAATGCTGGCCCATAGTGACCCCCCCATGGGTTTCCGAGATAGTGACCACCCCCCACCCCGCCCCCCACCATGGGTTTCCTAGACGATACTGTTCACAGGAGTAGAAAGCTCGGTCTTCCTCCCGCAAAGCTGCTGGTGATTTCGAACTGCTGACCATGCGGATCGCAGCCTAACGCATCACCCCTATACCCTCAGGGCTGCTATAGGGTCGCCAGCAGTAGGAATGGATTAGATAGCCGAGGCTTTGGTTTGGTTTTCTGTTCATTCCCTGGGAATCCTTGCAGCTCTGACTAGTGGTGTCTGGCGCCATCTAGTGTCCTCCAGTGAAGGTTGCAAGGAGAAGGTGGGTGGGGGGCAGGTGGGGGCAGGTAGCTGGAGCCTCAGCGGACAGGGTTCAATCTGGGCCCTGCAGATAGCCCCCCCCACCCCCCCACCCGAGGGTGCAGATGCAAAGTTCTAGAGAGGAACAACTGGCTGTGCAGAGGACCGCCACTCCTGGACCATAGAGCGTCCTTGGGGGTCCTAGCCCATTCTAGATACTTCTTTCCCAGGAGGAGCTGCGATCAGCTTCCTGTTGGCATTTCAGGGCCATCTCTTTTGGCCACGTCTGCTCTCACAGCGTGCCCAGGATTCAGGAGGCAGAGCTGGGGCGGGGCCAGAGCAGCACACTTCAAGTCCCCATCTCTGTATCAGTCAATTCAGGCAGAGCTGCCACCTGGCTCCTCGTCTCCACAGCTGAAGCTTGGTGTCCGTGGATTTCCCCTGCTCTCCTCTCTCTTCTTCCTGAACACCCCACCCAGCTGGCCGCCAAAATCCGTTCCCAAGCACCTCCAGGTCCTGCCCCTTCCCTCCGGCCCTGGCTGCTTCCCCTCTCCCCTCTGAGCACCGTCTATGGCAATGTCTTCCCAGCCCTGTTCTCTCCCTCTGGCCCTTCCCCGAAATCCACCCCGACACCCCGACCCCTGCTGAAGAGTCTCCTCTGGCTTCCACTGGCCACAGGAGACCGTCCCAGCCCTTGGCAGGGGGCACAGAGCCCTGGGTGACCCGGCCTGCCTACCTTTCCCTGCCTCTCCCACCGGGCTTCTCGGCTTTAGACTATCTGCCGGTCAGGGGAGGCACATGCGTGGGTTGCCGGCGCTGGTTTCTCTGCAGGAATGTGCTTTCTGTCCTTCTCTGCTGTCTGGCAGCCCCGCTTCATCCTTCCAGACCAACCCAAATGCAGCCCTCCCCAGCCCTGCGGTCCAACCACATGCAAACATCTTGTACCCAGCTCAGGTACAGTGTTGGCACCTGCTCTTAGAAAACAAGGCCACCTGAGGGCTGCTTCCACCCGAGGGGAGAGGAAGCGGGGTGTCTGAGGTACCCTGGTGTCCCCAAATGGAATGACCAAAGAGTGGCTGCTGCAGCTGGCCAGCCAGACCGCAGGGGTCTCACCTGGGAGGCAGAACACCCCAGCTGGTCCTCTAGGTGGGCCTCCCTCCAGAGGACCAGGAGAGACCAGGCCACCCTCAGCCTGGGTCTGTGGGGACAGTTTTCAAAGCTGCCTTGAACACGAAGCACATTCCTATTTGAGCTCAGTCAGAACATCCGTGGACAGAATCGCTGAGGTCTTGAGGCCTTGAGGCCCAGGGCCAAAGAGAGGCCAGGCCTCTGAGTGGTGGGAGAGGCAGAGAGGGGTGGGGAGGCTCTGGGTCCTAACTCCAGTGCAGGGACCTGCTAGCCTCCAGCATCCCCTCAGTGCCTTCATAAGACCAACCGTGACCCTCTGGCGCGTACCAAGGCCAGGACTGCGCTTGTCAACACAGGTGAGACCCAGAGTGCCTGAGTGGTAATCATCTGAGTGGTAATGCTGGCGGGTGGCCTGCCATCCAGGGACAGTCCCTCCAGCTCCCAGGGTGCACAAGGCAGCGATCCGGGGCTGCACTCTGCAGTGTGCCTGATGGCAGAGGGAAGCTGGGGGAGGAGGCAGGAGCCCAGACCCTGCCAGCATTGGGGACAGAGAGACTGGCTTGGGCGATGAGCCCGGAACATGTTGGAGACACAGCAGGAGATTGGCTGTGGTGGGGTGGGGTGTGAACGCTGGCAGTTCTCAAGAGAGAGCCCCTAAAGGGTTTTTGGCTTGAGCGGTTTCTAGTTACTGGAAATGGACAGTACAGTGAACCCTCGTTTATCGTGGTTAATCGGTTCTAGACCCTACTGTGATAAATGCAATTCCGCGAAGTAGGATTCCTTATTTGTAAATCAAATATTTTCGTAGTTAGAGCATAGAGGACATGAAAAAACACCCTTTAGTCACCATTACACTTGTATTACCCAATTTATTAAACGAAAAAGGGAAAATACAGTAAAACATTTTGGACGTTACAATTACCATTTATTATTTATTATATTATTTATGGCATCAAGCGTGTACAGTATGAGCCAATCAATGGCAGTAATGACAGAGCATGTGCTGTTACGCAAAAACCGCGATAGAGTGAAGCCGCGGAAGTCGAAGCGCGAAGTGGCGAGGGTTCACTGTAGTTAAATCTTGTTTGTCGGCTAAACAAACAAAACACCCTACACCATAAAAACCCACCTCACTGCCATCGAGTCCATGCTGACTCGTGGGGACCCTATAGGGCGGTATAGAACTGCCTCTGTGGGTTTCTGAGACGGTCACTCGACAGGAGTAGAAGGGAGGGCCCGTCTTTCTCCCGAGGTGGCGTCAAACTGCTGGCCTTGCAGTTAGCGGCCTGATGCGTAACCACTACGACGCGAGGGCTCCAATGATTGGTTAAGGGGTTCCTTTACTGCCCGGTGTAGAGCGATGTCGGCTGCTGGAGGGTGGGGACTTCGGCTTGTGTGTGTGTGTCGGATAGCTGGCTGTGGAGGTGTTCAATCACCCTGACCGAGTGAGTGAATGAATGAAGCAGCAGCACAGGAAGCTCTCGCTCCCTTGGAGGGGGTGAGCTGAAGGGTCTCAGGGCCTCGGTAAGTTCGCAGTCTTCCCCACCCATTCAGGACCCCTGTGGGCTTTCCGCACCAGAGGGAGATTGGCGAGAACAGGAGGCAACACTCGTGGCGGGCCTAGGAGGTGATGGTGATGCAGGTGGGAAAGCAGAGTCCCCTCTGCTCATCACGGAGATCCCCTCCCAGAATGCACCTGCCATTTGGTTTTCTTGGACAGACTGTGTAGTGGTGGGGACCTGGAGCACGGCGGGCTTCCTGTGTAGGAGAAGGGCTGTACAGCCCTGGGAAGGGCTGAATGTGCCAGTCCCTGGAGCCCACACCAGCGAAGAAGAAGGGTTGGCACCGACGGGAATGGAGGGCAGAGGCCAGAGCTTGGAACCTCTGTGGGTAGGGTCCCTGAGGGGCCAAAACAAGATGAAGGGGCCAGCTGCTGGGAAGGCTGGCTCCACCCGAATATTTCACGATGAACATGAGATGGTGGAGCGGATAGAATTCCAATCAGCTCGTGATCAAGTAAGCACAACCTGAGTACAACTGATCGCCATCTCTCTGGTCTAGTTATCCCTGTGAGGGTCTCCACGCCAGGCTCTGAGAGGCGCTGACCAGAGGCGGGCCCGAGGAGGATGCAGGAAGCAGAATCGGATGTCAGCTCAGTGCAGTCGTCAGGCGGGTGGACTCCGGTCAGCAGACAGCACAGTGTTTGAGTTGGCATGTGTGTTGCTTTCAGGGGATGATGGTTGGGACAGGGCAGGAGGAGAGGGTCAAGGTCTTGGAGGCTGAGATAGTTAAAGTTTATTGTGCCAACCTGGCTGATAAACCCATGTGGGGTTAATTGAAGGGTGGAGAGATAAATGGCTTAGTGAACCTCACCTTTCTAGTTCTTGGGTCTCTTGCTTTCTGATGGTCGGACCAGGGTGCAGCTGCCTTAGCCAGTTCCCTGCTTCAGCTGGCAAGGCTGACTTCCTGCAAGACATCCCTGAGGAGAAGCTACATGGACCTACCCCGATGCAGCCCTGAGTGCTGGAGCAGCCGTGTGGAGACCCCTGCCAGCGCTGAGATGCTTACATGTTCACTGATTCGGCTTTCCTCCTGCAGTTGGCATCATTGCCTGTGTTTTGTGAGATGGAGGAGGACTTTGGTGGTTGGTGTCAGACATAAGGGTTAATGTTGGACTTGTGGGCTTGGGCAGCACTGGGTTGGGATGTTTTCTTGATGTGCACTTACCCTTTATATAAAACTCTCTCTTATACATATGAGTTTCTGTGGATTCGTTTCTCTAATGGACCCAGACTCACACAGAGGCAAATGCTTCACGTGCTTAGCAGTAACAATCCCCGGGCTGCAGAAATTTCTGCTTGAAAGTCCGCCCCATGCCGGCACTCAGACAAGCCAACAGTCTAGCAGGAGGACCTACCTGAGCCATACAACAAAATCAGGTCCTACCAGCCAGAAGGGAGGTTCAAGAAGCTGCCTTCCCTGCCTGGGCATCCCAGGAGCATGCCCTTTCTGATGGGTCAAGGAGGGCAAAGAACCATCCCTGGAGAGGTAACTTTCATTCATCAACTGTCAAGGAGAGACACAAAATGTTTTGCCACGTGAAGAATCCCTGGGTGGTGCACACTGTGAATGCAGTTGGCTGGGAAGCTAAACATTGGAGGTTCAAGTCCATCTAGAAGCTCTTCAAAGAAAGGGCTGGAGATCTACTTCCTAAAAATCAGCCATCACGAACCCCAAGGAGCATACTTCTACTCTGACCCACGTAGGGCTGCCGGGAGTCAGAATTGGTAGTGAAGCAACTGGTATTGGTGTCAGCTTTATAATGGAATATTACACAGTCATGAAAAGGAATGGAGAACCAATACATCATCTTTCACTTTTCTAAGTGAAGGAAATCAGTTACAAAAAACCCTATCTTATATAATTTCCTTTATCTGACAAGGCCAGAAGAGGTATGTCTATAGAGGATAGATTGGCAGGTCAGTCAGCAGGCTGCTGGCTTAAGTCCCAAGAACAAGAAGTCAGAGGTGACAAGTTAGAGGCAGAGTTGAGAGAGCTAGTTTTGTCAGAACACACACACACACACACACACACACACACACACACACACACACACACACACACACTGAATGCAGGCCACATCCCCAAGGAAACAATTGGCTTTGAACGGATTGATTGATAACATCAGATCACAAAACAGAAGATGATCTGTTCTGTTATGGTTCAGTTATGTTATATTCTGGAAGAGCAGTCAGTCCAATGTCTGCTACGCCACTGGGAACCATAGCTTGGCCAAGTGGACACTTAACATTCACATCAGAAGGTCCCTTGAAATAGAACCTACTCTGGTTTGAACATTGTGCAAACACCACGTAAAGCCTGGTGGGAGCTCCCTTCTGCTTGTCCTCATCGCCTCTGCAGAGGTGAGGAGTGGAGGGTGCAGGGACAGGCAGCAGCCTGGCAGCAGCTCCGAGGATGGAGGTGGATTGGAGGGAGCAAGGAGGGAACCGAGCACCCCCAGATCCACCCACTGTTTTTGCCTGACCCGCCAGCAGGAGCAGCCCAGGCTCTGCAGCCCCACCCACTGCGTGTTCACCCACTGGACAGAGCCCAGAGTCTGCACCCAGAGCCATAGTCTTTGCCTGACCTGCTTAGAGCCCACCGGTGGCTCAGTGCTGCAAGAGTTCACATTTGGGATTTTTAAAACCATTACAGAGAAATCATAAACAAGAGGAGAGATGCTCGCCCTTTAAAAGAGCAACAGCAAAAAACCCTTAGGGGACCACAGAGGCGAATGTGGTTAGCCATTGTCCAAATGAACACCAAAGGACACACAGCTCGCGTACGCGCACACGTGCACGTAAATGAAACAAGGACAGACTCAGAGCAATACAGCCTGCCTTTCTGCAATTGGCAGTGGGTTCTGGTTGGTGTGTAGAAGTGCCATTCCACCATACATTCTGGACTTCCTTTGCCCCGCGTAAGCACCCTCCGCTCAGGGTGCTCCTTTGGATGGGCGTGAAGAATCTGATCCGTGATAGCAAGGTTGGCATTGAGTTGCTGTAGTTTTCTTCTGACTTCAATCCCAGGCATAGTGGTACTAAAATATGCCCTAAGGTATCACCTGTATTCCAGATAGATCCTTCCTTGGCTCCATGATACCATATCAGTTTGCTTATAATAAGAATCAGTCACATCAGCCAGTTTGGCAATGACCTTTTTTGCCTGTCAATCCGGAGGTATGGAGAGCCCACAGTGTCTGAATGGCATTCTTACAGCCACTGCTTCCATGGAATCCGTGTTGTGGAGCATCCCTCCCTTTGGAACAAAGACCTCCAGGCCCATAGAGTGTAGGTTTCAGGAATCAGAACCAACATTTTTTGTGAGTGGGTCACTAAGAAAAATTTCCACCCCTGGACCAAGGAATCCTGCCTATGGGAGAAACAGAACCACACATTGGACATTGTTTGGAGCATCTACAGCCTCCTGGAGAGCATTGCCCCAACCTGAAAGGTAGCACCATCTAGCTGGTGTCCTAATTGTGTCTTTAGAACGTTATTCCATCTGTCATGATCCCAATTCTACCCTGCAAGTCTGACTAGACCAGAGGATGTACACTGGTACAGATAGGAACTGGAAAAACAGGGAATTCAGAGCAGATGATCCCTTCAGGACCAGTGGTGTGAGTGGCGATACTGGGATGGCAGGGGGAGGGTGGGTTGGAAAGGGGAAACCGATTACAAGGATCTACATGTGACTTTCTCCCTGGGGCACGGACAACAGAAAAGTGGGTGAAGGGAGACGTCGGACAGGGCAAGATATGACAAAATAATAATTGAGAATGATGAGGGCAATGAATGTACAAATGTGCTTTACACAATTGATGTATGTATGGATTGTGAGAAGAGTTGTATGAGACCCTAATAAAGCGAGTCAAAAAAGAGAAAAGTAATTTATAAATTATCAAGTGTTCATGAGGGAGGAGGAGGGAGAGGGGAAAAATGAGGAGCTGATACCACGGGCTCAAGTAGAAAGAAAATGTTTTGAGAGTGATGATGGTAACAAATGTACGAATGTGCTTGACACAATGTGTATGTATGGATTATGATAAGAGTTGTACGAGCCCCCTATAAAATTATTGGGGAAAAAAGAAGAGAGTTATTCCATCATTTTATCAAGCCAGCGGCTGCAGGGTGATGGAGAACATGGTAATATCAGCGGATTCCATGAGGACGGGCCCCTTAGCACACTTGATTTGCCGTGAAGTGAGTTCTTAGTTCCGAGGCAACACTGAGTGGGATACCAGGATGGTGGCCGAGGACCAGTCCAGGGATGGTAGTTTTGGCCGAAGCCTTGCATGCAGGGAAAGCAAATCCATACCCAGACTGTACCCAGCAAGAACACAATGCTTCTCTTTCCATGATGGAAGAGGCTCCATGTAATCAACTCGCCACTACCAGGATCACCACCAGAAGTGGCACCGTATTGTGCAGTTAGTGTTGGTCTCAGCCACTGGCAGGTTGGGCACTGGGCAGTGACTGTAGCCAAGTTGGCCTTGGCCAAATGGATATCTACGTGGCTAAGGCCCTGTGTCACCTCCATTCCTGCCACCATGACTACTTTGTTCATAACCCGTTGACAGGAGTGGCTGGGTATGGAAGATAACGATGTCCACAGAGTGTGTCACCCTGTCCACTTGTCCAGGTCACCCTCTGGGGAGTAGTCATACAAGGCACACATATCTTCATCTCTTTGGCCCATTCAGAGAGGTCTACTAGCATGCCTCTTTCCCATACCAAGAGAACACTTCCGAGAAGAGTGAGCAACCAAGGGCCCTGCTTCACGTTCTTCCCACTGGGAAGATTTCTATTCGCCACTGCCCGTTGGAGAGGTCCCAGACAGTGGCTGAAGCACTCTTACGTGGTGCCTGTCTAATGCTCAGAACCATCATCAACCGCTCACAAATGCTCTTTTCCTCAGTCAACTGATTGTAAGGAACTCCCCATGAGAACCAGATGCAGACTGGGAGAAAGAAGATCATACCGCGTAAGTGGGGACCAAGGATACTTAGGCCAGTTCTTCATGCAACTTACTTGTGCCTTCTGGTTCTGCTTGAACCTGAACTTGTGTATACCTCTCCCCGTTAATACTGAGACCCTGCTGGGCACACCCAACTCTATGAGTCTGTGGTTGATCAGAGACTGCACTGTGGCAGGAGACAGGGTAGAGTGGCAGGAAGAGGGAGAGCTGGTTGACAGAACATCCATATACATCCGATCGAGGTCACCTTCCCAAGAAAACCGTGGACTTTCAGCTGACTGGATTTCAGCTGATTGACTTTTTTGTTTGAACGGAACTTCATCCACATGTCATGCTTGACTTTCAGTTGATTGGTCTTTACACTTGATTGATCACATCAGTTCACAAAATGGATGATTGCATGCATGTTCTATTCTATTCCGTTATAGACGAGCAATTGGTCCAAATGCCAGCCAAACCACTCAGATTCATAGCCCATCTAAGTTGACATCTAACACTAACCTTCACAGAACGGGAGAACTCTACGACTGAGCCATCCTACCCCTGTCCCCAGATACCGGGGGGCGGGCAGCATGTCCTTCCTTGATTGGAGGACAGAGGTTCTGTGTTGGGAAGGCTCCCAGAGTTGGGGACATGCCCCGTGGCGTCTTTATCTGTGTTCCTTTTGCTATAATGAAACTGCAACCCTAAGTGTAGATCCTGACTTCTGCGAGTTGTTCTAGAGGTTGATTAAAACCGAAAGAGTATTAGGAGCTGGCAGGTCAGAAGCGAGGTGTTCTTGGGGACCCCCGAGCATGTGATGGCTGGCATCCTGATGGAGGAGTGGGAAAACCCAAGTCTGTAGGTTTCCGTCAGTCAGAAGTGAGGGTGTTGGGGCCCTGCTTGCATGTGTTGGGCCGACCTGGCAGTCCAGAGAACCACGCCCTTTATCTTATGAGCTCTGCTCTCACTCCAGGTCGGAAGAAGTGCGGCATGTAGCCGGTGTCAAGAACAGAGGGGAACCGAACCAATAATCAATTCATTTGGACTGATCAACACGTGTGATGTGAGAGCTGGGGTTTGATCTTCCCAGCAGTTGCCCAAACTCTCCCTGGACATAGAGCTCCTCCCACAAGAAATGTTTTTATTTCCCCTCCGGACAGCGCTGCCCAGGTTGGTGGAAGCATCGAAGGGTCTATGCTGCACTTGGAAGTGGCACCAGCCCTTCTGTTTATCCCAGTGACCGCTTTCTCCGTTGCACTTTGTTTGCATGTCTTCCAATCAGTAATTCCACCTTCTCCCTCCCCCATAGCCTCTGATCATCACACATGGCTTCTGTCTCCATGCATTGGCTGACAGTAGCTACTTCATCTAAGTGGGGTCTTGTTTGTGTCATGTAATAGTGCGCTTCCAAGGTTCGTCTGCGTGGTAGCCTGCGTCAGAACTTTGTCACTCTGGCTGGATAATATTGTGGTCACGTTAGAGTGTCCCTTTCAAAATTGCACTCTGACCCTGCTGTAGAAGTAAAGTCAGAATATGGCCCACTGTTTTGTTCCTACCCTATTTGAGGCCGCTCCGTGTTAGTCTGGGCTGACTAGAGAAACAAATTCATAGACATTCATATGTGTAAGAAAGAGCTGTATATACAAGAGCAATTGAATATTGAGAAAACATCCCAGCCCAGTCCAGATCAAGTCCAAAAGTCCGATATTAGCCCATATGTCTGATACCGATCTATTAAGTCCTCTTCAGACTCACAAAACACATGCAATGATGCCAAATGCAGGAAGGTCACAGGCCAGGGGGTGCAAAGTCAATGACAGTAGAGGTGTCCCAGTGCTGGCAGGGGTCTCCATGTGGCTCCTCCAGTTCCCAGGGCTGCACCAGGGTAGGTCCATGTGGCTTCTCCTTAGGGATGTCTCGCGGGAAGTGAGCAGAGAGAGCGAGAGGGGTCTCCTGCCTCCAAGTCGGGACAATCAGGAGTTCCCGGAATCCTCAGGAGAAGGCCAAGCCCACACAGAGGCCTTATTGGCTATGATCCGACTGACAGACTAGACTCCACCCCTTCACTCTTACTCCTCTCAAGTCCCAAATTGACACCAGATTATGTAACGACCACACGCTCTTATGCTCAGACTCCAAAGCCACAGACTCACTGTGGTGCGCAAGTTTTAGTCGGCATCCCCTTTGGCCCTGCTACGATCCCTTTTTCCCTACACAAGCCACTTCGGAGAATTTCCACTCAACATCGATGAAGACAGGTGGGACCTGCAGAGGGTGCAGCCCACAGCCACATCCTGGACATCCCCTACTTCCCCGTCTCCTGTCCTACGTCTCTCATAAGCCTGTGGAGAAAAGACTGCGGTCATAGCAGGGATGCCGTTGATGGCCATTCTGCCCAGATCCTTCTTTCTTGCCTACCTCGATGCCTCTGCTGCCCAAGGACCCCAGGGACATTGAGAAACCAGCTGTGGACTCGTGGTGGCACCCCGGGGTCGGGGGAGAACTGTGCTCCATCCAGAGTTTCCGGTGGCTGTGTCTGGGTGCAGAGCACCAGGTGTGTTTTCTGAGGGGTCTCTGGGGGGATGTCCATCTCCAAGCTTTCTGTTTCCAGCTAAGAGGCCCTGCCCCCAGCCCAGGGACTCCACAGGGACATTGACTTCCCTGGAATATTCCTGGAACTTGGAGGGGGAAATCTGGGTTTCATCCTTAAAGGGGATCAGACCCTCCCCAAGAGGGCCTTGCTTTGTCCAGATGGTGCCGGAGAGAACGCATGGCCTCCCGAGGGTGACCAAGAACACCCTCACTGCCATCGAGGGAGAAAGGCAGGGGGGTTTCTCCTCTTCTGGAGAGTGACACACAGATGCTGACTCATGGCCTCTCTGGGTTTCCGCGGCGGCAGCTCCTTATGGAAGTGGACAGCCTCCCCTTTCTCCCCTTGGAGTGGCTGGTGGTTTGGAACTGCTGGCTCTGCAGTTAGCAACCCAACCTGCCACCCCCACGTCACCAGGGCTCCTCCTGAGAGTGAGGAGGCCTTAATGTGGGGGTTGGACGTGAGTGAGGAGGAGTCACTGGGTCTAAACAGAGAGAAAGCTGGGTGAGTAAGCTCCCTGGGCACATTTCTGAGAGACGAGGAATGGCTGAGCCCGTGAGGTTCTGTCACAAAACGAAACCTCCCTGAGATCCGGTAAACAAATATGTCCAGTGGCAGCGTGACGCCTTCTTGGCAGCTTTCCTTTTGGTCGGCGGGTGGCTGGGTTTCTGGTTCCCAGCACAGCTCAGGTTTGCGCCCTGGCCCTGCTACTTCACAGTTAAGGGCTTCGGGTACCTTCTAAGCCTCCTCGTACCTGGGTTCCCTCACTTGCAGCATGGCGGCGAGAGCAATCCTGGCGGCTGTTTCTCAGGGCTGCGGAGCGGATCACCTGGGTTAGGCCTGAGATGAGCGTCGAGGAGGGCCTGGTGTTTGAAAGCAGGTGGGAAGCCTCCGCGTCTTTTTGCTTATTTAGGAAGAAACCTTGCACAAGCTGGCCCGGGGGTTGGGCCGTGAATAGCAGGCTTCCAGGCTGATACACCTCCCCTGTAGCTAGCTACTTGTCAGTAGAAACTGGTGTGCTGAATGCATGAGGCTGGCGGAGCTTCCTGAACAGACAGGAGCAAGATGAGGCTACCGGCTCTCATAAAGATGGATAGTCTCAGAAACCCAAACGGCGCTTGTCCTGTAGGGTCTCCCGGAGTTGAATTCGACTTGGTGGCAGTGGGCTTGGTTTGGGTTGGGGGTTTCCAGACTAGGCAGGCTAGGCCTGGCGATTGTCTTCCCAAAGCAAGCCCGTGACAAGCCCGGGAATCACAACGCCCCATTCTTCTGTGAGTGGGAGCCAGCCACGCAGCAGGGCGACCGCGTGGCAGCTAACATCAGCCACAGGCCAGCACTCTGTGGAGGGAATCAGCCGGGAAGGCCCTGACCATGCTCCTTTCTGATGCGCCGCTGCCCCAGATGAGTGAGGCCGGCCGAAATCACAGCCTGTACCGACCGCGCTCGGCTCGTGTTCTCAAGTTCAGAACCACGGGTTTCTGTAGGCAGAGCTCGATAACAGCTCCGTTTGGGAACACAGCGACGCAAATCTTATCTAAATGCTTCTCGATGCCCTGCTTACACACACGCGCCACTGTTTCAAAGTAGAGTCGTGTGTTTACTCAATATGGACGAGGAGCTGAATGCTGCGCTATTCATTTCCCCCTTCTTCTTCCAGAAACAGCATAAGGAGAGTGGGTTCTGAATGCTACCCTTCCTGTGCCCAGATTTGTTGAAATTATACCGACCGGCGTGTGTGTGTCCCTGGAACAGGTGGTGTCTGCTCCGTAGAGCAGACAGAGCAGGCGATTCAGGCGACTGTGAGTCACCCTCTGTCGCAGGCCCAGGACCTGAGAATCAAAGCACTGGAGGGCCGCGCCCAGGACCCAGACCCCCGCCATCGCCAGACTCTGATCCTATGGCCCCTGGAGGGCGTCCCTCCAGCCATAACCCAATGCAGGGGTCCCTGCCTTCCCGCTCCTTGGGAGAAAGGTGGCTCTAACGCTTCACCTCAGCCTTCACAGGAAACACTAAGTACCTCGAATTCTCCTTTTCTTCCCAAGGAGACAAGAGGGGGTTTTTGTTAGTAAAAGGTCCAGCGTGCACTTACTGTGGAAGGACGAGTGGGGGGCGGGGGCGGTAGCGAAGGAGCCCCGTCATATGGAGGATTTGACAGAATATCGTACGTTTCATTTCTGAGCTGGGCTGTGTAAATAGCTACGGTGTGTTTCTTTCAAAACAAACAAGACCCCCTCCAGCTTCCTGATCTCTGGAACCTTCACAGGGGTCTGAGTGCCTTAAAAAAAAGGAAGAAACGTAAAATCTCAATGGACGTGGAGTCTTTAGGGACAAACAAGTTCATTGCACACACACACGCATGCACGCACGCACGCACGCACGCACATAATTAAAAGTAAATGAAGGACTAGCAAGAGAAGTGTGATGGTTACGCGCCTGTCTGCTCACCGATGGTCAGCAGTTGAAACCCACCCAGGGGCTTCCGCAGCCAAGACCGGCAATCTGCTCCTGTGAGGAAGCACAGCTCGGTCACAGGGGTGGGCTGTGACCAACTGTCCCTGGAAGGCCTGCAGCTGTTCCCCCCCCACACACAGAGAGCTCTACAGAGGATGCTCTGGCTGCAGCATCTCCCAGCTGGGGCTCAGCTGGGAAAGGGGTAGATAAGGCCCCCCGGCCCAAATGGGACACTGGGTTTCTGAAGGGGGTGCTAAGGAGTCAGGGCAACAGGAAAGGGGGCCCAGGACACTCTCCTGGGGCTGCTGCCCTCTGAGAGTGGCTGAGGACAGAGCCCCACCAACAGAGGGCGCTGACTTTCAAGGGGAGGGGAGGGACGGGCATCCCTCTCTCATTATGGGGCCATACATGGCCTCCTGAGAAGGTCCAGGGGCACGGTGAGGGGAAAGCGCGTGGCTGGTGGGCAGGGATGCTGAACCCTTGAGATACATGCCCTCACTTTCCCCAGGCGGCTGGGAACTTGCAGCCTCGCGGGACCCAGTGGGCCCCAGAGTCCTCACTGGCAGCAGCCCCTGTGCTGGGACCAGACCATGTGGTGGGTGCCCTGTCTCGGGAGGCCTATGTTCCTTCCCTGCCTTAGTGCTTGGGTGGTGCCAGGGATGGTGGCATATGCTGCCTGTGACACACAGGGCCAGGGATGGCCGCACCTCCAGAGGCAGCAGCGCGGTGGCTGGGGCTTTGATGCCAACTCACAGCGGGCCTGTGTGTGCAGAAAATTGTGCTCACAGTGGCCAATTTGTTGGACGCTGGTCATCAGCCCTGGGGGTGCTTGAATGACCCAGGGACCACTGAGAGCACAGCCTGATGACAGAGTGTGGGGGCTGCCCAAGAGGTCCCTGAGCCCGCGGAGAACTAGGGCCCTCAGAAAAGGGCACAAGCCCCCCACATCTCCCACATTCTTTGTCAGACACAGCTCTCTCCACCGCACCCTGTCTTCCTGCCTGGGGGGTGGGGGGATGGGGCTCCTGCTCTGTGGGGGCCCGAGCGCCTCCTGGTGACCCTGAGACCAAGGTTTAAGTTTTCAGCTGCCAGGAGGACTGCTCCGCATCCTTCCTGCCCTTCATAGGGTGGCCGTGAGGGGTCCCCAGAGCAGGGCTCCCCGTTCTTCCTTGGGGTTGCAGCACCTCAGTTTTTTCCAAGGTGTGACCTTTCCAAAGCAGAGCACCTGGCTTTACTTCCAAGCTATCTGGAGGTCTCTGGGCAGCCTTGACCCGCCAACTTTTATCTGAGTCGCCTGGAGTTCAGCCCTTTTTGCTACCAGGCACTCTTTAGTAGAACCTGCCGTCCATACTAAGCACCCAGCGTCTGGGGCCCCAGCCCAGAGCCACAAGATCTGGGCTTGAGGAGGGGCGCTGGCAAGCATGTGTGTGAGGAACCTGGACAGGGAGGGATCACGCCACCCAGCGATTCCCTCCTCTCAGCCTGCATCCTGACTCCACCCACCACTGGCTGGCTTTGTGGCCTGGGGGGCAATTAGCCCCTCCCCCCTGACTTTTTCATCAGTGGGATGATGCTCACACTAGAACTTTGTTCTAGGCAGAGTGGCTGGCTGCCCGGACCTGGCACACCATTACTGCCAACTGAGTGTGTATTAAACTTCTGACTTACAGGTGATTCCAACTCAGCTATGATTTCTGAGGCTGCAAGTCTTTATGGGAGCAGAAAGCCTCATTATTCTCCAAGAGGCGGCTGGAGGGTTTGAACTGCTGACCTTATGGTTTGTAGCCCAATCATGAATCCACTATACCACCAGGACGCCTTGCCTTGAGTGTGTAGTGGTCCTCAGGTAGAATGAATGCGCTTTGTTGTGGTTAGATGAATTTGTCTTCTGTCTTATAAAGTGGGTACTGCTCATCCCTCAGAAAAGATCTTGTGGAATCCCTAAAGCACCCTGGGCTGTGGAAGAGTCAGGGTGGGATACGAACAGCCCATGCTCACACCTGACCGTGCTTGGTACACGACGCTACCCCCGCCCCACCCCAAGCAGACCTATGCCCTTCCTTGTTTTAGCCTCTTCATCAACCTCCCCACCCCCCACCATTCAGAATCGTTGCCTTTTTATGTTAACCTTTCAACCACGACCCCAAATCAATCCACCCAGCACTTTACTGCCCCATATAGCCCCACCCCCTCATTCTGTAAACCACCCCATGGAGTCCGTCTGTTCCGTGCAAGGTGAAGACTTTAAACTCCGGCTAATTATAATTCCTGCAATGGAGTGGGTGTTAATTTCAAGTCAGTCAAGCCAGATGTCGGCTTCAAAGTAGAGAGAGAGAGTGAGAGAAAAGCATTATTATAAACTAATGTTGCCAGTGATTAATATTTTATATTTTTAACACACATTCATCTTAGAGGGGGGGAAATCCTCTTTAACTCACACAGATTTGGCACTGTCCTTCCTTTGACGCAAGATTTCGGAAACTATTTGGGAGTAGTTTTTGGGCAAAAGCTAGCAGGCCAAGGTAGGCGAGCTCTTAAGACAGCTCTTGGGTGTGAAGGATTGGCTAAGGGCCGCAGGCCTGTGTCTGTCTGCTGGGCTGGTGGGTCCCATGGGGACAGCCTGCACTTGCCATCCTCCACCCCACCCCTCCTCCCCTGTGCCTCCTTTCCCATGTGGATTTCATCTTGGCCTGGGAATCAGGAGACCTCGCTTTGGTATGGGCTCTGCCACGAAGTGAATTGGTTACCACCTGTGTTAGAGCAGGGGTCTCTTGAACAGCAGTTCTCATCCTGTGGGTCATGACCCCTTTGGGGGGTCGAACAACCCTTTAACAGGGGTCACCCAATTCATAACAGTAGCAAAATTACAGTTATGAAGCAGCAACGGAAATAATGTGATGGTTGGGGGGTCACCACAACATGAGGAACTGCATTAAATGGTCGTGGCATTCGGAAGGTTGAGAACCACTGTTCTAGAGAAACAAACCAGGACACATGATTTTATATATATGAGAGGTTAGATAGATACAGCATGAAGGAATATAACAGCTAATTAGTCCACACAGCAGTACAGAGGGCTCAGTTCATTCACTTCCGTGGAACAGTTAATACACTGGAAGTCCTTCAACTCAGGAGGGCTGCTGGGCCCAAGGTCGAGGAAGCAGACAGCTGAGTCTTCTGTAGAGCAACGCAGGGAGTCCGGCCACAGGCAGCAAACAGCAGGGCAGGTCACCAATAGTCAGCCAGACAACAGGATCTAATAGTCCCCAGCTCAAGTGACATATACGCCAGCATTGTGGCGAAGCAGGTCTCAAAGGAACCTCAAGCTCTAGCGACATGATCCACGGGGTTGACTGTCCCACGGGTAGTGTAGCTCACAAGTTGAGGCAGAGAACTAGCTAAAGCAGCCACATGCTGCTCTGATCACTGGAGAGCAAGAGAGACACAGGTGGGGCTTGCCAAGTCATTTATCTCTTTGCCCTCCAATCAAACTGCGACCTTATTAATCCCACAGGTTCCTATTGGCCAGGTTAGCATAATAAACCTACCTGTCCCACCACCAGAGACAATGCTGGCAGTGAGGGGTGTTGTTAGGTGCCCTGTGGAGTCGACTCTGATGCACAGTGACCCTACGCACAACCCAGCGGGACACTGCCCGATGCGCCCTCGTCGCAATTGTTCTGGTGCTTGAGCCAACTGATGCAGCCACTGTGTCAGTTTGTCTCATTGAAGGCCTTCAACGAATGAGGGGTGGGGTAGGGGGAGCTTTCCCTACAGACCTGGCACGGCATCAGAGCAAATGTTTGCACTATTAGTTTTGCAGGGCTGTTCTAGGGAGCACCTCAGTTTGGCTGGCTCATTAGAACCGAAAGAAAGGGGATTGGTGATTCAGCTTGAGAATTCTTGTCTTCTGTCTGAGAGACCCTGGTTCAGTTCCTGGCCTCCTGCGCAGCCATCGCGCCTTCCCTTAGCGGGGGCTGGTGTGTTGCTCTGATGCTGAACAGATTCCAGTGGGACTCCCGGACTAAGATGGACTGGAGATTGCTCCGTATTGCTGCTAGTCGGCCCGGCTCCTTGGTTTGGAGCTGCAGCTGAGCGCCATAGTCTCTGTGCCATTTCCCTGCCTGTGTCTCTTCTTTGGTAAGGACACCACGAGGACTGGACCAGGCCCACCCTCGTCCAGTGTGACCTTATGGTCACCTGTTGGCTGCCAAGGAGTCGATGTCCACTCCGGCGACTCCGTGCGTGCAGACAGCACTGCTCCCCAGGGCTTCCCAGGGCTTCCCAGGCTGTGGCCTTTCAGAAGCAGATTACAAGGTCTATTTTCAGGTGTCCTGGGGCGTTTCAAGCCACCTTATTTGCAAACCAGGCCCAGTTCACAGGTACTTCAACATAGCCTTCTTGGGGACAAACTTCTATCTCTGTAATCGTTATCCTTATTTACAAGATGGGAGATTTCCAGAGAATCAAAATAGTCAGTGTCTGTGGGAAAATGGGAGGCCCTGGCATTCCTGGGTCTGTATTTCCAGAGAAGCACTAGCCGGTGGTTGATGCTGCTTCCTTTGTACTCCTCAGATGCCCCTTGGCCACCTTGTCTGCCTTGCATTGGCCAACCCATGGCTGGGGACTGCATATTCATGTGGTTGTTCTCCATGGTGCTGACTTACATCAAGCTTACAGCAGTTTGGACAACTAAATTAATTGCCTGTTTCTACTTTTCAAAAAGTGTTTAATAATTAGACATTGAACTTCAATCTCCAGTCTCGTATAGGCTCAGTACTTTGCACGCTTACCCCGTCACTTAGTAACACAAATACTTCATTAGGTAGAATCTAGGGCAGATGATCTTTCTTACTGGTTCAGCCTTCTGTTTTACATTACCTGCCTGGGCCCTGTGTACCTCTTTGATAGTTTAGTGATATGTGAACTTGACCAGGCCATGATGAGCAGTATGATGTAACCAGTCTTCGTTTTGTGAGTAACCACGTATGATGTAACCAGTCTTCGTTTTGTGAGCTGATGGGTACAGCCAAAGAGTTGAAAGGGATGTAGCCACTGGTGGGTGCAACCACTTTGAACCAGTTTGGCAGAACTGAAACCTGCATTTTTGTTGAATTCGGCAAAATGGTTGTTAAACTGGCACCTATAATCAGAGTTCTGACTGAGCAGCCGCTTAATGTGGAAATCTCGGGTTTACGTTTTTTTTTTTTACATTCTTCTGTGCAACAGCATGTTTTAAGTGCTCTTTCTTACAACATCATCTGGTTTTATATATCTATTTTATTGCTCTTATTTAAGTATTGCCTGTATGAAGTAACAAACTACCTTTTAGTATATATTTTTAATACTTTCAATAGTCATTAGGGCAGTGAACCTGTTGTTAAATTATGGAAATCCCCCCACTGCATGTAGCCTAGACTCAACATATAGGGGTGTTCTGGCAAAGCCTGCTCTCTCGTTGGGTCCTGCATCCAACTGGACAGTGGCTCCAAATTGTCACCCTCTCACCTCAAGTTTTGAGATGTGAGCCTGCAGCCTGCAGTCTCACCAGCTGATTTTGGATTCTTCAGCCCCTGTAATCAGGTGAGTTAGAACACACCTCCAGCCTGATGCCTGACCCGCAGATTTAGAGCTTGCCAGTCTCCACAACTGCTTAAGTAATTTCCTTGAAATAACTCTCTCTCTCTGTGCACCACTGTTTTCACTCCTCTAGAGGACTGTATGGATTGTACTGTCTTCTCAAAATATGTGTCAACTTAGTTAGGCCATGATTCTGAATAGTTTGTGATCTAAGGTAAGTGTACTATTTTGCAAATTCTAAATGCTGTGATGTTAGCAGGGTAGAATTAGAGGCAGTTATGCTAATGAGGCAGGATACAATCGACAGGATTATGCTTTATCTTGAGTCCATTTCTTTTGAGATTTAAAAGAAGTCAAATGAGCAAACAGACGTCGTGTGATCTGGCTGCCACCAAGAAAGGAGAGCGAGGAGAGAGGCATGTCCTTTGTACCTGGGGCCGCGGTGCTGAGAGCCTCCTAGACCCAGTGTACTGCCAAGTCTCACGGAGATCTCCAGAGAGCGCTCCCACAGATGCTGGAAGGAGACAAGGACCTTGGGCCAGGGGCAACAGAGAGAGAAAGCATTGGACTGATAGCATCCTAAATGAGGAGAGAATAACTGTCTATTTGTTAAAGCCATCCACGTGTGGTACTTCTGTTGTGGCGGCACTAGATAACTAAGACATCAGCCTATGGCACTTGTTACTGAAAGTGCTGTTCTGATCCACATGGACACACGCCCATCAACTGAAGGGAAGCCCAGGTACCCTTCAGGACTGTCACTGCGATGCCCAAAATGGGTATGCTTTTAATCTTCTCCAAAGGGACCTATGAGCTTTTATGAAAGTGACCACTCAATGGCGGAAAAGGAAATCATGGGACTTTTCAGGGATTTTTGGACACTGGCTCTCAACAAACATTAATTCTAGGAGACCCAAAATATAACTCTGGCCCATCAGTCAGAGCGGTGATCTATGGAGATCAGGCTATTAATGGAGTCTTAGCTCAGGTTCATCTCACAGCAGGTCTCCAAACCTACCCTGTCATGAATTTCCCAGTTCCAAAATGCATAATTGAAACAGACGTTCTCCACAACTGGTATAATGCCCCCTCCCCACCACCTGGCTCACACACATGGGATCTCTGACATGTGGAGAAAGGGTGATTATGTCAGGAAAAGCCAAGTGGTATCTATTAGATGGGCCCCTATCCAGGAAAATAATAAACCAAAAGCAACACCGTATTCTGGGAGGGATTAGTGAGATCAGTGCCACCATCAAGGACCTGAGTGATGTTTGGTGATTCCCACCATACCGCCTGTGTTAGTCTGGATGCTTTAGAGAAACAAATCCACAGAAACTCATATGTGTAAGAGAGAGTTTTATATAAAGGGTAAGTGCACATCAAGAAAACATCCCAACCCAGAGCTGCCCAAGCCCACAAGTCCAACATTAACCCATATGTCTGAAGCCAATCCACAAAGTCCTCCTCCATCTCACAAAACACACGCAATGATGCCGACTGCAGGAGGAAAACCGAATCCGTGAACGTGTAAGCATCTCAGCACTGGCAGGGGTCTCCACACAGCTGCTTCAGCACCCTGGGCTGTATTAGGGTAGGTCTATGTGGCTTCTCCTTGGGGAAGTCTTGCAGGAAGTGAACCTTGCCAGCTGAAGCAGGGAACTGGCTAAGGCAGCTGCACCCTGGTCTGACCATCAGAAAGCAAGAGCCCCGAGAACTAGAAAGGCGAGGCTCATCGAGCCATTTACCACTCTGCCCTTCAATTAACCCCACAGGTGTTTATTGGCCAGGTTGGCACAAGTAACTACCTCACCTCCATTTAACTCGCCTATTTAGTTTGACCCAAAACCCAGATGGATCTTGAAGAATGACAGTGTATTATCACAGAGAACCGGGTGGTCCCTCCAATCACAGCAGCTATTTCAGGTGTGGCTTCATTGATAGCAAATGAATACATCTCTTGGTATCTGATGTGCAGCTATTGATCAGGTGGGTGTCTTCTTCTCAACTGAAGTTTCACAGGAACACCAGAACCAACTTCCCTTTACTGGCAGTGCCAGCAATACCTTGGCACTGTCCTACCTTGAGCTTGAGCATGTATCAACTCTCCAGCATTTCTTTGTAGTCTGCAGTGACCTTGATCACCTTTCCCTTCCACAAGATGTCACACTGGTTCATTACATTGGTGACATTCTAGTGATTGGACCTCATAAGGAAGAGGTAACAATGGCGCTAAACTTCTTGGTAAGATATTTGCAAGCTACCAACAAAACCTACGGCTGTTGAGCCAGTTTCCACATACAGCAGCCCTCGAGGACAGAGTCAAACTGCTTGTAGGGTTTCGGAGCCTGTGAGTTTTTACAGACCCAGACTGCCTGATCTTTCTCTGTCAGAGCTGCTTGTGAGCTCAAATCTCTGACTTTTTGATGCGTGGCCCAGCACTCAACCCATTGTGTTGGAGCAAGAATTGCATTTGCATGTGAGAGGTTGAGAAATGAATCCAACCAAAATTCAGGTGCCTTCCAACTCAGTGACAGCTCTAGGGTCGAGTGGGGTGGGGCCACTTGGGGTATTGCTTATAAAGTGAAGGATACATTGGTACACTTGGCCCCTCCTACAGCCCAAAAGGAGGCACAGTGTTTGGTGGGCCTCTGGGTTTTGAAGGCAATACTCTTTTGGCCTATTTATCAAGTGACTCAAAAAGCTGCTCGTTTCGAGTGGGTCCTGGAACCCGAGAAGGCTCTGCACCAGGTTGTGGCTGACTTGCAAGCTGCTTTGTCACTTGGGCCAGGCGATCCAGCTGATCCGAGTGCTTCAAGTGTGGGTGACCGATAGAGGCGCTACGTGGAGTCTTTGGCAGGCCTCTATTAGTGAATCACCGCCCAGATCCTTGGGATTTGGGAACAAAGGTCTACTGTGCTCTGTAGACAACTAGCTAGTTTTGGGGTCTTAGTGCAGACGGAATGATTAACTACATGGGTCACCAAGTCATTGCACAGCCTGAGCTACTCCTTCACGAACTCGGTGTTGCCTGACCCACAAGAGGATAAAGTCGGATGTGCACAGCAGTGCATCTAGGAGATCAGGTTCAAGCAGGACATGAAAGGCACACGTAAGTTACATCAGGAAGTAGCTCACATGCTCATGCTTCCCCCTCCGGTCACATTATCTTGTCTCTCCCAGTCGGCCTCATGGGGAGTTCCTAGGATCATTGACTGGAGAAGAGAAAACGTGTGCCTGATTTACAGAGGGTTCTGTGTAGTACCCGGATACCATTTGGAAGTGGACAGAGGCAGCATCACAGCCCCTTTCTGAGGCCCGCCAGAAGGACAGTAGTGAAGAAAAAACATTGGGCAGAACTTTGAGCCGTGTGCCTGGTTGTTCATTTCACTTGTAAGGGAAGAAGACCAGATGCCCAATTGTATACTGATTCATAGTTGGTGGCTGTGTTAGTCTGCGTAGACTAGAGAAACAAATCCATGGACACCCATATGTGTATAAGAAAGAGATTTATATACAAGAGCAATTGAACATTGCGAAAACATCCCAGCCCAGTCCAGATCAAGTCCATAGTCCGACATTAGCCCCTAAGTCTGACATTAGCCTGTATGTCCGACAGCAATCTATAAAGTCCTCTTCAGATTCACGAAACACATGCAATGACGCCGAATGCAGGATCACAGGCCAGGGGGTAGAACGTCTTTGGATCCAGTGGCGTTGTAAGCATCTCAGCTCTGGGAGGGGTCTCTGTGTGGCTCTTCCAGCTTCAGAGGTCTTGTCAGCTGCAATGTCTCCCAGGGAGTAGCAGAGAGAGATGTGTCTTCCGCCTCCAAGGAGGAAGTACCAGATTTCCCAGAATTCTCAGAAGGCCATGCCCACAGAAGTCTCATTGGCTATCTCCAGATTGACAGCCTAGACTCCACCCCTACACTCTTAATCCTTAAATTGACACCAGATTAGGTGACCACCACAGTGGACAATGACTTGGCTGAATGGTCAGGGCCTTGAAAGGAATCTGGAAAATCGGGGACAAGGAGAGACATGGGGCAAGAGGCCTAAAGACAGACCTCTCTAAACAGATGGTCGAGATGAAGACATCTATGTTTCATGTGAATGCTCGCCAAATTGTGACGTCATCAGGGGACAATTTTAACAAGCAAGTACCGTATATACTCGTGTATAAGCCGAGTTTTTCCAGCACATTTTTAATGTAGTTTTTGTGGTAAAATTAGGTGCCTCGACTGATATTCAGGTCGGCTTATACTCGAGTACATACGGTAAATAGGATGATGTCATTGTGAGTACTAGTCAGCTTCTTTCTCCAGCCAGTCCTGTCATGCCCAGTGGGCTCCTGAGCAAAGAACAATGGTGGTGTTATGTATTGGCTCAGTACATGGATTTCCACTCACCAAGGCTGACTTGGCCGCAGTCACTGCTGAGTGCCCAGTTTACCACCGGCAGAGAGAGCAACACTAAATCCACGATATGGCACCATGCCTGGTAGCAATCCGCTAGCGCACTGGTGGCAGGTTGATTATATTGGACGACATCCATCATGGAAAGTGCAAGATCTTGTTTTTACCGGGATATACACTCTGGATTTACCTTCCCTGCATGCAATGATGCCAAGACGACCATGGGTGGGCTGACAGAATGCCCTGTCTACTGTCATGGTCTCCCACATAGCACTGTGTCAGAGCACTCGACGGCAAATCAAGCGTGGTAATGGGCTCATTCTCAGAGAATCCACTGCTCCTACCATGCTACCCATCTTTCTTAAGCAGCGGCATGTTACAACGACGGAAATGCCTTCTGAAGACATGATGACATAGCAAGGTGGCAGTGTGTTTGGGGAGTTTGGGTGGTGGATGGATCTGAGGAGAATAAAAAGCAAAACTTGCATTTATTCAGTGTCTGCTGTCTGCCAGGTACTTTCCATGCCCTCCCTGGTAGGC
>NW_022104341.1:5561717-5564308 GCF_000313985.2 Echinops telfairi | reverse complement strand
GTCAAAGCGCGAAGTGGCGAGGGTTCACTGTATATATTTAATCAAGTGCCACGGAGGTATTCCAATTCACAGCGACCCGTGTGTGGCCGAGTAGACTATGCTCCATAGGACTTTCAATGGCTGGCTTTTTGGAAGCAGATTTCCAGACTTTTCTTGGGAGGCACCTCTGGGTAGATTCCAACCTCCAACCTTTCCGTGAGCCACTCAGAGTATCAACTGATTGCACCACCCGGGACTCCACACAACTGTTTGGCCACTCCTCAAATCCACCTTTATAAAGCAAGACACTGGCGATCTCAAGATGTGTGTCCACAGTAAGTGGGGTTTCTTTGCCCTGTATCTCCGGGTCCGCTGTCACCATGGACCCTGGTGAGCATTCCAGATTTCATTCTTCCGGTGAAGCCGCTTGATTTCTGCCAGCGGCTCTTCCCACTCCGCCCTTCACTGACCTCTCTCCGCTTCTCCTTAGCTAAAGAACAGCCTGGAACAGGACGGGGGAGCCTCTGCTGAGCCCCTGTTCCCTGTCGCTCCTTCCAAGTTCACTTTGCCTGGAGCTGGCTGTGGGGTTTGCGGATGCTTCGTTTCTATCCTCATCCTTTGGGATGAGGAAGTGTCACGTGGCAGATTTTAAACGTCGAATTTATTTGAATTGCGGAGGTTCGAACACCTTTTTATTCAGAAATAAGTTCAAATTCACATAAATAATATAAGGAATTTCTGTAAATGTTCACTTAACAGTCCACACATGTGGATGTCCTACCACATTGGCTTTTTCCCTCTCCTCTCTCCTGACACATACACATACAATAAGGAAGTAAATCTATATGCAGCTAACCCTGAAGAACATAGGTGTTATGGGCACTGACCTCCCGTGTAGTTGCAACCCCCCTGCATGATTCACGATGGACCCTCGAAAGCACAAGGATGGACCGTGTGGTGAGGGTCCACTTCTACACTGGATCTCCATCCTTGTCCCGTTGCTATGGCAGTGAGCTCAAGTGTTGCAGTGTCCACTCAGATATGGAGTGACACTAATCACGGGCTCGCGTGGGCATACTGGTGTCACTTGGCATTTTATTTTATTTGGGAAGTTTTAATTTGTGATTTAGGTGAAGGTTTACAAAGCAGATGGTGAGTTTTGCACGCACCGGTGTATGCACACTTTATCTCAACACATCCATTTCATTCACCTCAGCGTCGTGTCTGCCGAAGAGTTCCTGTGTCCGCTCCTCCTCCTTTCCTAACCCAGTGAACTTTATCCTTGGAGGAATGCTACTCTTTGACCTTGGATGGTTGATTACCCACCAGAAAGCTGAGTTCAGTTCCAGACCTGAAGGGTGACCAAGGGCGCTAGTCTTTGGGTCCCATAGTCTCTGTCCGACCACTAAGCCTGGTCTCTTTGATAATTCTGAGTTCTGTCCCTCAGTTTTCCCCACTCTGTCCTGGGTCTTTTAATGTGAAACTCTTGGTCCTGGTACCCTGACACCATGTCGCTCTTCTGGTCCAGCGTGTGGGAGTCTTGCACGTCCATTATTTCATTAGACGAATTGCGTCCATGGGCCTTATAATTTTAATCACTCTTCTTTCTGCTGGATGGAGAGAGGCCAATAGTTACACCTTAGAGCTTTTAAGTCACACATGAGCTTTTAAGACCATAGTCCCTGCTCAGTAAGTTAGGGTGCAGTGCTTGGCCTTTGTGAACTACGTGGTGTCAGTGGACCTTGCGGAGACAGTGGGCCTGAAGCCTAGGCCCAAGGTGATGTCCAAAACGTTCTCATAACTTTGTCTCCTGGATGTGCCACCACATTAGTGGATATATTCGCAGCAAAAATAAATACACCTAAATGGATACAAACAACCTTTAATCTCACTGCCATAGAAACAGGGAAAACACACACACATAACAACTACGTATCCAGGGGCCTTCCAAGTTCCAGCTTGGGTCGTTGAAAGGCCACCTGGATGTTTTTCTGATCTGTTATCAACTTGGAGATATGATGCTCCTTACCTTTTCATGCTTCGAGATTTGCTAAAAACCAAGGACATTTTCTTGCCAGTATGAAAATCACCGCACACCAAGCCTCTGGCCACTGAGCAGATTCTGCCTCGTAGTTAATGTCCGACTCACCCCCTCTACTTCACCGCTGAAAAGGAAGAACCCCAGCCACTCAGAGAAAGTCGCTCCTGAGAACCCAGCCTCCTAGCTCAGAGCTTTGCAATCCAGCTCCTTTCTTCTTCTCAAAGACCAATGCCCAGAGATTGAATTTCTGTGTGACCTGAGCAGGGTCTGTCTGTCTTGGTTTGGTTCTACCTATGGGACACAGGAGAGCTGCCCAGTAGGGCTTCCAAAGCTCTAACTCCTTACAGAAGCAGGCTGACACAGCTTTCGTTCCTGAGGGACTGGTAGGCTTGAACCAAAGACCTCTTGGTTAGCTACTGTGCTCCCAGAGTACCTTCCAAATTCCAGTACCAGTGGCAAGTCCATAACATTACGATCAGTACGAGGCTACTAGCAAAACCAGAGACCTTCTTCAAATTTCCCCACTGGCTCTAATACCCTCCTTTATAACCGTGGTTCAGATGTTCTGGAC
>NW_022104341.1:5549412-5561016 GCF_000313985.2 Echinops telfairi | reverse complement strand
CTGGGCCTGCTTGCGATTGGCTGTGTGATCTTGAGCAGATTGCTTAGCAGCTGTATGCTCCAGTTGCCTTTAAATGGAATGAGGTCATATCCGGCTTCTACGACTGTGGTGGTTTGTGGGACGGGCATAAAACAAGTCCCCCGGCTGGACTTACCCAGGAATGTGCTGGATGCCCTGCCGGGGCAGCATCCCTTCTTATAACCTTTACATCTACATCGCCCTGACTAAGCTTCCTGCTCGGTCTGGCCCCGCAGTGTGTCGTCCGTATGCCAATTAAAGTACTCATGAGCTACCTTTTACTTAGTTGTCTGTGTGTTTGTCCCCTGAGGCAATGAGTTCTTTGAGGGCAAAGAGAGGACTTTACTCATTTTTCTATGTCCAGGAAAGAAACTCATCTGAAGAGGGCAGACGATGCACCCGGGATGGGTCACGGACCACTGACTAACTCTCACAGACTGGTCACTATTTTCCCAATCTCCATCATTCAAAACCTCTTCTCTAAACAGCTCTGGGAAACAGGTGCCACTGGCCCATGTGCTTCTCTCTCTGTTTGTTGAGTGCACCATGAAGGACCGACTGACAATTCCTTCAGTGCCTCGTGTAGGTCAGGCAGTGTTCTAGGCATTTTGACTCACCGAGATAAAAGGGACAGAGTGCCTGTCCTTGAGGTCACAGTCCAGAGAGGCCAATGTGTCAGCCACTACTCCCCGATGAGCTGTGCATCCTGAGAAGTCGAAGGTGCCGGTGGACTGGGTGCTGCTGCTGCTGCGGATTCTGTAATAGAGGCAATGGGGCCGGCTACTCCCTCCCCAGCTTCCCTTCGCGCTGGGGTAGCATGTCACGAAATCCTAGTGACTCAGGCGCAAGCAGAAGCCACTGGCTCTGCCTTTGCTGTTTTGAGACTGGATGCGCGGGCTGCTGCGGTCATCGGCATTGGCAGCTGTGAGAGTCCGGCCCCGGGATTGCAGGCACGTCCACTGAATGAGCACCGCGGCCCTCTCCCTGCCATCCATTTACATCTCTCTCCTTGGATTTTTTGGGACACGCTTCCAGGTGTCTCTGTTTGGCTGAGTCTTGAAGGAGATCCGGAAGCAGGGAAGAGGAGGCGAGGCATTTGGGCAGCAGAGGCAAAGCACAAGGAGAGAAGAAATCGGATGGTACGTTAACAAAAAGCAAACGGTGTTTGGTGCCTGGCCCGTGTTGCTTCTTCCGGCTGCTCACATGGAACCAGACACCACGTCGGGTTCCCTGTGTGCGGGCACGTGTGCAAAGCCCCTTACCACTGACAAGCGGCGTGGTGAGCTGCTTTCTGTCAAGGGGCCAGAGAGTAAATGTGTTAGGCTTTGTGGTCCAGATGGCCTTGGTCGCAACGGCGTGGCTTTGCTGCTGCGGTGCAGACACAGTCAATATGTCAGAGAGTGCGCGTGGCTGCGTTCCAATAAGACTACATTCACGCACACGGAAATGCAGACCAATACACATTTATATGTGGGGGAAAGGCCAGCCCCCACAACTAATCGCGGGTCTGATAGGTGCAATGGACGGTTGAGATCTATATATATAATAATACAGCCATAGAGAACATGAGAGCTAGAAGAGAGATTGAAATAATGGAGTCGGACACATTTCATGGTAGCATGCGCACCTCAGCCTCACTTGGTGGTCCACGTGGAGATGTGGAAGGCTGGAGGGCAGGAGAGAGGGAGAGGGGAAGGAAGACAAGGGGAAAGGGAACAGGGGAGCAAGGCCCAGGGGAGAGGAAGGGGGAGCGGAGAGAGAGAGAGGAAGGGTATGGGGGAGAGAAAGCTTCTTTGTTGATAACCAAGGCTTATATCTCTTTGGGAGGCATACAAGCCCCATAATTAGAGGTAAAAACATACATCACAGGAAGGGGGTGTGCTATAGGTACTACAGTAATGAGAGGGGGACAATCTAGGGACATACACACAATAGGAAGCAGAGGGTTTGGGGGCACACATGTGACAAGCTGGGCGGATCCCAGATTCAGGATGGCAGCCTAACTTTGGATGTCACTAAGCAGGTTTGACCTGTTCTCTGGCTCTCCATGGAAACCATTATCAGTAGGGTGTAAACCCCATCTACAGGGACCAGACTGATGGCCACAAGCCTGTAGGGAGAAGTAGCCCATTGTCCTTGACAGCAGGGAGTGGGCCCCTCTTGTGGTGGGATCAGACAGTAGTCTGGCAACTGATTGCCTTCAGGGAGGATGTCTCTAAGCATCTGACCTCCCACCATATGTTGGCAAATAGCCTCTAATGTTTGGCATATGGAGACAAAGCTGGGGAAAAATCTCTTTATAATCCCACATTTATATAACTATTTACAAAATTAAACTTTCATGCCAGTGCAACATGTTGCAAAAAGCGACTATCCTTTGCATTTTCCACAATCATTTCAAAGCATCCAAACGACCCAGAGCTCATGGGCTACACAAGACCAGACCGTAGTTTATCTACTCTGCTCTGTGTTAGTCTGGGTGGACTAGAGAAACAAATGCATAGACACTCATATGTGTATAAGAAAGAGATCTATATACAAGAGTAATTGAATATTGAGAAAACATCCCAGCCCAGTCCAGAGCAAGTCCAAAAGTCCAGTATTAGCCCATATGTCTGATACCATTCTATAAATTTCTGTTCAGATTCATGAAACACATGCAATGATGCTGAATGTAGGATGATCACAGGCCAGTGGGCAGAAAGTCTTGTGGATCCAGTGGCGGTGTAAACATCTCAGCGTTCACAGGGGTCTCCACCTGGCTTCTCTAGCTCTGAGGCTGTCTGCCGTCAGCCTGTCTCCATGTGGCTTGTCAACTGCAATGTCTCACAGCGACTGAGCGAGTGTCCTGCCTCCAATGAGCTATTTATCTCCAAATGAAGTCATCAAGTTGTGGCCTGATTGACAGTTTACTCCACCCCTTCCCTCTTAGTCCTCTCAAATTGACAACAGATTATATAACTACTACAAAGGCTATAATGTAACTGATGAAATGGAGTATAAATATAGGAAAAATGAAGAAACAAGACTTTTGCGTTCATGTATCTATTGTACATTGTGTTTTGTGTGTTAAAGGTTGTACCAGCCTTGTGCACAGGGAAGGTCTCACAAAGATGCAAGGGAGGTGGGAAGGGCTTGTCAGTCTGGATGAATGACTTGCGCAGTGTGGAGGCAGGAGCATGCATGGGGACAGAGGGGGCATCTGTGCCTGGCTCCTGTTTAGGGAACTGCAAGAGGTGAGGCTGGTGAGAAGGCAGACATCAGATCACAGTTGGGAACTTGGTCTGGAACCTCTTCAGTGATAAGAGTTAAGGTGTGAGAGGCCTGATAAGGTGTTGGTGGCCAACTTTGCTGCTTTTCTCTGCCAGGTAAGACCAGCTGGGAACAGTCCACTCGGCCCTGTGTCGTGCATGCTAGCTATGGGCCTTGCCTTACCTTCTCCGCTGCATCTCACTCAGGAGCCTCCAAGGGCCTTCCCTTGTGTGTATCCTGCGTGGGGGGTGTACCCTTTCCCCGAAGAGGACCTGCTGCATTGGGTTTTGGGTGGTTTTAATGCAGAACAAAGAAGGCGTTGATTCTGACGCAGACTCAGAGCTATCCTCACCCAAATGTTCTGCCTACATGGCTGGTGGACTGGCCGTGGCTTTGCTCATAGAGATGGCCTGGGAGAGGGCCAGTGGGAAGAAGACTTGTGTAAGTGGACAGAGCCATCTTCCAAGGTTTCCCTGACCAGAACCTCTCCCAGGGAAGGCAGTCAGAGCTCCTTCTACAATCCTACATTGAACACCCAGGGCTGCTTCATCTTCTCCAGCCTCTGCGGGTGGTCACGTTTGAATACAGTGTGCTCAGCTTTGCTGGGCTCCTGGATTTGGGTGGTGAGAGTGTGATGTGGTTGAATTGAGAGGAGGTGCAATCAACAGCCAAAGAGACCCCGGTTTAAGTCCCAACAGCACCTCATATTAGAGGGTGAGTTGGAAAATTAATTAAGCTTTGGAGTCCCCAAATGGTGCAAAACGTTCATGTAGTCTCTGCTAACCTAAAGGTTGGAAGTTCAACTCCACCCAGAGGCACCTCAGAAGAAAGGTGTGGTGATCTACTCTTGGAAAGTCAGCCTTTGAAAACCCCAGGGTGCACAGTTCCCCTCTGACACACATGGGTCACCCCCAGGTGGATTCAACTCAGCGACAGCTGGTTCTCTCAGCTCCCATTTGCTCGTCAGTGTTGTGTTGAGCGTTACTGAGTAAGATCCAACTCATAGTGAACAAAGCACTGCTTTGTTCTGGGCCATTCTCACAATCTTTGTTCGAGCTGTTGTTGTAGCCACTGTGTCCATCCATCTCATTGAGGGTCGTCTTCTATTTCCCTGCTCCTCACTCAAGCATGAGGTCCTTCTGCAGGGACGGGGTCCTCCAGATAACAGGTGGCCCCATCCTTGCTTCTGAGGAGCAGCTGGCTGTGCTTCTTCAAAGACAGGTCTGTTTGTTCTTCTGGCAGTCCCTGGCTTCCTCGATATTATTTGCTAACAGTATAATTCAAACATGCCCTGTTGCTTCTCCTTTGGTTTTCCTTATTCATTGTCCAGCTTTTACATGTGCATGAGGTGACGGGAAATACCCTGGCTTGGGGGAAGCCCATGTTATTCTTCCAGGTGCTACCTTTGCTTCTTAACACCTTAAAGAAATCTTCTGCAGCAGATCCCCCAAGTCAGCACATGACTTGATTCTTGATTGCTGTCGCTATGAGTGTTGACAGCGGATCCTCAGATTCAATTCTTGATGACTTTCATCCTTTCTGCATTTATCATGAAATTGCTTATTGGACCATTTATGAGGATTTGGACTTTCTTTGCATTGATGTTGTCATCCAGACTGAAGACTCTAGTCTTTGATTATCATTAGTAAGTACTCCAAGTCCTCTCTGCATCAGCAAACAAGGTTGTGTCATCTGCTTATCACAGGTTATTAATTATTTCAACGCCACATTCTTCTTTTTGGAGCCCACCTTCTCTGATTCGCTGCTCAGCCTAGATTGAATAAGTATGGTGAAAGGAGGCAACCTGTGTCAATCTGGGTAGACTAGAGAAACATATTCATAGATACTCATAGGTGTATAACAAAGAGGTTTATATACAAGAGCAATTGGATATTGAGAAAGCATCCCAGCCCAGTCCATAAGTCTGATATTAGCCCATATGTCCGATACCAGTCTATAAATTCCCCTTCAGACTCACACAACTCACACAACAAGGCTGAATGCAGGGAGATCCAGGCCAGTGGGTGAAAAGTCATGTGGATCCAGTGGTGGTGGAAGCATTTCAGTGCTGGTGTGGGACTCCACATGGCTTCTCCAGTTCCAGGACTCTGGCTCCATCAGTGTAGCTCCATGTGGCTTGTCCACAGGAATGTCTTGCAGGAAGTGAGTGTGGGTCTGGCCTCCAGTGAGCTATTTATCTCCTTTGCACCTCAAAATGAGGTCATCAACCTGCAACCTGGTTGACAGGCTAAACTCCGCCCATTCACTCTTACTAGTCTCAAGTTGACACCAGATTATGTAACTACTACACAGCCTGACACACACCTTCCCTGATTTTAAACTACACAGTATCTCCTTGCCCTGCTTGGAGCATTGTCTCTTGGTCTATGTATAGGTTCCACATGAAAAAATGAGATGTTCTAGAGTTCTCATTTTGCAAAGTTGCCCGTAACTTATTGTTATCTATACAGCTGAGTGCCTTTGTAAAGTCTATAAAACACAGGTAAACATCTTTCTGGTATTCTTTGGTTTCAGTCAGGACCCACATAGCATCAACAATGATCTCCCTCATTCCACATTCTCGTCTGAATGTGGGTTGAAGGTTTGGTACCTGCCTGGCAGTGTACTGCTGTAACTGTTTGGAACTCTATTTTCACTCATTTGAAGCATGGAGCTCTGTTAAAGGACTATACCGCAGCATCTGGTACAAAGTAAGTAGACAATAAAGCTAACTGGTTCTTAATGGAATTGAGTAATATTTTGAGCTATTGAGTCACGTCGTGTGTCCTGTCACCCTCCTGCTTCCTGTGTGGTCGACTGGCAGCCGTGTTGAGTCGGGAAGGGCTTGGCATCTGACCTGTGGACTTGAGTTTGCCTGCTCTGGGTCTGTGAGAGCTGGTTTCTGGAGACACATGTTTTCATTGGCATGCGGTTGCTGTTAGGTGCCATCGGGCCCATTCTGAGCCCCCGCGACTTCATGCACAACAGGAGGAAACACTGCCCGGCCCCGTGCCCTCCCCCCCTCCCGTTCCTGTGCCTGAGTCCTTGTTGCAGCCCCTGTGTCAATCAATCAGTCAATCCTGTTGAGAGCCTTCCTCTTTTTTGCTGCCCCTCTACTTTACCAAGCAGGATGTTTTCCTGCAGGGACTGGTCTCTCCTGGCGACATGTCCATCTTTGCCTCTAAGGAGCAGTCTGGCCTTTCTTCTTCCAAGACAAATGGGTGTGTCCTGTTAGCAGTCCATGGGACTTTCAATAGTCTTCTTTAGCACCACAGTTCACATGCACTGACTCCTTGGTAGAAAGTTCTTTATATGCATAGAGGAGTGCCACTGTTTTCGTTCCTCCTTGAAGATCCAGTTTCATCTAGACCTGGCTCCATTCCTGGTGGCCTGGGAGGTGGCCCGGGCAGAGATGAGGAGCTGTGGGACTTTTCTGGTGGACGACATTCTCTAGAAGGCTTTGTTGCCCGGGGGCGACAAGGGGTAACCATGGCGGGCGCCCAGGGACAGGAGAGGACCCTGGGCTCTCCTCAGCACCCGACAGCTAGGGCGTCACGTGGATCCAAGCCCATCTGTGGAGCATTCCATTCAACGACCGAGATGAATCTGCGCCCTTTTGCTCCGCCTCATCTCAAAGGCCAGGTGCACACCTCAGATATTCTATCGATGTTCAGATCTCGAAGAGAGCAGCTCTTCTGTGTACATCTGAGATTCAGACCAGCTCCGTGAGCGTGTAAATCCCCGCATCTTACCGCCTGGGGAACGGAGGCTGGGGAGGAAGTGAGTCATTCAAGGTCACTCACTGCAGTCTTCCATGACGCACGCTTGTTGCAGCTCCAGCCCCAATCGGCCCCTGACAAGTTTCTCTCCAGCCCTCACCTCAGCCCACTCAGTGTCACCGTCTCTACTCTAGGGAAAAGAAAAAGCACGCACAGAGAATGTGAGCCCAAGACCTCACACATGCACTTTCTGGGGATGCCCACGCCCCCTGCCACGGCTGGCCCCCTGCAACGTGTGGTGTCCAGCCCTGTGGACTGCTTTCGATCACACCGGGATCACATGTTAGGCCCGATGTCTCCCTCGTCTGGCTCTGGGCTCCCGATGGTGGAGATGACCGCCAGGTCCACCTCTCTGTGGCCAGGGAAGCAGCTGCATTTATTTAGTTATTTCTCATCGGAGTGGAGCTCACACGGGGGCTGAGGAGGGTATAGTCATTTGTGTAAGTCAGTCTCCAACTACCAGGAGTCCAGACTGCACTAGGGGAGTCATACCCACCCTGCGCCAGGGAACTGGTGCTGGAATCTTATCGTGGCTTTTCTAAAAGCTTTTGAGTTCTTGGCTTGCCCTCCCTGGATAAACTTGCCCCATGCCCTCCCTGATAGCGCCCACGTTTGAGTACCAGTAGAACGATCCCAATCTTGTGAATAAACACAGAGCCACCAGTGCATGGGAGCTTTGATTCTGGCCTCTGGGGAGTCACCTTCCAGGGGGAGAGGGAGCTGGGCCTGACTTCCAGGACTCATCACCCGCCACATGTTACAATTGGGTCAGGCTGGGCCACTGGTGACCCCGAGCAGAGTGACATGGCGTTTGCAATCTCCCTCTTCACCCCTCCCCTTCTCTCCCACCTTGGATGCTGACCCCAGAGGGCCCCAGGCCCTAGATGCTGCAGGTGGGGTCCACCATCCTGAAGGATAGTCAGAGGAGGAGAAGACCGATTGAGGAGCAGACCCGCTCCCACATGTAACCTGTAATCTGAGGGAGTTCCCTAGGATGCTGGGTACCAGGATGCAGTGAGCTTGGCCTTAGCTCAAGCATCTCTTGACCACTTGGAGCTCTGCCTTCATCACTGACAAGCCCTTTAGCCTCTCTCAGCCTTGCTCTCCTGGCTGGTCTGTAGGGCCCGTGAACAAGCCACCCGCGACTCTTTGTGCATGGTAGGAAGGCTCTTTGCAGTCGGCCTGTTTCCTTTCCTAACCAAACACATGTGGAGCACCTACCACATGCCATACTTGGTGCTGGTGCTGCTGTGGGAGGACACACTGCCCAGATGCAGGGCATGGCCAGGGGGCATGCAGACCTGGCCTGGCAGACCAGTGTCCACAGGGATGAACACCTGAAACAAGCCATTCCAGTCCATGGGAATTTCCCTCTCTGCTTCCCGGGTGCCAGGAAGACAGCTGGATATGTGCTGGGGGTGCATTCTCAGGGATATGAGTGTGCAGCCTTTTGGGACCCCAGTTTTGGGAAGAGGCGTGGAGGGAGCCTTGCCGAGGTGGGATCAGATCTGGTGTTGAGTTGACTCTGACCCGACCCGGGGTGACCTCGTGGGGGTCGGAGGGGAACCGTGTGTCCTGGGGTTTTCCATGGCCGACTTTCCAGAAGTATATCCCCAGGCCTGCGTGGACTCAAACCTCCAACCCAGTGTTTAGCAGTCGGACGCATTAGCCTAGGGACTCCTGGTGATCTTAATCAAGTCTGTAAAAAAAAAAAAAGTCATTTCCCCCTTGTCTGCCCTTCTGAGTCTTCTCTCGGAGGTCCTTCCAAATCACATGTTCCACTTAGGAGTCTAGCCCCCTCAGTGGGGCCAGCCGTGTCCTGGGACATGTTGGCTGCTCCCAGCATGCCCTCTCTGTCCCATGTAGATGCCCTTCTTCCACCCCCCTCCCCCTGCCTGGTGCGGGGGAGCCTGTCAGCTCACCCCATAGGGCTCCTCACACTGTGTCCCAAAGGCCCTGCGGCCACCTCATCCCTACTTGATCCTGATGTCCCCATCTGAAGCCTCGATTCACCCGGGACGCCCTCTCCTCCACTGCCTGTGCTGTGCTTTTTCCTGTTCCTTCCGGTCTTAGTTCTCTGTCGGGCTATAGATCTGAGAGCGTGCCAGCCTTCCAGCCGGACGCCAGAACCTGCTGCATGCGGTGCCTGTGACCCTCTCCCTGGAAGATGCAGAGCCCTGACCTCATCGGTTTCTTAAACCTGACAGTTGGATTGTTCTCCTTCGTCTTGGTGTGTGGCACGCGCCTGCCTCCCCTCCAACAACCTCCCCCACCCCCCACCCCCGGTTCTCCCGATTGCTATCATGACCCCTTATTTCCCCCATCTTCTAACGTGGAGGGAGAGCCCAGATCTCTGGGCGGTGTATGAGCTTCGAGCCTGTCTCCTCTCTAGACTTGTCCTGTGACAGCCGCTCTCTGCTTGAACCCCGAGGAGCCCTGTGTCCTGGTGACAGGCAGAACAGACCCTCTCTGCCTCCGGGGTCACATTGGGAGTACACCGAGTGCCCCCCAGAAAGTGGGGGCTGTGAGGACTGAGGTGGGAGACCAGTGATGCTCAGTGCAACCAGGCCCAACCAAGAGGGGCAGACCAGGCGGGGGTGAGAGGCCTGTTCCGAACAGGCCTCTTTACAGACCACATGTGGAACATGGATCAGGTGTCTGGCAGCAGCCGCACCTGTGTTGGCTCAAGCAGTCCTGTTTGGAAAGAGAAGCAGATCAGAGAGACGCGTGTTGACGTTTCCTGGCCTGGAGATCTGGCATGGGCACGCTTCATCTTTGAAGTCCCTGGGGGATAGAGTGTATAGCCCTTATCGCTGTGGGTGTTAGATAGCCCGATGCTATCTCAGGGTGTTTGTGGAGCGGCCCGAAGTCAGAGGCTATCTCTGTAGGCCAGGCTTCCAGCCAGTGGAAACCCGTTCCCTCTATAAAGGCCATGGGAACCGGCACCGGCCAGAGCAGTGGTCAGCCAGTGGCCAGCCAGGATGAGGTACCTCGTGGTGTTTCTTGCAGTCCTCACCATCTGCCAAGGTTTTCAGGGCATCAGGTGCGTGTCAGGCCTGTGGGGAGGGGAGGGTGCTGAGGCATCTCCTGTGTCCTCTCTGGGTGGGATCCTCCCTGATGCTCTAGCCTTCGGCTTCTCTTGAGCGTCTTTGGAGGAAGTGTGGCAGGTGCCCAGGGTAATTGTCTCCTGTCACTCTTACCTTTGCTGGCTGGAAACTTTTCCTCTGAGTGTGCCTCCAAGGCGGGAGAACAGGAACAGGGAGTCAGGGAGGAAGGTTGGGAAGATGAAGAACAGGATTCCTGGAGTCAGACTGCCTCGGATTTGAGCCTCTGTTCCAGTTCCATCTCCAACGTAACCTCTCTGTGCCTCAGTTTCCTCATCTGTTGGAAAATTAGAATGATCACAGAATTCACCTACTGGATTTATTTCTTGGGGCTATTGCAACCAATCATCCCAAATGTTGAGGCTTCAAGAGTCCCTGGGTGGCACAAACAGTGATGCACTTGGCTGCTAGCCTAAAGCCTAGAGGTTAGAATCCGCCCTTAGACACCCAGAAGCAAGGCCTGGCAACCTGCCATTGCAAACCCCGTGGGACACAGCTCGACTGCAGTGATGCCTGCGGCGCTCCCTGTGTCGGAGCGGCCTTCATTCCCAAACAAAAGCCACTTCCATAGGGAGCAAGAATCAGGTCTCTAGCATATCCTTTGTGGGGGTCCAAGTCAACATTTGACTCCATCTCCTGGAGCCGCTATGAGGAGTATATGGATTAATAGCTGCTCACTGGGAGCTTTGGTGACGTGTGGTTACACGTTGGGCTGCTAACTGCAAAGTCCACCGTTTGCAATCACCAACTGCTCTGCAGGAGAAAGATGGGCTTTCTACTCCCATAAAGCGTTCCAGTCCCAGAAACCCCCAGGGGCAGTCCTGCCCTGTCCTAGAGGGTGGCTGAGAGTCAGCATCGACGCTGTGGCCGTGAGTGAGTGAAATGTTTCTAACAGTACCTGGCACATAGTAAGTAACAAATGCAACCATTTGTTAAGGAATACAAAGTTCTCTGTCAAATGAAGTTTCCAGATTCTGCTCCGGAAATAATACCCAGTATTTACTGAGCTATCGCTAGGTGTCAGGCTCCTAAGTTGGCCTCTGCCTGCACTCTTGCTAGTCTCAGGGTTATCTTTGTAGGTAAGGACTATTATTTGCGTTTTGCCAATGAGGACACTTGCTCAGAGCCCCCATGACCTGCCCAAGGCCATATGGCTAATTAGGGAGGAGCGAGGACTTGGTCCCAAGTGGCCCCATCGCGACATCACCAGCAACTTCAAGGGTCCCGGGTCTGAGCCCTGGCAAGCTAAGCCCTGTATGTGGGGGGAAGCCTGTCTCTTGGAAAGGGGCCAACCTCCACGTTGTCTGGAGGTTGGAGGCAGGCCCTGGACTGTGGTTTCCATGGTAGTGGGTCTCTAGCAGCCCCTTCAGGGCATCTCTGTGCACAGCTGTCCCAGCTCAGTGTGGGGTGGAAGACTGCCTTTCAGATGTTGCCAGCTCCCCCCTCCCCCC
>NW_022104341.1:5524665-5549238 GCF_000313985.2 Echinops telfairi | reverse complement strand
TCTCAGACCCACATGGGAACTGTGGCTGGAGCCAAGCAGACCTAGACCTGAGCATGTAGGATGGAGTAGCTGTGGACTTGGTCCTAGGGACTCATCCAGCCTCCTTCCTTTAGGTCCCTCAACCCTTTGCTAGCTTTGGGAACAAAGGCTGAGACACACCTCACAGCCCTGTGACTGATCAGCCGAGCTCTGGCTGAAGTCACATAGGAGGGTTGGGCGTGGAGGACCCGGGGAGGGATCATCATTCATGCACAGGACTGGCTCATGTGGAACCCATTTGGGACGCGAACAACACGAGAAATCCCATTCTATTGCTCTCAGAGCACTTTCCCATGGGTGGCTCACGTGATCCACGAACCAGCCCCACCCCAGAAGACCTTGCGATGGATGGAGTCTTGGGGCTGCGAGAAGCCTCGGGAAGCAAGTTCAGCTCTTGCCAACTACAGGAGGGGGCCCTCAGAGGCTGGGCCACCTGGTTCATCAAAGGCAGGGCCAGGAGAGTGACTGGCAGTGGAGGGGTGGGGGGGAGCCCATCACAGGAGGGGCGGAAACACGAGAGCTTTGGGGGAGATGCTCACGGTGCCGTCGAAGGGGCAGAAAAACCAAACTCATTGCCTTTGAGTCCATGCCGACTGACAGCGACCCAGCTCCAGGTATGACTACAGGTACGACTACAGGTACAACTATGAATACAGGTACGACTACAGGTACGACTACAGGTACGACTACAGGTACAACTACAGGTACGAGTACAGGTATGACTACAGGTACGACTACAGGTACGACTATGAATACAGGTACGAATACAGGTACGAATACAGGTATGACTACAGGTACGACTACAGGTACGACTACAGGTATGACTACAGGTACGAGTACAGGTATGACTACAGGTACGACTACAGGTATGACTACAGGTACGACTACAGTTACGACTACGAATACAGGTACGACTATAGGTATGACTACAGGTACGACTACAGGTACGACTACAGGTATGACAGATATGCCTCTGTGGGTTTCTGAGACGATAACTCTTCATGGGAGTAGAAAGCCTCATCTTTCTCCCAAGGAGCGGCTTTCAGAACTGCTGACCTTGTGGTTCGAAAGCCAACGTGTTACCATTCCACCTCCACGAAAGCCCGATCCAAACGCAGTCTGTTGAGTTCCTTCTTGATTTTCCCTCTGCTCATTCGTCTCTACCCCCCAACGTGGAAGCCCTCACGTTGAGAAATCCTGGGAAGACTTCTACCCGCTGGGGCGGAGGCTACCCTGAGTGGAGGGGGCATTCGTCAGCAAGGGGTTGGCACTGGCCAGCGAGCAGGAGGGACTCCCTTGTTGGCGTTGGGCAGACACTTGTCTTTTTCACTGCCGTGTCCCCTGTGCCTGGCTCGATGGCTGGCCCATCCTAGGCGCACAGCAAGAATTTGCTTAACTGAGGAGCAATGGAGGATTCTTAAGTAATGGTGTCTGTCAAACTCCAAACAAAACAAACACTCTCCAACTCAGGGCCATCAAGTTGAGGCTGGCTCACAGTGACCCCACAGGACAGGGTAGAAAGTGGCCCTGTGAGTTTCCGAGACTAAATACTGTCCAGGAGCAGAAAGATCCACCTTTCTCCCCCCACGGAGCCGGCTGGTGGTTCCGAATTGCTGACGCAACGCATCGCCAGGATGCCACCAGGGCTTCCTTTTCAAGCCACGTGTTGTAAAGCTCATTAGCGCATATAGACTCTGCCTAAAACGCGTCTCCACCCACACGGGGTGGGGGCCTGGGCCGGAAAATATGGGAGTTGCTTGGCATTTAGGAAGGCTGGTTCTGGATGGATGGGCTGACATCAAATAGGGCTTTTTACTTCGGGTTATGATGTTAAAGAAACAAAAACAGAAGCCATTGGCCTGGGACAGGAAGTGGCTCACAGAGTCCAGAGGCCCTGGGCACCTCTCCCCCTTGCCCCCTCCTCAGGGTCCCCCTGCACAAGGGGAAGTCTTTGCGGAAAGTCCTGAAGGAGAATGGGCTCCTGGACGACTTTCTGAGAAGACACCAGGATGCAATCGGCGGGAAGTACTCCAAGCTCGGGGAGGTGGCCAGAGAGGCCCTGACCAACTACCTGGATGTGAGTGGTTCTGCCTGCCTTTCGGGGAACGGATTCCCATAGAGATGCGCCATGCCTCTCAGCTCAGCCTCCCTGGGCACTTCCCCACCCCTCACACACCACCCGCCTCCGGGAGCCCTGCCATCCCGTGTGGCATGGAGGGCTGCTCCCTGGCCCCCAGGAAGGTCCACATGGGGCCAGCGGCTCCATGGGCAGCAAGCTCTTGCCTCGAAGGCTGCAAATGTCACCCTTGGGAGGGCTGTGCCCGGTCAACCTCCCTGCACCAGCTCTTGGGGCTGCACCCTCCGCTTCCAGACCCAGCCTCCTGCCCGCCTTCCACAGCCCAGGGGACCCAAGTGTGGCCCCGATTCTGCAGCGAGGCTCTCCACGGCCAACATCTGCCTCCTCCTCCCATCAGGGACTCGGGCAGGAACGTGCTGCTGCATGCTCTGTTCCTTTTGGAGCTAGACTCTCTCCCCTCCCTTCGTCACTCTTGACAGTAAACAACCCGCTTCCCCACCCCATCACTCTCCTTTCCTTATCTAGCTCAGCTTCACCCCGCCCCAGCTGAGCTCCATACCTGGAGAGGGCTGGTGAGGAGGCAGGTGTGAACAGGGACTGCCCCTTGGGATTTGGGACCCTGGCCTAGCGAACCCCCGTCCTCTGTGCCCAGTTTCTTCCCCTGACTGGCAGGGGTGCCTCGGGCTGCCTAGCAGGCAGGGGTTATGCTCTGGTCAGTGGCTGCGGGGTTGTGGGTTGTCTGGGAGGGTCAGAGAAAGCATGGCTGGAGCTCTGGCTGAGAGACTGAGGCTGGGGACCCTCCCTAGGGATCTTCCTTGTGTTTCTGCCCCTGCACGGTACCATGAGATGCTCCCAGGCCCTGGTCAGAAAGCTGAGCGTCGGCAAAGCTGAGTGTGCTCCATGCCAGGCACCAGCCACCAGCCCCTGCCTCTGACGCAGTGCCCTCTGTCCACAGTGCCAGTACTTTGGAAAGATCTCCATCGGGACCCCGCCCCAGGAGTTCACCGTGGTCTTTGACACCGGCTCCTCCGACCTCTGGGTGCCCTCTGTCTACTGTAGCAGTGATGCCTGCCGTGAGTGACCCACCCCCCTGTTGCCCCTCCCACAGGTACTCACGCACAAGCCCACGCTGGGGGTGTGTGTGGCATGTCAGGGCAGAAGTGGGCGTGGAGGGAGCATGCTCTGTGACACCCCAGCCTGCTCTGTAATGCCCCCTTTCTACTCTCTGGGTTGCAAACCATGCTGTAATGCATCAAGTCCAAGCTGGGAATTGGGGAAGCTTAGTTTTGCTCTTTCTGGTCTTTGCTGGGAGACAAGGCAAGCTGCTTAGTTTCTGAAGTCCTCTGCTCTCTCTTCCTTTAGCTGGGGCTTTGGGGTAGTAAGGAGCCTGGTGGTGCAATAGGGACCAGGTGGGCTGCTAACCAAAAGCAGCGCAAAACCACGAGCCGCTCCTCAGGAGAAAGACGAGGCTTTCTACTCCTGTAAACAGTCACGGTCTCAGAAACCCACTGTAAGTCAGCTCTCTCCTGCCCTGCAGCCCACTCTAAGTCAGAATGGATTCCCTGGCAGTGAGCTTGTTTCCCCTTTCTTTTTAATACGAGGTATCAGTGGGTGCTGGGAGCATAAACTGAGGAATCCTGGTGGCATAGTGGTTATGCATTGGACTGCTAACTACAAGGTTAGCAGTTCAAAACCACCAGTCACTCCACAGGATAGAGAAGTGGCCTTCTACTCCTGTATACGCCTGTAAAGAGTTACGGTCTACCCTGTCCCGTAGGGTCACTATGAGTGGAAACCGACGCGATGGCAGTGAGTTGAGTATGTAGTGTTACTCCTGATGAGTAAGCATGTACTGCATGTTAATCATTTATCTCCCCCAAAACCTCTGGGAGGCTAGCTCTCCTTGTAGCCCAGTTTGACAGAAGGGGAAGCCAAGGTTCAGAAAAGGGACTTGCTTAAGACTCCTCAGTTGGTGAAGGTAGAGTGCGTTGGAAAACCTCCCTCCCCTTCCTTCCCCCTTCCTCCTCTTCCTCCCCATCCCTGCCCCATCCCCCTGTCCCCTTCCATCTCTGTTTTGGGGCTGAGCAGCAAGGTACGACTTTCTGTACTAGACAGAGTTATAGCTGGGCAGCGTGTAGGCAGCTACTGGTGCCCAGCCTGCAGTGTTTCAGCCCAGTTGGCACTGCCACCATGCGGGGGGTGGGGGCCTTCCTGAAAGGTGCCCCCTAACCCGGACCTTTGTTCCAGAAAACCACCACCGTTTCGACCCGTCCAAGTCCTCCACCTTCCAGAACATGGGCCAGCCCCTGACCATCCAGTACGGCACGGGGAGCATGCAGGGTTTTCTGGGCTACGACACCGTCACCGTAAGTGGAGTTGCTCACCCTGTTGCTTCCACCCGCCGCTTGCCCACCACAGACAGGTGGACAGACAGCCACCCTGGCTCTGGGGCTGCAGCTCCGGGATACCCCATGGGCCATGCCTGCCTGGGAGAGGGGTGCCTTGATGGGTCTGGATTTTGAGCCTGATCCTTCCTCTCCTTCCTGTTCTGGGCCCTCAGAGGCCACAGGAGAGCCTGCTGCAGGTCAGAGATGCCCCTGCTCTGATCCTGTTTATAGCCCTCCTCTCCGCCTTGCCCCCCGCTGAGGCCAGCCCAGAATTACTGAGCCTGAGCTCCACGGGGCTCTTCAAGGACACACCTGTGGTCTCTTGTTGAGTTTCTTGCTACCCACAGCCCTTTGAGGAAATTCCTATTTCCCCCATTGTTCAGACAAGGAAACTGAGGCTCAGATGGGTGACTAACTTGCGTAAGGTCACACAGCGGGTGACGGAGGAGGTTGAGCGTCAGACCCAGGCTCTGACTATGGGAGCAGGCTCCCTTCTCCATCGCTCTTTCTGAGACGCAGACAGCGCAGTGTCTGCTCCCACATCACACAGCACCTGTGCCCGCGGAGGGCGAGCGTCTCTGCTCCCTCCTGCTCTTGGCTTCCAGAGGTCCAGGGCTTTAGTGGACACCTAGTGATGCCTAAGAGATGGGCTAGCTTGCTTCCCGCCCTCACTCACCATTCAAGGTCAAAAAGCAAGCAATCTTCCTTTATGCACAGCACCTTGATCTTCCTTAGGTCTGGATGAAGTCTCGATTGCTTTGAGCTTTCCCTGCTGACAGCCTTGTCTGCACTCTCTCCTCCCCGCTGGGCGGGTGGCCACCAAACTTAGCCTTCCGCAAGGGCCAGTGTTAACAAGGAGTTCCCAGGCTCCACCAAGCGAAGCACGCCGCTCTGGCGTCCTACTTCCCCTGTCATCTGGAGCTGTGTTATCCTCTCCGCTTTGGGGTGCAGGAAAAACCTGCCTCCTCATTGAAGAGCTGGCCCGGGACCTCATGCCCACATCCACGGTCCATCCTGGTGACCTGCACGTGTCTGCCTTAGGCAGGCAGTGGGGTGATCCTCAGTGGACACCCCTCCCCCTCCCCCGGTGTGCTGCAAGCCTCACATGGAAGTGTGCAGTGAGGCATAGTGGGAAGCTGTCTGACTGATGTGAGTCCACCCCGGTGGTTCTGGCCTCTGCTTGTTTTGACCAGTGTTGGCCGCCTGGGCTGGCATGCGTGGCCGCTGCAGAGAGCAGTGTGGGGACTGAACAGGATAGGGAGGCCATGCCAGCTTTTTATTCCCAGCGGGAGGACTTCTGGGAGCTAGCAGGGGGGTGAAGAAGTCCAGAAAGCTTAGACATGGGCTGAGAGGAATCCAGGCTGTGGAGCATTTGGAACAAAAGACCACCCCTTGGGGCAAGGGGCTCTGGGTACAGGCCTGAGACAGGGCCTCCCCACCAGCCCAGGAGGGACTGCTGGGTGGCCAGGAGCAGGGCTCTGAGGAGAGCTTGCCTCCCCTCTATCCAACGGTGTGGCTTTGGGCCCTCAGGGACCCCATCTGTCAAAGGGAGGGCACGCCACTCCCTCGGAGGCTGTGGGAAAGATGAAATACAGTGGGGTGTTCTCCGTTTAGCCACTCCCTGCCTTAGCCTGTCGCCCATCAGTCCTGTTGGGACCCTTCCGCACCCCTCACGTGTGGAGAGCCTGGCCATCTTTGGTCAAGACCCCCTTCTCTCTCCCCTACTTTCCTGCAGTTCCTCCCACCGTAGGGGCTTCCTGCTACCTGGGTGCCCCACCCGGGGGACCCTTCTGTCTCAGGCTGCAGGTGGAGGTCCCTCACCGTGGGCTCTCTCTTGCAGGTCTCTGACATTGTGGACCCCCACCAGACGGTGGGCCTGAGCACCCAGGAGCCCGGTGATGTCTTCACCTACTCTGAGTTTGACGGCATCCTGGGGCTGGCCTACCCCTCCCTGGCCTCTGAGTACTCGGTGCCCGTGTTTGACAACATGATGAGCAGACACCTGGTGGCCCAGGACCTGTTCTCGGTTTACATGAGCAGGTAGAGGCTGATGCTGATGCTCTGAGGAGGATGACTGGGGGGGCGGGGCAGGGTCCACTCCTTGGGGACCCTCTGCCAACCGGACCCTTGTGTCCCGGGACGATAGGAAGATACCTCCAGTCTCTTGTCCAGTGGCCCCATTACCATCGTGCATGTTCTAGGGGGACATGTAACTCTGACTTCTGGCGTGGAAAAAATTTCTCCCGTTGCCACGCTTGGATAGGGGTGCTTAAAAAAATATTTTATTGGTGGCTCTTACAACTCTTATTATAATCCATACCTTGATGGTATCAGTGTATTTGTACACATGTCGCCACCCTCCTTTTCTGGACATGTACTTTCTATTGAGCCTTTGGCATCAGCTTTTCAGTTTTTGGAGAGGGGCTTTTGACAGTTTTTTTTTTTTTTAAGTTCAGGGCCTTCATGATCATTAGTTCAAAAGAGCAGCAGATGACAACGGAGTCTAGCTTCCTTTCACGATGTGGGAAAGAGGCCCAGGGAGGGATGATCCCTCCCAGTCCTTCCCATCCCCAACCCCTCTACCCTACGCTCTGCCCCTATGATCAGGCTGAGCTCACCAGAGGGAAGGGCCAGCTTGGGGGGAAAAGGGCGGCGGGGTGAACTGTGCATCCATCCGTCCAGTCACTCATCCCATTTCTGTCTGTTGGACTCTTACTACGGGAGGGGCTGCTCCAGGAAACCAGACAAAGGGTGGGGGGCGGCGAACAGAAGACAGATGACAGATCTGACTCCCCTTTTGTGGCTGCGGTGAGGGTGCGGGTGCTCCAGGGACGTCTGAGTGCATTGCAGGCTTGACAACGGCAGGCAAAGCCTGTGTGCCATGGGGCCAAGTGGGAGTCACCCAGGTGGTACTGAGGGACAGTGTATTCCAGGGAGAGGGGAGATGGGGAGAATCCGGAGGGGGTTGTCGTCGGTGAGGTCCAGGAGCTGCAAGAAGCAGTGCGAGCAGGTGAGGCTTCAGGTGGGAGCATGTCTTAGTGGTGACACAGAGGGAACCGAGGAGCTCTGGGCTGAAGTCGTAGGGGCCACCAAGGGCCTGGATGCAGGGGCACAGGGAGCCAACCCTGATGCTGAGTGTGACTGAGGTCGAGCCTGCCAGCACCATGTCTTGGGACCTCGCCCGCGTGTACGCTCACCTCAAGTGGCCCCTGAGGCTCCGCCACCCCCATGCCCACCCCCACCCCCAGCCTGTTTCACGTGAGGGCCAGGCCTGGTGTTGTGAGGGTCTGGGGCTGCCGAGCAGGGCAGGGCAGGGAGGATCCAGCTGAGGGGGCACATCAGGAGCTGGAAGCAGGCGGGGAAGCGTCTTGGGGAAGATGGGCTGGGTCTCCCCTGCCTGAGTGTGGGCTGTTGCGGTCAGCGAGGTCCACAGGCCTGTCCCAAATTGGTTTCAGGGACGGCCAGGGGAGCATGCTCACGCTGGGAGCCATTGACTCGTCCTACTACACTGGCTCCCTGCACTGGGTGCCCGTGACGGTGCAGGAGTACTGGCAGTTCACCGTGGACAGGTGGGTATGACCCGGGAACCTGGGGGCCCAGGGTGCAGGCAGGTCTGCCTTCTAGTAACCCACCAGGCCAGGGAGTCCGAGTGTGAGTCCCATACATCCGAGATCAAATGTCTTTCGTCCCTGATGACGTACACACTCCCCTATGCTTTCTCAGTAAAACGTGCTGAGTTTGCTGAGCACGCGCGCTGCCTGCTAGGCACGGTGCTCAGCCATCTCTCGGGCTGGCCGGCTCCCTGGTGCCTGAACAATATGGAGGGCAGTGGGGACTCACTCACTGGTGCAGTGCTTGCCTTCTGTGCAATGGTGGTGTAGTGATTACATATTGGGCTGCTAACTGCAAGGTCGGCAGTTTGAAACCACCCACTCCTACTCCCGTAAAGACTTACAGTCTCAGAAACCCACCGGGGCAGTTTGACCCGGTCCAAAAGGCCCCTACGAGTTGGAATCGACTCAGTGGCAGTGAGTTTGGTTTTGAGTCAATGCAGGAGGCCCAGGTTTAATTCCCAGCCAATGTATCCCCGGAGCAGCCACCACTTGTTGGGATAATGCTGAACAGGTGTCAGTGCCGTTTGGAGACCAGGACAGAGTAGGAAGAAAGGCCTGGTGAACGCCTTCTGAAAACCATCCCATGAACCTGTGGAGCACTGAGGTCTGAGCCCGTTGTCCGTGGGGAGGCCACGAGTCGGGGCGGACTGGATGGCAGCTAACACCACCCTGCAGGCCTTTGTGAACCGCACCCCACCCCCCTTCTATCAATTGCTAATGCTGAATTTGAACCTGACCACCGTCCCTTCAGGAAGTCAAATTGGGGGTCATGGCCCCCACTTTGTAGAGAAGTCTGTGTGTGGATGGGTTAGGCAACTTGCCTGAGAGCAGCAGCAAGGCTGCAGAGTGAAATTTGAAACCAGCTCTGTAGGCAACGGTACAGGCCCAGTTTACTCCTTAAAACTCAGGATTTGATTATTCAGGTCTGACCCAGACAGTGCGACAGCCTTCATACAGCCTCTGAGCTGCATTAAAAAAAGGGTTAAGTGGTTTCTCTGTGTTCAGAAGTGTCAGGGGCCTCAGGAGAGAGACTGAGGAGGGTAGAGGGCCTGCAGGGAAGGGGGAGGGTAGTTCCCTGGGAGAGAGATGATGCTGGACACTCCGGAAGCCATCTGATTTCCCGGCAGCGTCACTGTGGACGGTGTGGTGGTGGCCTGCGATGGTGGCTGTCAAGCCATCCTGGACACTGGCACCTCCCTGCTGGTGGGGCCTGGCAGCGACATTCTCAATATCCAGAAGGTCATTGGAGCTACAGAGGGCCAGTATGGCCAGGTGAGGCCAGTCCCCGCGTGGCTTTGCTCCCTGGCAGAAATGTATAAAGCTCGGGAGCTGATTCCGGGCCCTCGGGAGTTGTGGTCTGGGCCCCTTGGGTGTGGACGCTGCCATGTCTTGTGGAGCAGCTGCGGCTGACCCCCAGCTCCGGGTGCGCTGAGCCTTGTCTTTGCCCTTAGCTGTGCTCCCTCGTTCATCCTCCATGCACAAGCCCCATCCTTCTCCTCCCAGACAGCTGAGTGCTCTCAGGGGCCTCTGCAAGCTCTGGTAGGACCCCTTTGTCCTTTCCTGGGACCTGCCCCAGGGTTGGCTGACGACAGTCCCCCTGAGTGTCTCTACCCAGCTTTTGGCCTGAGAACATCCCTTCAGTTCTCTGAGCAGAAAGGGCGCCTTTCCCCACCTTCTGGGTTCTCAGCATGCAGAGGAAGCGGGTCCTGGCCTGGGCAGCTCGTCGTGCCAGTAGCACGGGAGAGATTCACATCCCACTTTCCATGCTAAGAGGAGCTGCCTTTGCCTTTTCAGTTTGACATCAACTGCGGGAGCCTGAGCAGCATGCCCACTGTGGTCTTCCACATCCACGGCCGACAGTACCCACTGCCGCCCTCTGCCTACACCAACCAGGTACCAGTCTCTCCAGAGGAAGCCCCTGGGTGCCTCTGAGCACCCCTCATCTCTCCCTGAGTTGGGAGATAAGGACACTGGAGATAAGAGAATGGCAAGGCTGAGACGGAGAATTCGGGGACATGCATTCAGAACAATTGGCCCTTCTAAGTGGTCCCATGTTTTCCAGGGCGCTGTTTGTGGTTTCTATAGGGGGTGGGGCAGGGCAGAAAGGACAGAAGGAGGCAGCGGGTGCGAGCAGGCAAGGAGGATGGAAAGCCGAGGACCACAACCCACCCTTGTGGACCAGCATCTCCCGTTCAGCCTTCTGAGACCGAGCGCCCAGAGCTCTGGCCAGGGCTGACTTGGAAGCTCCGGTGTCCTAGACACCCAATGCTGGCCCCAGCTTTGACCTAATCCTGAGCACCCCAAAAGGGCAGGGCAGCAGTATTAGCCCGAGGGCCAGCCCTGGCCAGTCAGCGGGCAGGGGTGGAGGGCAGGGGGTCGGAGGAAATGTCAGTGGGAGTGGAGCCCAGGACAGAGCCAGGGGCAGCCGGGAGTGAAGCCGTTTTTCTGACTCTCGACGTCTTCATTTGTTGAGCGCGACGGTTCTGATCGTTATTTGATTTCCCGGGTAAATGAAATAACAGACGAGAACTGGGGAACTGGGTGGGGAAATGCTTGCCCCAGGACCAGCCTCGCCTGAGCCAGCCTTCCTTTCCCAGGACGAGGACGCCTGCACCAGTGGCTTCCAGGGTGACAATGGCTCCCAGCAGTGGATCCTGGGGGACGTCTTCATCCGGGAGTATTTCAGCGTCTTCGACAGGGCCAACAACCGCCTGGGGCTGGCCAAGGCTATCTGATTGCACCACAACCCGGGGACCAGGCTGCCGCCAAGTACACGCCATTGCGCACGCGTGTGTCCCCGAGCATACGCAGCGTGCACATCGGGACTTTAAGCAGATGGTTCTCAATAAACGTGTCTCTGCAAGCCTGGCTTCCCTCGCCCTCCTTGCAGCCGGCCTCGTGGGGTGGGATGTGCTTGTTCCGTGGTGTGCCGGCCGAAGCTGGGACCCTATTGGTCAGGAAGGACTGAGGACATGGTGGGTGGAGACTTTCACGAGCCAATCAGAGCTAAGGGCATGTGTTGGCTATCTGTCTTCACACTCCAGATTATTCCCGGCTGTTCCCCAGAACAAACAATACAAGGTGCACAGGTGGCGGACCCCTGCAGGGAAGGAGCAAGGTGGAATGGGGGCGGGGCAGTAGGGGGAGGCTCCCCAGAGGCTTGAAGCCTGCAGCGGACTGAGGAACCTGGGGCGGGTGTGGGAGAGAGTGAAGGTGAGCACACCAGGGGTCGCGTGCAGCCGTGGACTGGACCGTGATGCATCGAGCCCCGTGGCCAGCAGTGTGCTGTGCGAGGCGTTGGGTTTGGGTGACTTCTCTCAGTCTCATTTTCCTTATTTAGGACCGATGCCACCTATTTGCCAAGAATGAGACAGAATGGGGCCACGGTCATTATTTTTAGGCTTCTGGTAGATTGGGGAGAGAGAAAAAAAATGCCGAATAGACTTAGAAAAAATTGTGTTATATTTCAATGCCTTTACATCGAACAAATTGTATTTTTAAATACCCCAACCTCAACTGGACTTAAAATAGAAAGTCTAAATACGGTGTTTTCATAACCACCAGGCTTGGATCGAATCCCCCCTCCAGCCCCCCCCACCCCCGTGTCCATGTCTGTCCTTGGAGGATCTGTGTGCAACTTTCCCTCCTGGGCATGCAGGGCAGTAGTCACAGGGGCTCTGCAGCTGCCCCGTATTCTGAGCCTCGGGGCTTTTCTGGCCACAGAGAATGGTCAACCTGGAATGTTCTCCAGGCCCACGCCCTTAGTCTGATGAGAATTTATTTGTCCTTCAACCTCAACTCAGTCCTGTCTCTTCAGGACCTTGCTGACCTGGCACTTCTCCTGTGGGTCCCTGTGCACCCAGTGCTTTCCCTAGGTGTTGCTGCTGGGTGCTGTGTTAGGCTGGGCTGACTAGAGGAAGAACTCCAGAGACACTCATCTATGTGTAAGAAAGAGCTTTATATCGAGAAGTAATTAAATACCCATAAAGCATCCCAGGCCACTCCAACTCAAGTCCATAGTCCGACACTAGTCCATAAGATCGTCTTCAGACTCATGCAACCACATGCAATGATGCAGAATGCAGGAAGATCGCAGGCTGCAAAGCCGTGTGGATCCAATGGTGAGAGCTCTGGTAGCATTTAGGAGCAGCCAGCAGAAAGGTGACAGCAGTGAGGGAGGGGAGTTCCCCAGGATTCTCCGTATGAGAAGGCCACTGCTCTCAAGGAGTCCCCATCAGGCTGTGACCTGTTTGACGGGGTAGACTCCACCCCTACCCTTTTATACGTCAAGTTGGCAGGTGCTGACCTCACGCACAGCTAGCTCTGTTCAGTCCTGAGTCACCTGCACTATGATCAGGTGTCAGGGGACAGGGGTAGAATTCTCGTCTTCCACATCAGAGACCCAAATTGGGTTTCCAGCTAAGGAACCTCGTGTGCGGCCACCACGCGTTCGTCAGAGGAGGCCGGTCTGCTCATGCTGCGACGCTGTCAGCGGAGCTGCCTCACTAAGACAAACCAGGAAGAAATGCCGGTGACCGACCTCTGAAACTCGCGAGCATAGTGCCAGGATGCTGTGGCGCTTGTCTGTCTCCTTGACCACTGACTGCCCCTCCCATTCGGACATCTCCGATGCCCCCGCCCACGCACGCGCACGCACCGTGGAGCGGTGCCTGGCTCGCCGCAGCCAGCGAGGTTCTGCGGAGCCACGCCGTTTTCCTCTGGGATCTTGTCATGGAGCCACCGCCAGCGGAACGTGGCGGCAACGACACGTGGGGCTGTCTTATTGAGTGCCAAAGCAAACTGCAATTTGAGGCCCACGGCTTCTGAATTCGGGGCTCTGGGGAGGAGGCTGTGTGGGGATTGTTTCCGAGCCAGGAGAAGAAAGCGCCGTCACAATTCCGTGGTTGGTTGGCATTTGGGGAATGATTGCAAAACTGGGCGGAAATACCGAGAACTGGTAGGAGATCACATACATTTCTACGTTTGTGGATTTTTTTTTAACGTTACAAACTGCGTATTAAATGGGGTGCCTCTGGGGGCCCCCAGCAACCACGAGACCCTGCTTGGGCGACCTGCCCGAGAGAGACACACGGAATGCTCCGTTTTCTCTCCACCTGCCACGTCAGATTTCCCGTAGTGAGCCCGGTCCGGTCATGCTGACTCGTGCCTTAGAAGGAGCCACCTCACAGGAGGTTCTGCGCTTGGGCGGGCTGGCGTCCGTCTGGCTATCCCCCAACAGCCCTGTCCACAGAACCAGAGCCTCTTTCCCAAGTTCACAGCCCCTGACCGGACGGGAAAGGGGTCTGGGTGCAGGTGCACACTGGGTAAGTGTGAGAATGGAAGGTCAAGGTGGGAACCCGCCAGCTGCTCTGGGGGCAAAAGATGAGCCTGTCGATTCCGCCAAGTTCGGCTCCGAACCCCACAGGGTCAGTTGCACTCTGTCCTGTGGGCCGCTGTGAGCTGGAGTGGGGCTGGAGTCCACTCCACGGCTGTGGGTTCTGGTGTTTGTTTGGACAGGGACACGCTTGGTTTTGAGTGAATTTGGACTAGACAGGGACTGAGCACCCTTCAGCCATCTTCCATCTTGAGTCCTTCAATCTCAGTGAACTCGATGCCCGACCGTAGGGTGGTGACCACACTGGATGCTGGCCAAGGCCCCAGGCGCCTAGTGCCGTGCTAAATGAGTGAATAGTATATCTCGGACAGGGTGGCCAGAATAGGAGTTCACGGAGACATGAGCATGTGAGCACACAAACACACATGTGCACAACACACACACACAGACGCCGGCTGATGCATACACACAGGTACGCATAGAATCACACACAGACACATGGACAAGGACACAGGCCCTCCCTTGGGGACAGGGCCCTCCCAGCCCCAGCGCCTCAGTCCCCTGACTAGACACAGTGGCTCCCCCAGGCCTGGAGCCCATTTCCAGCCGCCTCCCTCCCTGTCACTCAGCTCCCTGCCAACGCCTCTCATGCTAATGAGAGGAAGCTTTGGCCTAGAGAAGCGTGGAGGAGAAGCCTTTGAAATGGAAATGTTATGACAAAATGATGGATTGTTTTCTCAGCGGTGCAGTTTGTTCCTTCCCGCAGCAGAAGGGAGAAGGTCCTGGAGACTGGGATGGCCTAGGCTGTCCCTGTGTCAGGAGGCCCCCCAACGACAAGTCACGGGAGTGCAGCCAACCTAAGAGAGCCTGCAGCAGGCAGTGTGCACACGGGACAGACAGCACACAGCCCAGGCAGGCCAGGGATGGAGGTTCCCGCTCCAGAAGCCTTTAGGAACTGCCTGGAAGTAGAGGGTTCCCTGTGCATGGACTCGGATTAGCTGACCCCCGGGCACTCCGTTTACATGAGGCTAATGCCAATGGTCACGTGTTCTAGTCATTAGCAAATATGGAGTGGGAGTCCCTGAGCACGCGTGCGTGCGCGCGCGCACCCATACACACACACACACACATACATGTTGCTAGTTGACTCGGCAGTTCACACCCCTCCAGCTGCACCCCCTGAGAAAGGTCACAGGCTGGAAGTCCGACCAGGCAGTTGGATTCTGCCACGCGGGGTGGCCTTGAGTCGGAAGGGATTGCACTTAACACCGGTTACCCTGTGGGAGAGTGATGGGGCTGTGTGCCCCCCGTGAAGGGTTATAGCCGTGCGACAGGCCTGTGGCCAGTCAGCACTGGCTCCATGGCAGGGCGGTGGGCTGGGTTCCACAGAGAACATGGCAGGCCACCCCCACCCCTGCCCCCGGCCCCACCTGGCCAGCCAAGTCTTCCTGGAGCTCCTGCTGGACCGGGGCAGACGGACACTGGCACCTGCTAGATGGTTCTGAGCGCACGGGATGAAAGCAGAACAGGGTCCAGAGGATGAGGGGTGCTGAGGGACACTGTTAAACCCCACAACCAGGCGGGAAGAGTAGGATTAATGTGAGGGGCACATGGAACAGAGACATCGGATAGAGAAGGTGCGCCAGGCTGGCAGACCGGGGCATCCAGGTGAGAGGCTGAAACACATCAGCATTTAATAAGCAGAAGATAAGGGGTAGATTCATATGGATATACTGTTTTTCACGTAGGCATCTTGTGTTTCTTGTAGGGCACGTCTTGTCTCTGAGGACAGGAGTCACAGCGCAGGCGTTCGTAGGTCCTCAGCAGTCAGCACAGGGTTAGACTCTTGCTTCCTGGGCCCCGTCCCTGGGCAAAGCGCCAGGTCAGCCAATGCCACCACTGCCAGTCAGGGCCGACTTTCATGCTGCTATCTTGTTGGATGGGCTTCAGCAGTTTGCAGATGAGCAAGAAAGGCCTGAGGAGTCACTTCCTAAAACCAGCCCAGGAAAACCCTATGGGTTGGTTCTCTCCTTAGTCTTTCAACGAAGTGTTTGGATCCATTGAGTGTCTTCTTTCTAGGAGGGTCCAGTCACCTATTTTTCATCCACCATAGGTACTTCCTTCATTGTATATCATAGCATGTCTCTGCCCTGCAATACACCCTTGAAGTTACTGCTTATGATCTCACTGATGATCTTATGTTTCTGGGATGGACACCTTGGCCTTCGCTCCGTCTTGAGCTTGTTTTTGTACGTGGGTTGAGGTAGGGTCCCTGCTTCGTTTTTCTGTTGGGTGGGAATGCAGTTTTGCCCACAGCTTTTGTTGACGAGGCCATGTCTGTCCCATTTAGTGTTTCTCGGCCCTTTGTTGAAGAGCAGTTTTCTGTAGGTAGATGAGTGTATTTCTGGGCTAGCTATCCCGTTCCACTGGCCTATGTCGCTGTCCCTGTGCTACCAGGTTGCTTTAACCATGGTGGCTGGGTAACAGGCTTTGAGGTCAGGACGTGAGTGTCCTCTGACTGCTCTTCTTGAGAAATCCTTTGCTTATGTCGGGTCTATTCCCTCGCCATATAAAGTTAGTCATTCATTTTCCCATTTCTTTGGAGAATGAAGTTGGGATCCGGATTGGAATTACATTGCGTTTGTGGACTGCTTTGGGTAGGATTGGCACGTCCACAATATTAAACCTTCCTATCCACGAACATAATGTTTGTTTATCTGTGTAGGTCTCTTTGGATTTCTTATAGGAGTGGTGTGACGTTTTCTCCCTTTGAGCCATACAAAGTCAGAAGATAGCCGATGCTGGCCAGGCTGTGGACAGACTGGAACCCCTCTACCCTGCTGGGGGGACTGTAACTATGTACAAGCAGCGTGGAAAGCCAGGGGGCAGTCCTTCAAGCAACCATACAATCCGGCAATCCCTCTGCGGCATGCACATCCCAAGGGATTAAGCGTCATAACACAAACCACAGCCATGGCAGCACTGTTTAGAATCACAAGGAGACAGACGGGCACCACCTAAATGCCCGGCAGCAGAAGAATGGATAAAGAAACTGGCACATGCGCACGGAGAGCAGTATGCGTCGCTGAAAAACAATGACGAAACCACCCGGGGAACAGTCTGCTGAGTGAAGTCAATCAATCATGGAAGAGCAAATCCGCTGTGAGATAAAGACTTTCCTACAAAGGGAACAGGCTTTGGAGATTGCCAAGTGCGGAGGGCAGGGCCAGGGAGGGAAGAGAATAATGGAGGGGGGTCATCTGGTGGAGAGGGCGACGAGACATCAAGGAGGGGGTGAGGGGTAAACTATCGGCGAGGCTGATTGATTAATGGGGTGTCAACAGCTGAATACAAAGGTGATGATCCGAAATGTGAGCCTCGCCTAATTTACAATGAAAAATGGTCACAGAGCAAAACAACATTGGACAGTTGTGTTTAGGATGAAGGACAAGGAAAAGAGACGTGGGGCAGGCACAGGACTGGGCCGCCCTTTGTTCCTTGGGGTCCTGGGCTGCCGGGAGCCAGAGGCTAACTTGACGTCAGCTAATAGTAACAACGACATTTGTTCAGCGGGTGCAAACAGAATGAACAAACAACCTTCAATTCCTAGAAGCAGGTGGGTGGGTTGGTGGCCGGCAACTCAGCTCTTGTCCTGGGGCGCCCTCTAGTGACACAATCTCAAATGCCAGCTCTGCACACCTTGTCTTTTCCCATCCTGAGACCTGATGCTCACCTGCCTCACAAGTCCCAGACATTCTTGGGAGCACTGGCCAACGGAACAGTCAAATGCACCAGGTGCCAACTACGTGCAAGGCACAGTGCCAATGGCGACAGGAAGCACCAGCCAATGGGGTCCACCAATCCATCAACCACGCCTCCGCAGCCAGAGGTTTAAATACCTTAACAGTGGGACGGCCTGCCCCTCTGCCCCCTCCCCTTGACCCTGCTCCTGTGCCATCATGGCCATGCCGCGGTCTCTCTGGCCTCTAGTCATGGCATGTGGGTGAGCAGTCCCACGAGGTTGCCTGTGTTCACGTGTGGGCCCCACCTCGACTTTTGGACAGTTTGACACACTTCTCTGAAATAGCGTGTACTCTTTCGAGACTTTAAAACAGGAAACCTCTTCCGTCCTTTATAAAAACCCACTTGGATCACAAACCAGGCTTCAGCATGAATGCTTTCTTGTACGAAGTATTACCCACCCAAGAAACCCAACAGAACTGTGCTCTCTTGGGTCTTCAATGGCCGATTTGGGAGGGAGGTACCGAAGTCACCAGACCTTCCTTCCAAGAAGCCTCTGGTTGGACTCAAGAATCCACCTTCTTGGTTAGTGACCAAGTAAGTGTGTTACCCTAACCACTGGTGCCACCAGGGTCCCCACATCTCAGCCTCAGCCCCTGTGCCAGCTCCCTGGGGGCGCGTGACACTTCTCAGAGAGAGGGAATGGCATTTGCTCACACACATCTGCCCTCTCCGCCCCAGGCAAGCTGGGGGTGGGTGTGTATTCGCCAACCAAACAAGCACCTACTATGTGCAGGGCACAGTGCCAGTGGCTGCAGGAGGCAGGCGTACACGAGATGCGGACCCTGCCTCAAATGGGCTCTTGTGTGTATTCCCCGCCCAGGCTGGTCTCTCTCTTCTGCCCACCCAGACTGCGGCCTCGGCTTCTTCATCTTTGCCTTGAGCCGAGGCCTGTGTTCCCCATGGCACCCCATAGTCTGATATCCCACTCGTCCCTGCCTCTCTCAGCACCTATTCCCCCCTCCACTCTCCCTGCGTCCCTCAGATATCCCACCCCGGGAAGAAGCTGCTCTTGCATTCTTGGAAGTGTCCCAGGTGGCCCCAGGACTGGTCACACCTGTAGGGTACAGGTGCCAGGTGGGACCCAGCATGTCCCAGAAGCTGCCTGCCCCAGGGGAGGTACCTGCACTAGAAGGTGAATAAGAGTGACACAGGGACTGTGACCTTTCCGCACAGCCCAGCCCAGGGGGACAGGGTGCTGTGGGTCTGGCCGGGGCCTTGCCAGGTGACCCCTCCCCCCCACCACACACGGATAGGGACGGAGCACCTCTGGATATTTGTGCTGAAGCCACGTTGCTGAATGAAAGCCGGGCTTCCTTCTCTGAGAGCTCTGTGGAGGAGGCTTATCGGAGGCTCAGGAGACCTGCTGCTGTGGGATTTGTTGGGAGGGAGGGTTTCTGATGGGAGGATTCTCATCTTCTGTGCAGGGGACCTGAGCTAGATTTCTGATCAATACCCCCTCAGGTGATACCGCTCCCTGTCAGTGGATCCTCTTGCTCCAGACGATGGCAGACTAGGAAGAGAGGCCTGGCAGTTGCCTTCTGAAGATCAGCCCGTGGAAACCCCACAGACCGCAGCAGTGCCATCTGCAACCAACCGTGGGGGGGCAGCCAGACCTTGTGACATTTCTTTCCCGGGGCACAGGGACTGCTTTGCGCCAGGGCCCCAAAACCAAAGACAACAACTTTGTGGGCTGAGATGTTACCTACTCAGTTCCATGGCTCCCCCATTTTACTTGTGTCCTGAAAAAGCTGGTAATTCTAAACTGAAAACGCCATCTGTCAGCGTGTTTCACACACCAATGGGGTGTCAAACACGCCCGCTGTCAGGCTGTGTGCCCTAGATTTTATCAGCCTCTGCCCTGGGGCCTCTGCTGAAGGGGAGACATCCTGGGGACCTTCCCAGCCAGCTGGGGTCCACACTGAGCTCCTCTGTGTGTGTTCAGCTGCTGCTCCAGGTGGGCCACCTACAGGTCACCACGAAGGACCTTCCTCCAAGTCTGCCCTTGAAAAATCCCAAGGAGGCTCCGTGGAGGCTGTGTGAGTGAGCGGAAGGCAGGGGGCAGCCGAGAGCTGAGCCTGGGTGGGCGTGGTGGGGAAGGGGGAGCCGCCTGGGGTGAGGGGTGGGGGCTGGCTGGACTGAGGCTCATTCTGGCTTCAGCTTGAGGCTGGGCCTGGGGTTGAAGCAGGCTTAGGTTTTCCCTATCCATCGTGAGCAGCTTTGGGTGGATTCATGAGCAACCTGAGCGTCTAAGGCAGTGGTTCTCAACCTGTGGGTCACGACCCCTTTGGGGGTCGAACCACCCTTTCACAGGGGTCACCCAATTCATAACAATAGCAAAATGACAGTGATGAAGTAGCAACAAAAATAATGTTATGGGTGGGGGGTCACCACAACCTGAGGAACTGTATGAGAGGGTCCCAGCATTCGGAGGGCTGAGAACCACTGCTCTAGGGATCTGTAAAGAGACGTCGTTTTCACTCAACTCTTGGCACGTGTTTGGAATTTCTGAGGGTTCCAGACTCTGCCTGGGTGCTATCATTTTCCCCACTGTCCCCCTCGAATCCCTGCCACCATCGTAGGGGCAGCTCCACGGTCAGGTGCCCTCTGCGCCCAGGGCAGGTGCTGGGTGTCAGGCCCGTGCACGCACCCAGGCTGTGAGATTGTGGGCACACGTGGCTCAACCTCTCTCCACTAACTTCGTCATGGGTAAAGGGGTCACGACAGACTCACCTGGGGACTCTCAGCCAATGCCTGGTCCCTTGGGCTTCACCCTGGGGTGAATCAGGCACTCTCAAGAAGAGAGACTGAGGCCTGAATGCCTGGCATGGTGTTTGGATCTAGGATCTTGGTGTGAGGGTGGTGCCCTGGTGGAGTCGGGGGACGCCCTGCTCCCATCTGAGTCATGGCTGCCGTTGTCAGGTGCCAAGGGGTTGGCCCGGCTCTCATAGCAGCCCTGTGCTCAACAGAAGGAAACACCGCCGGCTCCTGCGCTGCCCTCTCCACTGGTTGCATGCCCGAACCCACGGCTGCAGCACCGTGCCAGTCCATGCTGCCGAGGCGCTTCCTCTTTTCACCACCCCTCCCCTTGACCAAGGATGTCCAAGACACTGGTCTGTCTCTCCGGGCCACTTGTCCCAGGGAAGTCAGACGAAGTCTCGCCATCCTTGCCTCTATGGAGCATGCTGGTCTCCCTTCTTCCAAGACGGATTTGCTTGTCCTGAGCGCTGGTCTTGTATGGAAAAACTTCTCAGAGACCCAGAGGGCAGGGCCCCGTGTGGGCTGCCAGCCAGGGAGCCCCTGCAGCTACGAGAAGCTGGGAGAGAGGAGGGTGGCAGCGTCTCCATCGGCACCCCAGAGGCACTCAAGAGCTGACACCCCAGGCTCCGAGCCTCACCCCCTAGATGTGCGAGGCAGTAAATGACCCCGCTGTTGGAGCTGGGGAGGTTGGAGATGGACACTCTTGGTTTTTGGGAAAACGCAACCCCGCGGCCAAGGGTCAAGGGTTCACAGCAGGCAGAAGGGTGGTGTACCCTGAACTCCGCCCACACCCTGCCTTTCCAGATCCAGCCTGCTAGTGTCTCCGGCTCCTGCTTCCTCAGAGGACGCACCTGTGGCAGTTACATACTCTCTGGGCAACTTGCGAAGGGGTGGGGTCTAGGAATCAGGTCACAGCTCGATGACCTCATGTGGAAGCCTGAAGGAGAAAAATGACTCCCTGGAGGTCAGACACACTTACTCCCTGTGAGACATTCCTGTTGACAAGCCACATGGAGCTATGCTGATGGCAGCCAGAGCCCTAGAGCTGGAGAAGTGATGTGGAGTCCCCTGCCAGCACTGAGATGCTTCCACCGCCACTGGATCCACAAGACTTCCCACCCACTGGCCTGTGATCTCCCTGCATTCAGTGTCATTGTATGTGTTGCATGACTCTGAAGAGGAACTTACAGACTAACTAGACATGTGGGCTAATATCAGACTTATGAACTTGATCTGGACTGGGCTGAGATGCATTCTTAATGTACAATTACTCTTTATATAAAGCTATTTCCTATGCACGAGTGTCTATGAACTTGTTTCTCAAGTCTACCCGGACTGACACAGTGCCCTATTGACACACATACATAAATAAAGCTCCCACTCGCCATGAAGACAGTCAGGCTTGGGCATTTCGTTCGTAGAGGATGTTTTAAAGTGACACACAGCAAATATGTCTCAAGACCTCTTCCTCTTTCGCCGAAGCAGCTGGGGATTTTTCCTCAAGTCTTATTGGCAGATAATTCACATAGCATACAATTCCATAGTTCAACCAGATCAAGGTAAGGTGGACAATGATCACCACAACCAGTTTTAGGCCATTTTCTTCATTTTCATACTCGTTGTTATTAGCGCCCCATGCTCCCTCCCCCAACCTTCCCTGCCATGCCCCCAGGAACCATGACTCCAGCTACTGTCTCTTTAGATTTATCTATCCCGGATTTCATATACAGAAAAAGAAATTAAATCAAAAGACCTAAAACCAAAAAACAACAGCAAAGCAAAACAGATGAAAAACCTCCATAGAAAAGAAAGTAGGCAATATTAAAAATTAGAACAAATTTAAAAAGCGCCTAAGGGAGATCAAGTGATAGGGTACTACATTTTAACCTAATCGCATCTGCAGCCATCCACTTTCCAGTGCAGTCTGCTTTTAGCAAGGCGATTCCCGTCCATGGTCAGGGGGACTCTCCGCCAGGGGCTTGTCCATCTGTAGTTCTACTTCCCTTTTTAAGTAACCGAAACAACCCTAAAGCGGATCAAAAGGGAGATCCAATGGTCTTACGTTTTGACCTAACTCTGTCTGCCATAATCGACTTCACACGCTCTCTGTCTGATAACAGGGCTGTTCACATCAACTATGATCAGAAGGGAGTGACCAGAGGCTTAGTCCGTGTGTGGACGCTGCAAATGGACTTTGGGCTTCCACTGTCCTCTAGGGTCTTCCGCAAGCCAGGTGTTCCGTTGAAGCGCTGACACCGTTCTCTCCTTTAGATTTGGATGATATGATTACAATCTTTGGATCACACAGACTGGTGTGCTTCCTCCACACGCACTTCGATGGCTGCCAAGCAGCTCTTTTGATTCTTAGACACAGCGGTCGCCTTGCCCCAGGAGGAACCCAGCTTCAAAGAGCGGGTGCCAGCTCTCCCTACTCATCGATTTACACTTAAAAACAAACAAATAAATAAGTTCAACCTCCTCCCCTTCTCAGCCTGCTTGTCTTCAAGCACTGCCCCCCCCCACCTACAAACCCACTCTTCCCAGTCTCTCCTCCTCTGTGACCCCAAACAAGAGCCTCCGCCACTGCTGCTTTCTCCGTCCCCGTGCGAGGTCCCCCCCTCTGCAGCTGGAATCCTCACCCCTCAACCTGGGGACGCCACTCAAGTTTTCTCCATTGGGATAAGCAGGCCGTCTCCGTGCAGGAAGGGTTCGAAGCCTCCTCGCTTCTGGGGTGTGAAGTGCAGTCTAGACTCCGGAGACCAGGAGGATGCCCAGGGCCAGGGGCAGATAGTGTGGCCGGAGCACTTTCCCCTGTAGCTGGTGCCCAAGTCCCATCGTTGGAGCGCCCCACTTCTCGGAAATCGCAGAGCTCAGCCTTCCCAACCCCCGCTGGAGGGGGCCTGGGCACTTTGCTCTCCAGGATGAGAAAGAACATGCTCCCTCTCCACTGGGACCCATCCCCTCCCTGACCTGGGCCGGGACTATCTCCTTGCAGCATCCAGCCAGATCCCCCTCCAGTGGACTGTGTCCGGAGGGGCCGGGCACTGGGAGGGAAAAGGAGCTTCTTTCATGACAGCCTGGGCTCTGTCCTGGGACAGGGTTGGCTTGGGGGCCCACATAGGGCAAGGGTTGTTCCTCCTTCCCGGGGGACATGGCTGGGTATCAGGGCAGAGCGAGGGAGAGAGAGAAGGCTTGTTCCGGGAGCAGGCCTCACCCTTCACAGGGAGGGAGGGCCGAGGTGTCTGGTCCTCCCAGGAGCCCTCCACCCGCTCCCACAGGGGTCTCTGAGGGGCAGTGAGCTGTGTACCCCGTGCCCCTTTCTGCATCTGGCCCTCAGCGGGAACCTGGCAAGGGTTTGAGGAAGAGCCAAGCATCCTGTACATACGTCTAAGAAAGTGACTTCCTTGGGCACACAACGCCTGTTGGGGATCCCCCCCTTGGAATCGCAGAGAACCCCACAGGCATTCCTGTGCCAGGAAATGATACTCATTGCGAGGAGGGTGGCATGGGGTGAAGGGCGGTGTGTGGGCGGGTGGGCGGTGGAGGGAGCTGAGGGCCCCTGGCCTGGCTCTCCTCAGCCCTCCCTGCTCCTGCTCCTTGCTGGGGGTCTGGGGCTCCCTCAGGCTCCCTGGTTCTGAAGAGCAGGAGATCGGTGGAGATTCCTAATGAGGACCCCTGTCACCATCCCCACGTCCTTCTGCCTGACATGTCAGTCAGCTGCGGCAGCGGCAGCAGCGAGGGCACTCATTAGGCGGTGACATTTAGCAGGGAGCTCTGTGCCTCTGCTTCCCCTGAGAGGTGAGAACAAAAGTTTGTCTGATCTTCCTTTTCCCAGCGCCAGCTTGCTCCCTGACACCCCAGGGCCTTTTCATCCCTGCCTTTGAGGATGTGCTGCCCCGGCCAACAGCTGTCTCTGGGGAGCCCAGGGAGCTTTCTTCCAGCCTTCAAAAGGCCTTCCTGCCTTCAAAAGGCCCAGGGAGCCTGCTCCTCCTGTGGGGGAGCAGAATGCCTGTGGCCTCCTTGTTTGGGAAGCTGGAACCCACTGCTGAGCAGGGCAGGGACGGACACCTTGAGTGCTCCTTCACTCCCTTCCCTGGGGAGGGGGCTGAGGGGAGGCCTGAGGAGTCTGCCTGGACCACTGGGTGAAGGTGGACCTGGGCAAGGGTGCCAGGAGGAAGGCCTGCTGAGGGGAGGGCTGGTCCCACGAACGGGTCATTGGGAGGATTCCCTGCGGACCCGGACCCAGGACTTTGAGAATACCTGTTGAGGAAGGCAACTTTGTCTTAATGCTGTGTTTTGTTTCCCACCCCACCCCCACCCCTGGTGGAATTAATTTTTTTTTTAATGATCATTTTATTAGGGGCTCATACGACTCATCACAATCTGTACACACATCCTTTGTGTCCAGCACATTAGTACATATGTTGACTTCATCATTCTCACAACACCCGCTTTCCACTTGAGCCCTTGGTGTCAGCTCCTCATTTTCCCCCTCCCTCCCCTCTCCCCCCTCCCTCTGAACCCTTGATAATTTATAAATTATTATTATTTTATCATATC
>NW_022104341.1:5513834-5521088 GCF_000313985.2 Echinops telfairi | reverse complement strand
TGCACTGTCTGACGTCTCCCTTCACCCACTTTTCTGTTGTCTGTCCCCCAGGGAGGAGGTCACATGTAGATCCTTATAATCAGTTCCCCTTTCTCTCCCACCTTCCCTCCACCCTCCCGGTATTGCCACTCTCACCACTGGTCCTGAAGGGCTCATCTGTCCCGGATTCCCTGTGTTTCCAGTTCCTATCTGTGCCAGTGTACATCCTCTGGTCTAACCAGATTTGTAAGGTAGAATTGGGATCATGATAGTGGCGGGGAGGCAGCATCGAAGAACTAGAGGAAATTGTGTGTTTCATTGTTGCTACACTGCACCCTGACTGGTTTTTTGGCACACACACATGCGCACACGTGCACAGAGCTGTGTGAATTGACTGCCATGCTTCCTGCCCCACAGGGAATGCCTCCAACACCTCTCAGAGACCAACAGAGAAGGTGATGGACAGAGAGGTAAAGGGCTCTGATGGGGGTGTCTGAGGGCCAGCCCCAGGGACCCTAGCATTTATCAATGACAAGAGAGGGGAGAGTCTACCTGTGCTTTGGGCTCCTGCTGCCAGCCCAGCACATTCCTGCACTGGTCTGCGTGTCCTCAGCGAGTCTCTCAGCAAGTGCCGGGAAGGAGCAAGCCCAGGAGCACAGTGAAGGCTGGAGGCTCACAGGTGGGGGAACGGGGCGGGAGGACGCCTGGTCTCCAGAGCAGTGTCTGGTCTGCGCTGTTGGCAGGTCTGCACCGGGAGGTGTCGGAGGTGCCTAGAGCTTCCTTCTGAGACAGGGGGGCTGGGCTCCTTGATGTCCTCCACATTGATGTGGACCGCAAACCTCAACCCTTCTGACATCCGGTATGGACAGGCGATGGTGGGGGCCATGCAGTGGTGCCCCCCACTTTTGCGGATTTTTGGAGTGAAAGTGAACCGAGAGCCATTGGGTAAGAGGTGGGGGTCAGGGACATTGAGGTGCTATCCATGTTTGATCACCCCAGTTTTATGCTGAGTCCCTTTAGGGTGGGGTCTTTGGGTGGTGCAAACAGTGAGTGAGCTCATTTGGGGGGGGGGCATTTAGCAGTTTGAGGTCTCCCAGCAGGGCCTGGGAAGAAAGGCCTGATGGTAGACTTCTGCAAAATCCAGCCGTTGTAAACCTGGGAGCACAGCCAGTCTCGGACCCCCGTGGAGCTGCCGTGAGGGGGAACCAGCTCACGTCAATGCTTTCCCATCTGGGGCGCCCAGGATGACTCCCCCACAGTCTGACACAGGGGGAGGCTACGTAGCTCTGTGGAGACTTGCTTTCTCCTCTGCCGCACGGGAAGCCTATCTCCCTTGGAGTGGTGGGTGCAATGCAATGAGACGGTACGTCTAGCCAGAACACGGTACGTGTTCCTTTGCCGATGGGTTGGTCTGACGCATGGTGACTCTGGGTGTGACAGGGGAGAACTGCCCACAGGGTTTCTAGAGGCAGCAGATCGCCAGGCCTTTCTTCCACAGGGCTTCTGGGTGGTCGGGAACCACCCACATTTGGGGTAGGAGTTGAGCACGCACCATGTGAGCACATGCTGTGGTCCCAGCACCTGGAGGATCCTCAGTAAACAGGCCCTTGCACCCACTCCTATGACTGTCCCTGCCCGACATTGGCTCAGCCCATGTTTTATTTCTTTCTTTGACACCAGTTGCCTTCTGCTGACGGTCAGGTCCTGATTGCAGAGGCCAGCGCTGTCCTTCTTTGGGAAGTGCAGATGGGTCCCCAAACGAAAGCTTTTCAGAAGAGTACCAACTATGTTCGTTTGTGTGGTGCTTTACAGCATCTCGGAGCGTTGGACTGAACTCGAAGGCAGTGAGTGAGACCAGAACACTGAAGGACACCCCACTCCACGTGGGGTTATACTCGCAGATTTCTGGTGGCTTAGTGGTTATGCACCGCACTGCAATCCACAAGGTCAGAAGTTTGAAACCATCAGCCGCCAAGGGAGAGGGATGGGGTCTTCTATTCCTGTGAACAACTGCAGCCTGGAGAGCTCACAGGGGCAGGTCCACCTGTCCTGTAGGGTCACTGTGAGTCGGCATTGACTCGATGGCAGTAGGTTTTCTTTGGTTTTGGCTTTACTAGTGATGGATTGCTTTATAATAACACTCCATCACTGACTGCTCCCAGCTGCCTGATGAGGCAGATATGATTCTGCCCACTTCTCAGGTTTGGGAACAACACCAAGGAGGGCACATACAGGAACCAGGATCAGAGAAACAGGACATTATATAGACCTACCTGCAGCAGAGGGCAGGTTCTTGGCAGCAAGCAGAGACCCTGAAGTGTCCCATTGGCCAGATTGGGCCTGGGAGGGGCCTGGGGAGGCACACGGCCTGCTCTCTAGTCTAGGGGAAGAATAGGACAGCCCCCCTTACACTGCCATTGGGGGGCTTGGAACCACCCCCCAGCTCCTGCTAAGAGGGGGAAGTCAATCTGATAAGTCTGTCTTATTTTAATGTTGGTGGAAAGAGCTCTCCCATTTATGTTGATTTTTTAAACAGTTGTATTGACACTTCATCTGCACCCCCCATTTATTTAGCTGCTTCTGGTTGACAGAACACGTCTGAACACACGCTCCTGTATAAGCCCGGCTGATCAACTTGCTTCGAGGTAGGCCCAGGCCTTTTTCTTTTTTTTTTTTTTAACATTTTATTAGGGGCTCATACAACTGTTATCCCAATCCATACACACATCAATTATGTAAAGCGCATTTGTACATCGTTTCTCAAAACATTTTCTCTCCGTTGAAACCCCCGACATTAGGTCCTCATTTTTCCCCTCCCTCCCCGCTCCCCCCTCCCACATGAGCCCTTGATAGTTTATAAATGGGTATTTTGTCATATCTTGCCCTGTCCGACGTCTCCCTTCATCCACTTTTCGGTTGTCTGTCCCCCAGGGAGGAGGTCACACACAGTTCCATGTAATCGGTTCCCTCTTTCCTACCCATTCTCCCTTTACCCTCCCTGTTTTGCCACTCACACCACTGGTCCTATAGGGCTCATCCGTCCTGGATTCCCTGTATTTTCAGTTCCTATCTGTACCAGTGTACCTCCTCTGGTCTAGCCAGTCTTGCAAGATAGAATTCGAGTCATGGTAGTGGGAGCGGGGAGGAAACCTTTAGGAACTAGAGGAAGATTGTATTTCTCATCATTGTTACATCGCACCCTGACTGGCTCATCTCCTCCTCACACCCCTCTGCAAGGGGATCTCCAGTGGCCTACTAATGGGCTTTGGATCTCCACTCCGCACTCCCCCCATCATTCACTATGGTAAGATTTTTTGTTCTGATGATGCCTTACACCTGATCCCTTCGACACCTCGTGGTTGCATAGGCTGGTGTGCTTCTTCCATGTGGGCTTTGTTGCTTCTGAGCTTGATGGCCGCTTGATTACCTTCAAGCCTTTAAGACCCCAGACGCTATACTTTTTGATAGCCGGGCACCATCAGCTTTCTTCGCCACATTTGCTTATGCACCCATTTGTCTTCAGTGATCCGTTCGACACCCTGTGATCACACAGGTTGATATGTTGTTCCATGTGGGCTTTGTTGCTTCTGAGCTAGATGGCCGCTTGTTTACCTTCAAGCTTTTAAGACCCCAGACGCTATATCTTTTGATAGCCGGGCACCATCAGCTTTCTTCACCACATTTGCTTATTCACCCGCTTTGTCTTCAGCGGTTGTGTCGGGAAGGGCCCAAGCCTTTTTCATCTCCATTTCTTCACACAAGAAAAGGGAGGCCCTCTAAGGTCACATGACCTGCCCAAAGTCACACCCACAGGGTCTCAATGAGGCCCTCTGACTTCAAGTCCAGAAACTCAAACCCCCACCAAACCCAGCGCTGTCGAATCGATTCTGACTCACAGCGACCTTAGAGGGCTGTGACCTAAAATGGCCCCATTCGCTCTTCGAAGCTGTCAGTCTCCCGGGGACGGAAAGCTTCATCTTTCTCCCATGGTGCAATGGATGGAATTGAACCGCTGACCTTGTGGTTAGCAGCCCAACAGGTAAACCCACTGGGCACACCACCTGGGCTCCTGAGTCTAGAAAGCTTCCCCTGAAAAACCTCTTAAGCGTCTGAAACACCGTGTGGTTTATATAAATATAATATATTTTGAAGAAAGACTGGTGAGTCGACACACTGCTAGTCCTGATTTCCACTGCTCTTTGCAAAGATAATGGCTGAATATGGGTGACAAAGAAAACGGGGTTTTCCACTCCCATAAACAAGACTGGGGCGTGCAAAATGCCATTTTTGCTTGCCGCCCATTATCTACTTCTTGTAGGCCATGAAAACAAAAGAGGGACTGTTTTATTCTCTCCGCTTCCTGTTCAGAGGCCCACGGTAGGAGGCGCTCACTAGCTCTCACGCCCTGCAAGGGCGACTTCAGGGCTTGTTCTGCTCCGATTCAAGGCAAGGTTTCTGGAACCTGCGGCTGGCAAGCCCTTCCCTCCCTGAGGGCGGTAGACAGTGGCTTATGTTTGACACTTGACCACCTTGGTGTCCCTGTCCTGTCCCCCGTCTGCTCCCTCATAGGGTGTCGCCATGAGTACTCACTAAGTCGGTGGCATCCGTGCGTCTCCTCACGGGCTCCTCTGTGGATAGTTGGCGCCCGGCTGCAATCTTTCCTAGGCAAATGCATCGTCCGGGGTCTTGTGAGGTGTGTACATGCTGACTCAGGAGGTCTCAGGTGCAGCCCACCCACTGTGCCTTTCAAACCCCAGGTGATGTCGACACTGCTGACTGATCCGGGAGCCGCACTGGGAAGACCAAGGACTGGGCCAATCTCTCCGAGGAAAAGAGAACAGAGTCCTTGCATCATGGACAAGGGGGGCGGTTTAGAAAAACACAGCGCTGAGTGCGGAATGCATGAGTTTATTAAACGTTTGCAGTTAAGCACACCCCCTTGGTCACAAAGGATCGATCTTGGTCTCTTGAAACACTGAGAGGGGAAAGGAAGGAGGCAGGAGAGGAGGAGAGGGAAACTGAGAGCAAGAGCGAGCAAGAGCGAGAGTTGGAACGAGAGAGAAAGAGCCAAGAAGCCCACGACTGGAGGACCGGTCACTTCCTGGAGTTCTCTGTGGAGCAGCCACCGCTGGTCTTCGAGAGAGAGTCGGTGCTGCCCACGCTGTGGAGGACCTTGTCGATTTCCCCCGGGAAGTTCTGCTTGTCTTCATTCTCGGTCTCGCGGTGGTAGAAGTAGTTGAAGTTGGAGACGATGACAGGCACCGGGAGGGCGATGGTGAGGACCCCCGCAATGGCACACAGAGTGCCCACTATCTTCCCCCCCGGGGTGGTCGGACACATGTCACCATAGCCCACGGTCGTCATGGTGACCACTGCCCACCAGAAGCCATCAGGAATGCTGGAGAAGTGGGACTCGGGCTCGTCCACCTCGGCGAAGTAGACGGCGCTGGAGAAGACGATGACCCCGATGAAGAGGAAGAAGATGAGCAGCCCCAGCTCCCGCATGGAGGCCTTCAGCGTCTGCCCCAGGATCTGCAGCCCCTTGGAGTGGCGGGAGAGCTTGAAGATGCGGAAGACCCTCACCAGGCGGATGATCCTCAGGATGGCCAGGGACATGTTCTGCTGGGCAGTCGGCTCTGTCTCCTGGACCAGCTCCGTGATGAGCGTTGCAAAGTAGGGGATGATGGAGATGATGTCGATGATGTTCATGATGTTCTTGAAGAAGTCCGTCTTGCTGGGGCAGACCACGAATCGGAGCACCAGCTCGAAGGTGAACCACATGATGCAGGTGGATTCCACCATGAAGAAGGGGTCCGTGAACATGGTGTGGGAGAGGACTGCCTTGCTCGTGTTGAGGCTGGGGTCTCTGATCACCTTCAGCTCCCTGTCCTCCCGGAACTCTGGCAGCGTCTCCAGGCAGAAGATGGTGATCGAGATGACCACAACCAGCACGGAGACCACGGCCACGCCTCGGGCCGCACTGGAGCTCTCGGGGTACTCAAAGAGGAGCCAGAACTGCCGGTGGAAGTCGTTGGTAGGGAGAGGTATCTCAGGGTCTTTGAGGAAGCCTTCGTCCTCCCGGAACTGGTCCATGGCCTCGCTGCCCAGTTCATAGAAGGAGATCTCGTCAGCAAAGACATCAATGGGGACATTGGCCGGGCGCCGGATTTTCCCACCAGATTGGTAATAATAGAGGATCCCATCAAAACTGGGTCGATTCCGGTCAAAGAAATACTCATTTCTCATGGAGTCGAAGAACTGCGTCCTTTTCTCTCGGTCTCCCAGGAGGGTCTCTGGGAACTGATTGAGGGTTCTGAGCTGGGTCTCGAACCTCAGGCCAGCAATGTTGATGATCACTCGCTGGTTTCCTTCCTTCAGGGCCACTGGCTCAGGCCCAGGGGCATCGGCACAGTCTTCGGGAAGCTTGGAGAAGGCTGTCTCGTGGTAAGTGTTGTCACTGATGAGGACCCGCCAGTTAGAGAAGGGGCTGCTCCCGGGCCGGCCTTTGGGGTTGGTTGGGTCGAAGTCCGGTTCTTCCTGGATTTCGTCCGAGTTGTCGAAATTGACTAGAGCAACCTCCATTTCTTTCCAGCCACACACATCCATCCTAGGGCGAGTCAGGGGAGCAGCATGAAGACCCTCCGCCTTCCCTGCCCGCTGTCAGCTGTGGGGAAGAAGGTCATTACACAGGAGCGGTGGATGTGCCGTTACGGAGGTAAATTTTACTAACGGATGGGGAAACGACCCGTGTTAGCTTGGGAAGGGCCTTGTGGTTGTTTGGGCAAAATCAGCTTGTACTCCTTGAGTTTGCACTCACTGAAAACTAGCCTGACTGAGAGAGTTTGGGGGTGGGGGCCATCCTGAAGAAAGATAGGTCTTTATATAGATTGTGTGTGTGTGTGTGCTGAAATAAAAGAGGAAGTTGAACTATTAGTAATGATAAGATACAGGTTTGCATTTGTATGACTGTCCCTTAGTTTACCCAACATTTTCCCACGCCCAGTCTCATTCTTAACTCCTCTCTTTCACACGCAACAGCCAATGCGTCACACCTCATTTGTAAGCAAGGCCTAAGGTTGATTTGGGGGGGACATTACATGAAATCAAGCCAGAAGACCAAACTCACTGTGTTGAGTGGATTCTGACTCATGCTGCCTCCATACGTTACAGCAGACCTGTTCTTCCGAGGCTTTTCTTGACTATCAGCTTCACGAAGACAGATCACCAGGTCTTTCTTCTGTGCCACTGCTGGGTGGGTTTTGAACCATGAGCCTG
>NW_022104341.1:5511726-5513376 GCF_000313985.2 Echinops telfairi | reverse complement strand
ACCCGATGGCCCCATGGACCACAGCACCATTTTCTAAGAAGCCCGGGTGGCGATGCCAGGTCAGTGCTGACCTGCTCACTGAAAGACCGAGGGTTCAGACCCACCTGCTACTCCGTGGGAGAAAGATGAGGGTATTTCGAGATAAATCCTGAAGCACAATGTTGTCACTGACCCGATCGTGTCCATGTGCCCACACGGGTGACCGTTCCTACGGCTCTCATTCAAAGTTACACACTAGCCACTAAAGCCAAAGATGAGCAAACTGGTTTCTTTGGTGTTGCCTTAACCAACGTCTGCAGTCTCAAATTGATCCGATACAGAATCCATCATACACTGAAGAATCAATCACACACTGTAGATCCCAGTTGCTCTGTTAGATCTACAGGCTTCTCCAGCAGCTGGTTTTTGGAAGCGGAGGACCAGACCTTGTTACTTCATCAAACTGTGTGCAGCGTCGGCTGCAGGACTGTCATGGGAGCCCCTTGGGGTTGGCTCTGGCCCTTCAGATTGGTAGCCCGGGCCACTCTTCTCCGCCCTACAATGGCGACCCAGGGAAAGGTGGATTCCCTGGGCGTGTGGGTGCGAGGGAAGCTGGAGGTACTTGGTTGCTGGCGCTTGTCACACTAGGCGGGGACCTGGGGATCAGTCAGTGGTGTGTAGGTAGTTTTCCTGTGCTTAGCTCTCCCATATGCCCAGAACTCTGAGGTCTCGAGGGGACTCCCTGAGGCTGACTGTGTCCAGCTGAAGGGCCAGCCGTCATGCTGGATGCCACTCATGTCTGTGCTGTGTGACAGGGAGTGCTGAGGGCGAACAGAGACTTTGTCTCCCTGCCCACACGGATGTCTCCCTCCAGGCCGCTGGCTGAGGCACTTGTTACCACCTGCAGATCCCGAAGCTGCAACTTTCCCTAAGGACTCCAAAGGGAAGCAGTCTCACTTCCCAGAGTGCCCGCGCCCCTCCAACCACAGAACTTTGTCTGCACATTTATCTCCGCCCTGGCCATACTGATCCCTGCTTTCTCTTCCCAGGGCGTCCGAATCTTCAGGCTGCTCCCCAGCATTAACACAATTTTGGGCAGGTCGGTGAGGGGGGGTCAGGAAGCACTCCGACGAGGCTTCCAGTCCATACATGCACAGCCTTATTCCAAGCACAGGGCATGTAAACATGCCTGGGGTCAGTGGATGGCTGCAGACAAGTTGTGTTTCCCCCCCAGCAATACACTTGTTTTAGCTTCGTTAGAGTATCTTTTAAAAAAACGAGTCCAGGCTAAATACTGACTTCTAAGGGGGTCTGCTGGGCCGGTTACGTTCCAGGCAGAGAGGTCAGCCTTGAAGGTTACGGAGACGGTTATTGTTGGCCCCGAGTGGGTAGTCTCCATAGATTTTCTCAAAGGACACAAGATGACCACGGGACTCATTGGGGAAAGGTCTTAAGAAAATGGAAAACTACATTTGGTGGTACAAAGGTCAGAAAAGTTGCCTCAAGGAATTTTATTTTCCATCAAGACGACACACCTGTTCATTCTTCAGGGGCAGGAAAGACAGTTCTATGGGAATCTCACTGAGAAACCTTACTTAGTCACCCCACAACCTTGCCCTTGCCCCTTTAAACGCCTTTCTGCTCCCCAAACTCAAGGACATTTCCAAAGGA
>NW_022104341.1:5508434-5511395 GCF_000313985.2 Echinops telfairi | reverse complement strand
TTAAACCCCCGACATTAGGTCCTCATTTTTCCCCTCCCTCCCCGCTCCCCCCTCCCGCATGAGCCCTTGATAGTTTATAAATGGGTATTTGTGTTTTAACATTTCTCACGTGCACGTTTCAGGGACATTGACTTAGGTTTTTCATGTTTGGCCTTCACCATATCCTTCTCTAAAAGCTGTCTCTACCCTTAACTGAAGCTCCGCGTCCAGTAAGCAACGAGCCCCACTTTCTCCCTCTCTTTGGTCTTTATACCCTTTCCCAGTTTAGATACTTCTGTGGAAGATCATTTAAACACAATAGCAGCAGTCCATGGAGAGGGAGCTGACCGAAAGTCAAGCTGGATTCAGCAGAGGTGTTGCACGAGGGATGTCATGGCTGACATCAGATTGATCTTGGTTAAAAGCAGAAAGACCGGAAACTGTTGGTTTGTGTGTTATTGATTCGACCAAGGCATCCGATCGTGGGAATCATAACAAACCACGGATAACCCTGTGCTCACGTGGAACCTGTATGTAGACTGAGAAGTGGTCGTTCACAGAGAAGAGAATGCTGTGTGGCTTAAAATCGGGAAAGATGCGTGTCAGCGCTGTATGCTTTCACCATATACATGTCGCTTGTATGTCGAGCAAATAATTCGAGAGGCCGGATGTGGTAGTTACATAATCTGGTATCAGTTAGGGACTTGAGAGAATTAAGAGTGAAGGGGTAGAGTGTAGTTTGTCAATCGGGTAATCGCCAATGAGGTCTCTGTGTGGACATAGTCTTCTCCTGAGGATTCTGGGAACTCCTGTATTTTCCTCCTTGGAGGCCGGACACACACACTCTCTCTCTGTTCACTCCTTGAGAGACGCTCTACTGACAAGACACATGGTACTACGCTGATAGACCCCATGCCCTGGGAACTGGAGGAGCCACGTGGAGACCCACGCCAGCGCTGATATGCTTCTACCACCACTGGATCCACAAGACTTTGCACCCACTGGCCTGTGATCTTCCTGCATTCGGCGTCATTGCATGTGTTTCGTGAGTCTGAAGAAGACTTTATAGATTGGTATTGGGCCTATGGGCCAATATCGGACTTATGGACTTGATCTGGACTGGGCTGGGGTGTTTGCTCAATCGTCAGCTGCCCTTGTATATAAAGCTCTTTCCTATACACATGAGAGTGTCCATGAATTGGTTTCTCACGTCTACTCAGACTAACACCCTGGACCATGCGAAGAAGCAGAGGATCTGTTGACGATCAGCACTGACTATCGGAAAGTGCGGAGGGCTGACAGCACTTGCTGGTGAAAAAGACTGGTACTCTTCAGGGTGGAGCGCAGTCCCATGAGAAGAGACACAAAGCTTCCCAGTGGAACCAGTGGACAGTGTCCAGATCACCCAAGAGGCTGGAGCTGCCGAGGGGTCTCTTCTATGTGGATATATAACCAATGCTTACGGAAGCAGCAGTCAAGAGATCAAATGACCCATTGCATCAGGGGAATCTTTCAGCCAAGATCTCTTTAAAGTACTGAAAAGCAAAGATGTCACTGTGAGTGGGGACCAAGGTGCGCCTGACCGAGCCAGGGTCCTGTCAGCCCCTCAGAGGCACATGGAAGCTGGCTGACGAATAAGTAAGACTCGGAGCAGATGTGTTTGAATCCCAGAGTTGGCAACGAGCAGGGCAGAGTCCTAGGCCTGCCGACAAGAATAAACAAATCTATCTTGGAGGAAGTACAACCAGAATGCTCCTTAGAAGTAGGGATGTCCAAGATCATCTCATGTACTTTGGACAGGCGATCTATCAGGAGGGTCCTATCCCTGAAGGATGTCAATGCATGGTGTGTTAGTCTGGGTAGACTAGAGAAACAAATCCAGGGAGACTCATATGTGTATAGGAAAGAGCTTTATATACAAGAGCAATTGAATATGGAGCAAACATCACAACCCAGCCCAGATCAAGTCCATGTATCTGATATTAACCCATACATCTGATGCCAATCTATAAAGTCCTCTTCAGACTCATAAAACACATGCAATGACGCTGAATGCAGGAAGATCACAGGCCAGTGGGTGCAAAGTCTTGTGGATCCAGGGGTGGTAGAAGCATCTCAGTGCTGGCGTGGGTCTCCACGTGGCTCCTCCAGTTCCCAGGGCTCTGACTGCATCAGTGTAGGTCCACGTGGCTTCTCCTCAGGGTTGTCTCGTCTCAGGGAGTCAGCCTTGTCAGTAGAGCATTTCCAAGGGAGTGACGAGAGAGAAAATGTCTTCCACCTCCAAGGAGGAAATACCAGGAATTTCCAGAATCCTCAGGAGAAGGCCAGGCAAACACAGAGTCCTCATTGGCTATACAATGAACGACAGGCTAGACGCCACCCCTTCACTCGTAATCCTCTCAAGTCCCAAATTGACACCGGATTATGTAACTACCACACTTGGTAAAGAGGGTCAGTGAAAGAGGAAGGTCATCATAGGACGGATGGACAGAGTGCTTGCAACTGTGGGCTCACACAGAGCAAGGGAGGTATGACCAGGCCCGGCAGTGTTTTGCTCCACTGCACGCAGGGTCGCTATGGGTTAGCACCCCGCAACCCCAGCCTGCCTGTTTCCTGTAAGTGGGATGCTTTGATATTTGTCTTTTTGTCGTTGAGTCAGTTTGCTCATCATGGTGTTGCCAAGGTTCCTCCAAGTAACACCTGTAGTTCAGGTGTTACACCTGAACTCCACACCGCTCTTTGGCCCTTCTCACCCACTGATGGAGCCTCAGCATTCCGCACACAGGCCGGGCCAGTCTGCTCCCCTTCCCCAGCCCCACTCACTCTTTCTGATCGTCTGCCTTGGATGGCTGCCATTTCCCCTGGCGTCAGACCAACTTGAGCTTGGATCTCAGGCCTGCTACTCACTAGCTGTGTGGCCTGGAGCACATCGCCCCCTCTGTGTGCGCCTCTGTCAAATAGGCCTAAGGTGACTTCCCATGG
>NW_022104341.1:5506390-5507980 GCF_000313985.2 Echinops telfairi | reverse complement strand
GCCCACCTGGGTGCCAACAGCCCCCTCTGTGCCAGCCTGCTACTAGAGATCTCTTCCCTGATTTGATCACCCACTTTCTGCAGGCAGGGCCTTCTGGGAGTGCAGCCTCAGCCGCATCCAGAACAGATGCTCCGAAGACCTCTGGCGTCTCAAGGTCACAGAGCCAGACTGAGCGGAGTCCAGAGCCTCTCTGCCTATGGCCTTTCCCCACAGGTCTTCTTTGGTTGCTTAGCAACTGCAACACCTCCCACGCATTCAGGTGCGACAGTGGCTGTCCCTGAGTCACAGGACAGAACAAGTGGAAGAAGTCATCTTGCGAAGAGAGCTGGGAGTGTCGCATCACAGGGCTGAGAGCCGCAGGCTGCAGAGTGCACAGCTGCAGGGGAGGCTGAGCCAGATGTGGGAGAACTGGCAGCGGGACAGGGAGTGTGGCTGGTGGACCTGACCTAGGCCAGTGATGTGATGGAGGAAGGCATGGCGTGGCGGACAACCCTTGGCACTGCCTTGAATGGACACAAGAGGGAGCTGGTGATCTGTTGGAGGCCTGGCCTGGCCCACTCTGCACTGCAAGGTGTAACAGTAACGCAGGGTGTTGCTAACTGCAAGGGGAGCAGTTTGAAACCAGCCAATCCTCGGGAGAAAGAAGCGCTTTCTACTCTCATAAAGAGCTACCATCTCAAAAACCCACAGGGGCAGTTCCACCCTGTCCTGTAGGGTCACTGTGAGTCGGCAGTGGGTTTGGTGTTAGTAGGTTTGGGTTTTGAGAACCTGCCGCACTCATTTGCGGTGAGGATTACCAGGGACACCCTACACAAGGGGGCTTCGAAAACTTGTGGGAAATCAGAATGAAAAGATCATGACATTCTTCCAGGAGCCGTTTATAGCCCCCGGTATAAAGCACCTTGCAGGCAGCAGGCACTCCGTGAGGACTGGTTGGTGGCTCGTGTCACCTGGGCTCAGTCAAGGGTCCGACTGGGAATAGCCCCACCTTATTGCCCTCTCCTGGCACAGTGAGCTGCTGGGCACACCCTGACTAGGGTAGCAGCTGAGGCTGAGCTTGGCGGCCAGGACAATGAGTGGGCGGGTCAGTGAGCGGGGCCTGCGGAGGGTGAGGTGGGGCAGGGCACGTGGCACGTGAGCTGAAATCGAATCTCTCTGCTTGTGTGAAGCTGCTGTCTGGCTGCCCTGTCAGGAGCAGGGAGATAGCGCCAGCTGCCTGCTCTCATGCTGACTGAGCATCTCCACACATGGCTTAGTCGGGCCCCATGGTGCCCCCGAAGGTTGACAGGACAGGGGTGACTACCCACATTCTATAAGTGAGGAGGCTGAGGTCCAGAAAGCCAAGTGACTGGCTGGAAGTCCGTGGCCACTGAGCTATGAGTGATGAATTGAGGTTCAAACCAACATTCTTCCTTCTGTCTTATGGCCCCAGAAGCTGATCCACTATCTGCGTGCTGTGTTCTGAGTCAGCCAGGATCTGTAGCTAGTACACACACACACACACACACACACACACACACACACACACACACACACACACGGTTAAATGCAACCACACACAACACAGTTATACACACAGCCACTCATGCA
>NW_022104341.1:5494437-5505637 GCF_000313985.2 Echinops telfairi | reverse complement strand
CCCGCCCCGGAGTAGGAGAATGTTCTGTGACTTGGAGTAATTGGAAGAAGACAAGGAGGGCTGGCGGGGGCTCAACCAGCCCGCGGCACAGCTCCCTTCCCGGTTAGCGTGGCAGTGGGCACTGCGTGGGCAGCCTGTCTCCCTCCCTGCAGGGACAGCTCAAGGACAGAGGCAGCTTTCTGAAGAGGCAGGCAGGGTGAGAAAGAGCTCCTGCAGGAAGCCCCGGCAGCAGCAGGGATGCTAGAAAGAGCCCGCAGGATCCTTCACCCCAGCACAGAGAGGAGGGCTTGTGGTTTAAAGGCGATTTGATTTGGAGTCAAGGACAGCCCCCTCCCCGTATTAGGGGGGTGGGATGGGGGGAATCTTTCACGCTAGAAGTCAGCTGGGAGACTGGACTCCTGGACCCTTCTTTGAACCTCTTGGCTTTGTGCGCGCTCAAACACACAGCTTCCCTGTTTGCCGGCCCTGGAGGGAGGAGTGGGTCTGTCTCTGATGATATTAGGTGCAGGCTCTGGTCCAAGAGAGAAGGCTGGAGATTTCAGCGCAGCCTGAGTACCGTCCTGCGGATGCTAGTTTCTAGAGACATTCCCACAAAGCACCACGAACTAGGGGGCTTCGAACAACGGGGAGCTACGCTCTCATCCTTCTGGAGGTTAGCCCTCTGAACTGAAGGCTTGGCAGGCTCTGTTCACACTAGCGGAAAATCCTCCCTAGCCTTTTCAGCGTCTGAGGGTGGCCACCAGCTTGCCTTGGCTTGTTGCTGCATTGCTCCGATCTCTCCTTTCATCTTCCCATCTTCCCTCTGCACGGACTCTCTGTGTCTCTCCTCCTCCTCTGATACGTGGTACAGAGGAGTGGTCGCCCTCCCTGCTGCAGTCTGGCAGTCCCTGGCTGGAGCGAACTTTGGTCAACATGCCCTGCTGCGAAATGAGAAGTTGGCGACCTCACTCTGCTCAGAAGCAGCTTCCAAGAAAGACGTGGCCAGCCACTTCCAAAGAACAGAGCCACTGAAAGCACCACGGAGCTCAGTGGTCCCACATGGGCTCATCACAATCTGGGATCCACTCAACAGCAACTGGGTCCCAGCATGACTTCAGGTCAACTTAATGATGTTTACGTAGACTCTGTTTCCAGAGAAAGGCACATCCGCTGGTCCTGAGTTAGGGCTTGGGCGTAGGTTTTGGAGGACGCAGTTCAATGCATGACACTCTTGTGCATGGTTGGCAGCTGCAGAGGGTGGGGGTGGGGGGTGGGTTCCTCTGGTTCCTGCTCCTTAGTGGCACCTTTGCTGTTTGAGTCTCTCATGGAAGCACCCTTTGGGCTCTGGGAAGTAGAGGGCTCAGCGTGGGCTTGGGCTGGCTCGCTGCACCAGCTACACTCATGCAGAATCTTGGGAAGGTGCTGGGGCCAGGGTGGGCAGTGAGGGACACCTCTCTCCTCCATCCAGTCTTATCCTCATGCTCTGTGTTATTCTGCTGTCTCTGGGGACAGGTCAGAGGCCCAAACAGCTCCCCTCTCCGTTGTGGGGTGTGAAGTGAGGAGAGGCAGAGAAGAGTTCTGATTCTGCATACCCCCCCGCCCCTGCCCATCCCCTACAAAGGCAGGTTTGTATCTAGGCATCCCCAGGAGTCTGTGTGGATGATTTTAGATATGATTGTAAAATCTGGGACAACCACAACCTCGGCCACCAATTTCCATGAAACCGACGTGTTAGCTGGAACGTGGAGCATGTGAAGGCCGAACACAGGTTCGAGGTTTGCTTTTGCCTCTTACTAACTGTTTAGCGAGGAGCCCTGGTAGTGTAGTGGGCGATGCGCTGGGTGGCTAATTGCCAGGTCAGCAGTTTGAAACTGCCAGCTGCTCCACTGGAGAAAGACGAGGCTTTCGCCTCCAGTGAGGTGACCGTCCTGGAAACTCGCAGGGGCTGCTCTTCCCCGTCCTGCAGGTCCCTCTGCATTGTCATCGACTGTAAAGGCAGGGGAGTTGGTGCCACTTCCCCGGCTTTAGCTCCTCCATCATTAGAGTGGAGATTAAAGACATCTACCCTGCCCACCCAGTCCCAGGCCATGGTCAGGAGCTTAGTCCCCAAGTGTGAGACGGGTGGGTGATAACAGATGTGTGATAACAGATGTCAGAGGCTTAGAGAAACAGATGGATCAGACTCATCCCCCGCTCCACCTCCCGCCCTGGTCCACCTGAGGAAGATGGGAGGGAGCAGACTGTGAGCTGTGCACGGTCGCCCCCACCCCCTCTTCTCTCTTCCACTGCCAGCCTGCTCCTACCCTACTTTTCCCTGAGCTGCTGTTGCCCACTTCCAGCCCACCCCATGTGGTCCTCAGGGTGGGTCCTCACACCCTGCTGAAGGACCCAGTGGGTCTGTCCCCACGCTGATCACAGCTCACACCCTCCTCAACCTCTGAGATGACGTCCCCACCCACCCACCCACACACCAACCCACCCACACATTGCCACTTTGTGAACTGCTCTGATCTCGTTGCCTGTGCAGCCCTGCCCACGTCTAGACCTACCTACATCTACATCTTTGACCCCAAGTCTTTCTGGGTCCCCTGTCTGCAAGGTGTCATGTTCTTCCAGACCGACAGAGTCCCGGTGAGGGTGCTTATCTCCACCACCGGCACCATTACTGTGGCTTTGCCCCTTCAGCTCCTCTCCCCTGGGAGCTCCCAGGACCCCCTGGTCATCGCTGGGTCTCCCTCCCAGTCCCTCTTCCAGTGGGTTTGGCCCTGCTCAGAGAGAACCCTCAGCTCCTTTGGGGGACTGTTTACAGCAAATGGTTTCCATTGCTTCCTAATGCCCTTCTCTGCTGGGTATCAGCTTCCTGCAGACTGCTGGCCACTTCCGGTTGTTGGAATTCTATGCTGCTCACCTTCCCCCACACCTTGTATCCGACGTAAGCTCTTGGTCAGCACAAGCTGCGCCTGTCCGTGGCTTGAGGCCTGGGCTGGAGGGGCACATGGCTCTCTCTTTGCACGTCTCCCCTCTGGACAGGGAGGTAGCTGGTGGAGGGGGCCAGGCTGTAGCCAGCAGCCCAGATCTTGGTGTTTGTCACTGCTCCCAGTGCCTTCAGTGTGGGTGTGTCCCCACCTGCCCCCGCCCCCTCCCCACTCCCAAGGAGGCTCCCATCCTGAGCAGTTCTCTCAGACTCTGGAAGTGAGGGATCTGACCACATCTTCCTGCCGGGCCTCATCCCCTCCACCTCTGCTGCAGGCTGGACTCTGTGGGCTCTCAGTGACCACTCTGGACTTGAGGGGAGGCACTTGCTAGGCCCTGGCTTGCCTGACCATTGCTGTTCTTTGCCTGCAAGCAGTCCAGGGCCAAGGAAGCCAGGGCGCTGGCTAAGTGTAGCTGTGGAGCTGCCAAAGGGCACCCTCTCCCGTTGGCAGGTACCCCCGGAACCTGAGTTAGCTTCTTGGAAGCACCTCCCCATCCAAGAGCCACTCCTGGCGATGCTTTTACTTCCACTCGGTTCTCAAGTGGGAGAATTCAAGGTCACTGGACAGCCATCATCCCTGACCAGTCCCTGGGTGGGGCCCACGAAGACCTTGCCGGGCTGCTCAGCTGAAAAGTGGGGAGTGTGAGTCCACCCAGAAAGAAATGCCTGGTGATCTCACTGCAAAGCGAGCCCCTGGAACCCCAGCGGAAGCACAAGCCCGCTCGGACACCCCCCCACCCACCGGCAGGAGTCAGAAGCCGCTCCACAGTGTGGGTGCCGGTGCTGCTGAGCCCTAACGCCCTCCCTGTCCCTCCCGGACCCCAGCTCACAGGGACCCTGCGCACAAGAATGAAGCCCTGCGCAGCCTTGTAGCATCCTCGTGATGGAGGAGAAGACACTCCCTCCTCCCTGGCGGCTCTTCCCCTCTCTCCCCTCTTCTCCAGGCACGATACGTGCCTCATCTACACTGGAGGACACAGCCCCTGGAGTTTCACAGAACACCGGGATCCTCCTTCCCTCGCCTCCTCTTCTCCTGGTGGCTAGGCCCTGTGGAGCTGGTTCCCGGTGCCATGCACGTGGGGCAACGCCAGGCACAGCAGAAAGCAGCATCGCGGGAGCCCAGCCCTTCACGGGGGTGCGGTCCCTTCAGCACAGCATCTGACGCTCCTCTGTGGTTGGACAGGGGGTTTCCACTGGTGGCTTCATGGCTATGCATAGGGCTGCTAGCCACAGGGTCAGCAGCTGGGAACCATGGCTGCTCCCTGGGAGAGAGCTGAGGCTCTCCACTGCCATCAAGAGTCCCAGTCTGGGAAATCCGCAGGGGCAGTCCTAGCCTGTCCGGTGGAGTCAAACCGACTCGATGGCAATGTGTTTGCCGTTTGATTTTCACTGGCTACTCTTCTGAAGATCGCCAGGCCTTTCTTCCTAGTCTGTGGCAACCTGGAAGCTCCCCCGGAACCCGGCCATTGAAGGTGGCATTTGAACTATCGGTGGGACAGTTTGCAGCGTCAGAGCGACCCGCGAGCATCACAGACCAACAAGGCCATGGTCTTGTGGTGGATACTTCTAGTAGCAAGTCTATGTTCAGTAGGACAAGTTGATAGGCGGCTGCAGGCTCCCTTCTCAGTCAGTCCTTATACTTCTGCCTCAAAGCCTACCTCTTCTGAGCAGTCTTCCTGGCTCCCCACTCCCGTGAGGTAGAGCTCTCTCGGTGAGCTCCCTCAGAGGCATCACAGCTCTGGAACGTCTGCATTCGTCTCCAGGCTGTAACTCTTTCCTGTAACTCGTGCATTGGCTTGTGGGCCAGTAAGAAGCGAACGGCTGAGACGAAGGAGCCTCAACACCCTCTCCAGCCCTACCAACTCGCTAGAGGTGCTTACCGGAGAAGTGCGTTCACCTCTTTGCCTTCAGCTCCATTGGCTTATTCGTCCATCACATTTTAAGACATGGGCACGAGGGTTAGGTTGCCTAGGTTCTTAACCTTGTGCCCTGGTTGAAGCTCGGCCTGGGGACTTATCGCTGTGGGCCCTAGAATAGGTCACCTACACTCGGTGACCAGATCCCATCATCCGTGAAGCAGGGTTCACATTAGTGTTTACAGAGAGATGCGGGGCAAGCAGTCATATCCTTGTCCCACCCCATGTCTAAGAAGCTGCCTTGCACAGAGCAGACCCTCTGTGTGTATTTGTTGGATAATTCATTGTAGGATACACAGAGGCCCGAGTTAATGGCATGAAGCACTTATGGTGGAATTTCGGGCATCTGCCATGGGCATTAGCGGGGGCAGTGGAAGCTGCCTATGTGTCTGACAGAAGACCACAGAGGGCGTTGTCTACTCATCTGGTTAAAGCCCAACCTGCTTCTGGCTTCTAGGCCTATTCTGGTCTGTTCCTCTATTGCCATATGTGGGTGTTGAGCAGAGAACAGATAGTGGGACTCTGGGGACTCCTTAAACCCCAAGATGGTTCCAGAACTTCTGGAGCAGAAATGGGCATCGTGGCTGGAGACTTAGGGCAGTTATGTTTTCTTCCAGTGGAAAGACAAGGCCAAGACTTGGGTGGGGGACTGAGATAGTGTCCTTGGAAGGCTCCCAGCAGAATGAGCTAGACATGTGGCCATCTGAATAGAGGTGTCCCCCCAGGAGCAAGTTGGAAGACAAGTCACTAGGAGCCACTGATGCCTGCTGCCAAGCATGCAGTTGCATTGCCCCAGAATGCTTTAGGAACTCCAAGAGAGCAACACTTACGATCCTTAGATACGGGAAGGTCCGCATGCAAAGGTGAGAGTGTGGGCCAGAAGGATTAAAAAACAAACAAAACCTAAACAGGTCCAGAACTCACCAGCAGGAACAAGGGAGGAGAAGGTGCTTCTTCTTTAGCTCAGGTGAACTGGGGGTGCTCTGAGTGGTCAGCTCCCCAAGTTGGAGGGCCCCATTGATCTTGGGGCAGCCGGGAGGACTGGCAGGAAGGAGCCTGCCCACGGATGCCTGTGAGACTGAAATCCTATCCTTTGGTGAAACAGGATCGTCCTGTTCTCTGTCTCGGGAAGAAGCTCGGTCAGGGTTGGTGGGCAAGGTGCAGGGGGGCAGGGTGCCAGGGGCAACTGGGCAGAGTGAGCTGGTGGCAGAAGGTATGCAGATCAGACACTGGCAGGACTGGTAGGACCCAGAGGTTGAAATAGCTGCCGAGTCAGAAGACGTTTCCTTAAAGCCAGTGGTCACACGGAGGTCACAGAGGGTGGATGCCATGGGAGCTCCTGCCTCCCCCGCACCCCCGCCCCCAGGGTCTCCCGTGGAATACCATGCCCTTAGAGGGATGATCAATTCAGCCATCATTACCCTGGGCACCTCAGCGGCTGATGCCTGGCACAAAGGGTCATCTAATGGGGCCCCTGGGCTTCATTGAGTCCCTTTCCCACCTGCCTGTGGGAGGGACCACAGCAGCGGGGTTACCCAAAGAGCAAGGTCAGCGTGGGCTCCCTTGTGCTTACTTCCTACTCTGTAGTGAACAACGTCACAAGGAGGAGTAAGCAAGCACAGGTACACCTGTCACAAACCAGAAGACCCAAAGTCACTGCCATTGAGCCGCTGCCGACCCAGAGCAATCCTGCAGGACAGGGTGGACCTGCCCCTGAGCTGCCCGAGACCACCGCTCTTGATGGGAGTAGAAAGCCCCGTCTTTCTCCCACGGAGCGACTGGTGGTTTCAAACCGCTGACCTTCCCGTTCATAGCCCAAAGCATAACCACTACCCCACCAGGCTCCTTCTTCTCTCTCAGGGATCGGACCCTTGGAAAAGCGGCTTTCCTTCTGTAGGGAGGTGCTGTGGAGTTGGGGGAGAGGGACATGCCAGTCCTAACTAGAAACAGAACCCTTCTTGTGGTAAAAAAAAAGAAAAAAAAAGTGAAATCGTTCACTCTAGATTCATAAGTAAATGCAAGTAAGACTGCGCTTACCTTGCTTATTGGGTAATCTGACACTGGACCAGGGCAAGGGTTACTGCTGGGGGGGACTTCATTCAGCCCCATGGCTCCGGGGTGACAGGTCCTGGGCCTGATCAACCTGCTATAGGGTTCTTTCTCTAACTCCCCCCAGGCCCTTCTTCTCTGGTGGAGGTCTAAACGGTGGGTGGTTTGGACCCTAAGTGAGAAGATGCTGTCATCTGTTCTCAGAGACCCTCTAGGGGGCAGTTCTATTCTGACCTGTGGGGTTGTTATGAGCCAGAGTCCGCCTGCAACGGCAAGAATCAGCGTGCCCCAGGGATGGCAGACTTTGTGTTGAGACCTAGGTCTGACGTGATCTGACAACTCCTTGCCTAGTAACCCTGAGCAAATCACTGCCTCTCTCCGAGCCTCGGTTTCCTCCTCTGTGAAGCGAACTTGAGAACAATCCACCGCACAGTTCTCCCCGCACTGTGGTGAAGTGTAACTGGCTCACTTTTAGTTACACGCCTAGAACATTGCCCAGCGTGCTGAACACACTCGGCAAATGCAATTGCTGCCTTCCTGAGTCAAGATGACCACAGGTGCTCTGCCCACCTGTAGGAAGGAACCGATCAGGGTCTGGGCGGGAGTGTGCTTAGTCAGCCACCGAGAGGAAGAGATTGCGGGCTGAATGTTGCGCTAAGAATGAGGGAGGTTGCCCCTGAGCTCCACTGGCTTCAGGTCGGGCCTGCCCCTCATCCGAAGAACTTCCCAACCCTGCAGTGCACCCCTCCACCCCTGCTTCGGCATCACCTCCATGGTCACTCCCCATCTGTAGTAACATTGAACTGTGCTACACTCCCCGCCCCCCCCCAAAAAAGAAAAAAACCCAAACCAAAACTGTGTTGCAAATGTTGACCCCTCTACCGGTGGTTATCATTCCCGGTAGGAATGCATCTCCTTTGTTATGTTCATGAAACGGAGGGTGGGTTTGATGGCCATCTCTTTGGAGCTCCACACAGAGCCCAGGAAGCAGGCAAGCCGAGATGGGGGCCCTGGACGCAATGGGGCCCAATCCCTGAGGAACAGAACCCTGAGGACAGGAGAGAGGACCCTCCTTGAGAGCCCACAGAGAGAGACTTCCGGGAGAGTCAGCCCGACTCAGACCTTCAGCCTCCTCAGTTGTGCAAACATAAATGTGTTGGTCAAAAATACTTGAGGTCTTTCTGTGGTGGCAGCGCTAGGTCACTGGTCAGTGTCGCCTGCGGTCACTGGTCAGCCCTTAGGTCTCCGACTGCTGCTGTGTTGATTTTGGCTTATCCGCCCGACTCCCTGCCATCAGCACGCCCCTGGCAAGGAAACCTCACGTGCCAGAGTCCCCAATCCAGGACACTGTCTTCCTTTGCAGCCCCCTCTTGAGGGTTGGCCCGGATCACAATTGACTCCAAGGCAGATCCTTCCGGCAGCCCCTAGGGAGCGGTCTCACCCACTTGGGGAAGCACTGGAGGGTGGGGTTGGGGGCGGTGGTAGCACCACGGAGCCCAGTGGCCGCCCTACCCCTTCCTGGAGCTAAGATCTGAGTCCTGGCTTTAAACGTGTTTGTGGCCCACCAGGAACAACCTGTCCCCACCACAGCTCTGCTTCTTGGAACAAGCAGCAGGGCCAACACAAGGCCTTTCTCATCAAAAGCTAATGAGCCCATCAATAAAGCATTTCCTCTCTGTTCTGCTCGGCCACTGCCTTCCTTGTTCCCTTGGCCCTTCCCTGCCTCTCCCTTTCCTCTGGGACTCTGGATTGTGTGGCTCCACCCTTTGTCCTGTCCTGAGGGCGGTGGATAACTGATCGGCATCTCCAAGGGTAAGTTCCCAGTATGCCTGGCATTCGTCCTGTGCCAGAGAGGACACCCAGGACACCTGGCCTGTCATGAGGGAGAGGCTGCTCCAGCTCTGCTCAGGCCAGCCCCTTCTCTTGGGACCAATAGTGGGGTCCCATGCAGCCATTGGAGGGGAAGCCTATAGGAGTTAAGCAGTGGCGCTCGGGAGATGGCAGGAGAAGCTGGGGAGTGGGTTGAGAGTCACTCTGCCCTTGATTCTGCTAAGTTAGTTAGAACTGATCAGATGGTCATCTTAAGGTTGTCCGAACATCTTAGACATGGCCAAGCCAGGTCCAGGAGGAAAGCTCAATCCTGGGTTAAATGGATCAGACCAACCAGCATCTATGTGTTTGAAGACCCACACATCTTTGGTTCCCATTATGACTGGCATACGGAGTGGTGGCTGTCTTAGATTCTTCGCACGTATATAACAAAAAGTACCATCAGTGGGTGACTTCAAAGAAGAGGAATTTGTTTTCTCACAGTTCTGAAAGCTAAAAGCCTAAAGCCGGGTCTCAGCCTGTGGGTTCCTTCTGTGACTAGCTTCTCCCCTAGTTTCTTCCCTAGTTTCTTGTCTCTGTTAGTGATCCTGGGTGTTTCTTTGCTGTGGTGCCTGTCTTCCTTTCTGAATCCATTTTGTTCTTTTAATAAGACACCCTCAGAAGTGACTAGGGTTAGGACCCACCTTCCTTTGGGATGGCACCATTCACACGAGAAATGAAAATCCCTATTTTCAAAGGGTCGTGTTTAGAAGGTCAGGGGTGTTTTAGTTATCAAGTGCTGCTACAACAGAATCACCACATAAATCAAATACTCTAATAACCAGAAAATTACTCTCTCACCGTTTGGGATGCCGGATGCCTGAATTCAGGGTGCTAGCTCTAGGGGAAGGCTTTCCCTCCCTTTGGCCTCAGTGGGAAGGTCCTCATCTCCTTCCAAAACCCCTGGGCTCAGCATTCCTTGCAGCTCTAGGGAGAACTTTGTAACCAATCTCCTCCCGGTCTAGGAGGTTCTCAGCACAGAGAACTAGTTCTAATTGCTCCACTCTGCTCCTGACTTTCCCTTCTTGGTGGTAGTAGGTCTCTCTGATCTCTTCACTCCTTTCTCCTTTGATCTCTTGTAAGATAAAAGGTGTTTCAGGATATACCCCCCCAGGGAGCCCTGGCCCCCTTACATTGGATCAGGGCTGTGAAGGGAAGAAGGGTACTACAGCCCATCCTTACAACTGATGGGCTTATCACCCCAGATCACCTCATGAGGCATCGTTCCATAACTGCCACACTACATGTTACATATTACATATGACATGTGGTAGTTAGATGATCTTACGTAATTTTTCAGTGTTATGAAAATGTAGGGGTGGAGTGTGACAGTTACATAATCTCCTTTCAACTTGAGTGAAGGGGTGGAGTCTAGGTTGTCAATTAGGTCATAGACAATCATGCCTCTTTGTGGGCCATCTCTGAGGATTCTGGGAACTCCTGTCTTCCTCCCTGGAGGCGGGACACACACTCTTTCTGTTTTGCCTTCCTGCTGACAAATCACATGGAGCTATGCTGATGCAGCCAGAGCCCTGGAGCTGGAGAAACCACATGGAGACCCACACCACCACTGAGATGCTTCCACTGCCACTGGACCCACAAGACTTTGCACCCACTGGCTTGTGATCTCCCTGCATTCAGCATCATTGCATGTGTTGTGTGGGTCTGAAGAGGAATTTATAGGTTGGTATCAGACATATGGGCTAATATCGGACTTATGGACTTGCTGTGGACTGGGCTGGGATGTTTTCTCAATATTCAATTGCTCTTGTATATAAGGCTCTTTTTTATACACATATGAGTGTCTCTGGATTTGTTTCTCTAGTGTACCCAGACTAACACATGGAGTCAAAGCTATCAATCTGGTCACAGCTTGATGCTGCTTTCTTGGGGATGTGGTCTTCTCATAAGAGGAAACTGGGAACTTCCCTCTCTCTCCCTTGCTCTACACCTTCATCTTTGCTAGGCTCTGTGTCTGCCTCCAGGGCGGCCTCATGTGAGCTGTCTGACTCAGAACTGTCGGTGTCCGGCCATGTTTCTCCTGGCCTTGGTTCAGCGGGACTCTGTGACCTTTCCCATCACCTTTCTGTGTCATCAGCCTGCAGCCACGGGAGTCTGACGAGGGTCCTGGGCAGCGTCGGTCTTGTGGACCCGAGTTGGACTAGGCTGGGATGCTCTCTTGAGAAAAGATGATTTCTTGATGTAAAGCTGGATTTGTTTCTCTAGACCACCCTGCCAACACAGCACATCATACTCAACTCCCAAGCGAGAGGATCGTGGCCCAGCCAAGGTAGCACATATTTGGGGGCGGGGCGGTGTTAGACAATTCAATCCATGACAAAGGATTAGGACTTCCACACTTCGTTAGGGAAGAAATAATCCCATCTGCAACAGGTGCGGCGGTGGCCCTGCT
>NW_022104341.1:5492897-5493351 GCF_000313985.2 Echinops telfairi | reverse complement strand
TATCAAGGGTTCATGAGGAAGGGAGGGTGGGAGAGGGAGGAAAATGAGCTGATACCAAGGGCTCAAGTAGAAAGAAAATGTTTTGAGAATGATGATGCCAACATATGTACAAATGTGGTTGACACAATGGAAGTATGTATGGATTGTGATAAAAGCTGTAGGTGCCTCAATAGTGATTTTAAAAAAATAACCTTATTTGGATATCGTCCATGTGTGTAAGCTGCGCATGTTAGAAGTGTACACTTTGATACATTTTGACCTAGTTCTATACCTGTGAGACCACCCCAACATCCTCAAGTCCTCCCCTCTCCCTGTCCCCATTTCCTCCCTCCTCGCTTCCTCTTCCGTCCCCAGGTAACCACGGAGCCACTTCTGTCAGGACAGATCAGTTGGACTCCCTGGTGCCCTGTGCAGGTGGACTCTCCCAGCACGTCCCCTTCCTTAACTCGGCACG
>NW_022104341.1:5479074-5492091 GCF_000313985.2 Echinops telfairi | reverse complement strand
GTCACACAGTCCTTCTTGACTCCAAGTAACCCGCTGCTTGTCCTGTTCCACTTCCGGCCCAGGGGCAGACCTGGATAGACCCACCTTTCTTGTCCCCTGACCTGACGGGAGACTCACTGTTCTTAGCTCAGGCTCTGAGAAGGGGCATCTCGAACCTGGACTCTTTGTCCCTGTGGGCGTGCCAGCACCTCCAAAGATTTACCAGCTGTGATTTATTCAGCCTTGTGTCCTTGGTCACGTTCCATCAAGTCACCAGCCAGCTATTGAGCACAGAAACTGTTCTCAGTGCTTAGGCAACAACATGAACACATATCAAGGCACTTGGGAGTCCCTGGTGGGGCAAATGACTAATCCACTCTGCCAGTAATGAGGAGGCTAGCGGCTCACACCCACCCAGAGACTCCTGGGAAGAAAGGTGCCCTTGACACCCCCTGGAGCAAGCTTGACTCTGGCACACACAGGGCCATGATAAGTTGGAGTCAACTCAACAGCAATTGAGTTGTTCACCTCAGATAGAACTGCTTCCCACTCCCTGTCATACAGCCCGTGGGGCCGACAAAGAGGCCAGACACTGATGGGGACACAGTAAATTCACCCTCAAAGCAACCAACCAACCAGCCAGTCAGCCAACCAACCAACCAACAACCAGCCAACCAACAACCGACCGACCGACTGACCAACCGACCAACCAACCAGTTGTTCCTGAGTCACTTCTCATTCCGCAGTCACAAGTCTGATGCGTGGAACTTAGAGTCACCCGCTCCTGCACCCACCAGCCTGTGGTCTTCCCGCCAGTCTTGCTTCGTCGACTCTGCAGCTTGGGAGTCACGAGAAGCCTCCAGCTGAACAGCTGACCCACAGGCTTGGAACGTGCCTACATTCGACCACTTCTACACCCACACGAGTCATTTTCTTCATATAAATGTCTCTCTACACCAGGGGTCCTCAAACTTTTTAAACAGGGGGCCAGTTCACTGTCCCTCAGACCCGTTGGAGGGCCGGACTGTAGTTTAAAGAAAAAACTATGAAGAAATTCCTATGCACACTGCACATAGCTTATTTTGAAGTAAAAAACCAAAACGGGCAAGAACACCCGGCAGACCGGAGAAATGTCCTTGGCGGGCCGCGTGTGGCCCAGGCCGTAGTTTGAGCACCCCTGCTCTGTATGTTCACATATCAGCGTGACTGGGTTTACTTCTCTAGAAAAGCCCAGCCTGAGACACGAACCTTTCTTAGTTTCCCTTCCTGATGTTGCTTCTCTTCTCTACTCTCGCAAGCACAGGAACATGCCCCGCTTGTCGAAACAGTCAACGGAGAAGGGAATGCACATTGATTTGAGCCGTGTGTCCCAAGGTCATCGTGAGGAAAGGATGCAGGGCCTGGCCACAGAAATGCACTGAACCACCAGAATCTCAACAGCGCCAACGTGTGTTGAGCAGTGGCTGTTTGCCCAGCAGAAGGCCCAGTGCTTGGCACGCATTATCTCATCTACCCCCCACAAGTCCTTCTTGTCAGGAGCCAATGTGTCCGTGTCAACAGAGAGGGAGAATAGAAAGGGCCTGGGGGCTTTCTTGCCTGTAATCGCTATGGAGGCAGATCGCCGAGGCTGCTGTTGGATGGATGCCAACCACCGTCCTCTGGTGAACAGCTGAGTGCTTCCTCACTGTATCGCCAGGGTTTGGACAGCCACTGCCGGGGGTCCTCCTGGTCCCTCCGCTTTCCAAGTGCACAGGAGGCGTCGCCAAGGAGCTTGCTCACGGTCACATTGCTCCTGAGGTAGCAGAGCTGGCAGGTGGATCTTGACTTTCAATCTCAGCCTCTGGGCTGAAGGTGTGTACTGCGTGCAGGGCCACAGGTGGAGGTGGTCTGCGTGTGAGGGGGACCTCCAGTTCCCGAGGAAGATGGCATTGGAGTGAAAGGGCATGTTCTAGGCTGAGAAAAAGAAGGTTTGGGGTGCAGGGATGGAAGACCAGAAGAGGGTAAAAGGGCCCCGGAGATAACAGTCCTCTGGCCGGAGTGAGGCTATGCAGGAGGATGGAACTTATGAACTGGGTGGTGTTCACACAGCCCACGGCAAGCTGAAGGGGGTGGGTATGCTCTGCTCACCTGGTGGCTGTCTCACCCTGCCAAGCCAGGGAGGAAGGAGCGGGAGGCGCCCGGCACAGAGCAGTGACGGTACAAATCGCCCTCAACATTGCCAGCACAGCCATTTCAGCCATGGAGAGTGGACAAGAGGGAAACTGGGTGGCTTAAATTATGGGTAGGGAAGTGCCGGGGGAGGGGTGTGTGTCTGAGCCTGCCTGATGGCCCCCTTGCCGCAGTTCCAGCCACCTGTAACACACTGACTCTCCCCAGTCCTTCTCAGGTGTGGTCTGCACCCTGACCAGTCACTCTGTCCCCACCACACCCTGCAACCAGGATTCCTCCTCCAGCCCCCCTCTCCCCAGCATGGAGGCAGAGGACACAGTCTAATGAGAACCTAATCCCCCTGCTCTCCACGCTGACCTCTGGGTCTTTTACCACTAGCAGCCTAGAGGCAGAGTCAGGGGCCCCAGGCTTGACCTGACCACTTGGACACTGAGCCATGAAAACTGAACTCCTCTATCACATCCTCGGGCCTATCAAGCTTCCGTCTGCACTTGCCCTTATGACCCTCTGGTTTCTAGGACAAGAGGGTTAGCAGGGCTGTGTATACCCCAGGGAGGTCCCATCCCCCCACCCCCACCCCCATAGTTTATGTCGGGACTAGACTTGACAGGTGGAGGGAGAAAGAGGGGCAGCAGGAAGGTAGGGGGAGAGGGAGTCAAAGGGTGGAGGTGAATGGTAGATATTTTCCGTGAGGTCAGGGAACACACCAGATCATGTCGGAAGGACTCGGGGTCGCATTTCCATTTCCACTGCCACAGGCCAGTGCCAGCCTGCTACACCTGTCAGCTCCCCAAAGGAAGGCATTCCCCATGCAAGTAGGGCCTTGTCATACCTGTGTCTGACTTTGAAGCACCAGATGCGTGCCTAGCACTGAGCTGGGTCTTGGAGACGGGGATATGGAGGGGCGGGAAGTAAAAAGTGTGTTGATCCCCAACTGGAATGTGGTCCTATCGAGAGCCACCTTGTGGGATGCTGAGAGCACCGGCAGCTCGTATCTGGATGAGCACTGAGCTCCGAGCCCGCTGCCCAGCGGGTTTACAGGAACAGCAGTGATGGAACTGGGAGAGAAACAGGGACATCAGAGAAGTGTTTACTGCTGGCTGGCTGAGCACCCCACTGGAGGGGAGAGGGAGCTGTGAGGAAGTGGAGGGAGGAGGGAAGATTTCATCCCAGGAACAGCCTGTGCTGGGTCTTCGAGGAGAAATGAGATCCCCCGAAGCAGAACCGAGGTCCTTTTGTGGAGTGTGAGCAGGGGTGTGAACAAGACTGAGGGAGCCCGTGAAAAGGTTGGGTTCCCTGTGAGGACGTGCCTTAGCCGGGGTCCTACCTCACCGAGTCAAGGCACCCCTTGACACAGCATCACAGGGTGGCAAGCTGCTCTGGAGACAGATAGGCTGGGTACATTTCTTAGCCTTTCTGAGCCCACGTGTTCACTTGTAAGAGGGGGGTTTGCTGCCGCCCCTGTGATGCGAGTGTGAAATGAACCGACGTGGCCACAGGGTGGGGGGGATGGGTGGGTGGGGGGATTTGCTTCTAGGAGCAGAGATTGGAGGGGTGTCTGAAGAAGTCTGCCCCAGCCTCTATTCTACACAGGAAGCCCCTCCGTGGTATCATTGCCAGGCATCACGTCGCCTCTTGGTGACTCTGCTGGGCTTGGGGCTGTGTGCTGTGGGGCGAGAGAGGACGAAGAAAAGAGAGAGTCTTGCATCGTGACAGTGGTTCGAAGGAGCAGCGTCCTGGACCTGGGAGAGACCTTGACGGTCACTGACCTAACCCCTGAATGTCACCCTCGTGGGGGTGTTGTGATTTGCCCAGGCGGCTGCTGGCAGCTCTCCCTGTTTCCCTAGATGGGGCTCTTCTGTGGCTGGCCGCCCTTGGCTGAGCTGTCTCCAGCCTAGTGATGTCACAGGGGAATCGACCAATCCCTGGAAGCTCCTGTCCCTGGGACCTAAGGCTGTCCTCTGCTGTGGGTCACTGCAAGCTCCTTTGCTGATCTGGACACCTGGAGGTGTGGGAGGGCCCAGGCGGGTCTGAGGGCCTGGTCAGGGCAGTGCGTGCCAGAAGGGGCAGGCATGAGCACTGGACGGAGCTCAACCCCAAAGTGGGTGCACAGCTCCAGCTAAGGGGTCAGGGTTGGAGGCTGGGCCCAGCTCACTAGTTATCCCCACAGGGCAGAGACCAGAGACCACGTGGATAATCTTGGCACTGGTGGAGCCCCCCAGGCAGCCATGCAGGAGTCAGCATGGGGGCAGCTGGTCCCAATGTTAGGAAGGACGAGAGCAAGAACCAGCAATAGCCAAGCAGAGCTCCAAGGTGGAGAAGGCTCAGACCCCAGGAACCAGGCAAGGGTTAGCTGGCCTGGCTGAGGCTGCTGTGTGGACAGGAGGTGAGAGAAACTGGATCCCACAGGTCTGGGGCAGCCTGGAAGGGGAGAAGCAGACAGCGCTTCCTGACTCCTGCCCCCGTGGTCTCGAGATCACCCTCACCGTGGTCTTAGGTTACAGGTTTGACCTGGCTTAGCTCTACTACTTGCTGGGTGACTGTGGACAATCGCAGCAGCCACCATGGGGGAAGGGAGACAGTGGTCGGTTCAGATATGAAAATCATAATACTTTATAATTTATCAAAGGGTCACGAGGGTGGTGAGGGGAGGAAGGGAAAAAAGAGGAGCGGATACCAAGAGCTCAAATAGAAAGTAAATGTTTAGAAAATAATGATGGCAACCTATGTACAAATATTGCCTGATACAATTGATGTATGGATTGTTATAAGAGCTGTAAGAACCCCCAATAAGGTGATCTTTTAATAAAAAGAAAGAAAAATAGATGGATTTAATAGCCCGTTTGGTCTGCTACAAGGAGCCTGCATAGCACAAGTGGTTTGTGATAGACCATTCACCTAAAGGTTGGCCGTTCAAACCTACCAAACCACCAAAGGCCTGGCTCGCTGTTTCTAAGGATGATGGCCAAGAAAAGCCTAGTTAGTGCGTTTCTACGTGAGGTCTTGGGGGCTGACTCGGTGGCTGACAGCAACGTGCTCCTCTGGTTCTTTGTGGGCAAATGAGAACTACATACCTCCCCCGCCCCCCCTGAAGCAACAGGCTGCCCCAGGGTTCACTGCATGCCCCTTCCATCCCTGGTGGTCTCTAGTTTCTCTGTGTCCCCCCGCAGGGTGGAGGACAGGGCTATGCCCTGTTGTGCAGACAGAGGGATAGGACGGCCATGGCCGAGGCCGGCCTGCGGGGTCCTGGCAGCCGGCGAGGTGGCTGCGGACAGAGCAGCCCGGTGATGGATGGCATTGCCAGCCTCTGCCCATCTGGCAGCCCAGGTCGTTTGCATAAACACAAAGACTGCGGCAGCGGCATGAAATATTGATGCCCCAGACTGTGCGGAGTGGTGTTGTCTCCTGCGGCAAGGCCCCACTCCTGGCCCGTGGTACTGGTGCCTTCTGCCTGTGGTTGGCAGTGCCTTCCCAGGGATAGTCACCCTGGCTGTGAGGGCCTGAGGGAGCCCTTGTGCCCAGGCCTTAGCCTTGGGTTTCAGGAGATGCTGGCTTTAATCAAACGAGGTTGGGAGAGAAACACATCGGATCAGGTACTGAATGACTCATTCTCTGGTCTGGGGAAGGCAGAGGGGCGCTTCGCCCCCTCAGTGGGCCCAGACCTCCTCAACGTTCACCAACACCTGCTTCTGGCCAATTGGCAACCTTACGAGAGCGATGGGGTTGGCGTGGGCAAGGTGGGGAGGCGGAGGGACTAGTGAGGGGTGGGGACTTGGGGGAGAGGCGCCCCACCGGAGGGAACTCTAAGCTGGGGAGGAGTTGATCATGAGGGGCCCATTCCCACTGGTTCCCAGAGAGGGCCCACTTGTAAGAAATGCCCGTCAGGGCCAACTCGGGTCCAGAGTTCTCAGTTCCCCCTTCTAACCATGAAGCAACAGGCAAGGCTGGCAGATCGATCATCCCAGAGGGAAAGGTTGGGGAAGGGGCTGCTTTAGTCAGGTCGACGGCATTGCGGGTCCCCGGTGGCAGCATGATCACAGTGCTCAGGGGCTCATGGACAGGTGGAGGGTTTGTGGAAGAAAAGATCAGCTTCCGTAACGATGAAAACAAAAATCGAAACCCACCGCCCTGCCGCCCATCCTGAGGCACGGTGATGCTATAGGTCAGGGTAGGACTAACCCCCAGGGGCTCTGTACAGAAGCAGGGCGACTGCCCTGTCTTTCTCCCATGAAGCAGCTGGTGGGTGTGGGCTGCCAACCTTTGGGTTAACTGCCAAGAGTGTAACTGCTCTGCCTTCCGGGTTCTAGTTCATAAAAGTGACAGCTTAGGATACCCTCTGGGGTGGCACTCCTCTGTCCTGTGGGTTCACGAAGAGTGGCCACCACCTCAGGGTGCGAGGGCCAGGGCCGTTCACTCCAGTTTGGGTTCTCTCAGGAGGTGGAGAAGGGGACATGCAATCAGCTCGGTCCCCGCAAGTGCTCCCTTCTGGCCCAGACCCCTCTGTCTCCATCTGCCAATGGCTCCTGAACATTCAGCCTCAGCCAGATTCCTGCCGCCGGAGCAGACCAGCCCTAATCGGTCTCTGTGTGAGCTCCTCCAGGCCGGGGCCAAGGCTTCATCACCCTGTACCCTCCACTCCTGGCACGCAGGAGGCACCTGGCAAATGGTTGATGACCTGAGCAGGATCTGGGTGTGTGGGGTGGGGGCAGGACCAGGGCTGCCCAATAGAATGAGGGGAGCATCCACAGGGGAATAGACCAAGACCGTTGACTCCGGTTGGAGACGTTGGGCAGGCGTTGTCTGCTCCCAGCCCCGGCCTCCCAGCAGTGGTTAGCTGGAAAGAATGCTTGAGCTCCTGCTCCAGACAGGGCCCCACCTTCCCATCAGAAACACCCCAGGCCGTTTTGGGGGCTGCTTATTTATTTACTTATTGTCCTAATTCATTCTCCTCCTCTTTGGAAAGAATACATGATAGAGTACCTGTGAAAAACAGAAGTGTACCAAGGAAACAACGGCAGTGTTTCTCCAGAGCCGAGTCACTTCCTCAGACTCCCTGCCTCCCATCCTGGGAGTCAGCGATGCCGCCTCCCACTCACCTGCCCACCCCCTGGTTCACGGAGCAGACCTCGTATGCCTGGATTTCCCAGGCTGAGGAGGCTCGGGAAGATGCTGCTTTAGGATTGTGAGACGTACCTGTTCTGAGTGGCCATGGCCAGGCCTTCGGTAATGGGCTTAGAAGTCTGATCAGGACCAGGACCTGGCTCGGCCCCACCCCTGACCACATACTCATGCCATCTGAAGTGTGGGAGAGAGAGAATGGCCGCCCACAAGGGTGCCCTGTGCCCTAGGGAATACGGAGGAGCGCCTTCCCCAAGTCCGGAGACTCGGCAGTCTCACACTGCAATACAGACACTGCCCCAAACGTTTTGCAGATACTAACGGATTTCATCCCCCACAACAACCCTCCGCTCATGGATTCCACACTTTGTTTTTGGTTTCTTGTGCACCATACCCAAGTATCGGAAGGAACTTGGGATCTCCTTGGCACTTCTCCCTGCCCTGTCCTCGGTTCCAATTAATCAGCCATTTCTTTCATGCCTACCTCTTCAGCTTCCCTCCTTCCCTGCTGGATCCCACCGACCCTTTGAAGAGCTTCCTACGGAGTCTTCTGCGTCTGTGTTCCCCCCTTTTCATCTCTCTTCTACCCAGCCTCCCTAGCGACTGTTCGAGTATGCAAATCAGACCTGTCAACCCCCACCCCCCTTCAGAACTCCTCAATGGCTCACCAGCTGCTACCTACAGAACTGAAGCTCCTTTCTTTCTTGGTGGACGTGGTTTGTTGTCCCCGGATAATGGTTCTCCTTTCTTCCTAGAGAAAGTGAATTTCACTTTCTATTGGCTAGGCATGAGGTTGCAAGAACGAGGACCAATCCCCCCAGCCCTCCTTGCAACCGAAGAGGATTGTATGTGGGGTGTGGAGGGGGCAGCTCCTGGGAGCCTCCTTTTTAGGGCCACCGCACAGCACGCTCCACTGCCTTCTTTAGAATCCCCTTGTCATCTCTGCGACCTGGACTCAAATGCCCCTGGAAGCCCCATGGAGCACACGGGGATCCTAGTTAGAAGTGACTTGATGGCAACTGGTTTGGCCTGAATCCAAAGCTCGGCAGTTTGAATGCACTCAGGCACCACAGAAGAAAGGCCCGGCAATTGGAGACCATAAAGATCCCAGCTGAGAACACCCTAGGGAGCCGTTTCCCACTGTGCTACCAGAGGCCCCAAGAGTCAGAAGCACCTGCCAGCAGCCAAGGCCAGGAGAAACACGGCCAGACTCTGACAGCTCTCCGAGTCAGACAGCCCACGTGAGGCCACCCTGGAGGCAGGCACAGAGGCCTAGCAAGCCACGGCTCGGCACCGCTCAGCCCAGCAACAATACAAGGAGCCTAGCTCCCTGACAGGGGAATCCAAACCAGCTTTCAATCACAGTTCTGGCCCTTATTGGAAGGAGAAACAAATAGCTATTTTGTTTAAGCCACTTTTACTGACTGATTGATGGCCTGATTGATTGGTGCCACTGGCAGTCAGGTCCAATTCAACTAATGCCAGTTCACTCCGTCCCATCTCTCTCCCAGCTTTCCAGCATGGCTCCATCAACACTGCTGGGAGGCCACACGTACCCTTCCCTGAATGGGACGCCTGCACTCTGCCCAGGCTGACTCCAAAGCCTGGGGTGCTCCTCTGCTCTCTGGGAGCCTGCGTGCTTGGCAAGCTCTTGCTTCGTCCTTGAGTGCAAGGTGCTACACCACCTGCTCCTCCTCATCTAGGTTCCTCAGCCCGTTCCGGCCTTCTGCAGAGGCAGGTGCATTCCTCTCTATTGTCATGGCCGTGTAGGAATGACACACTTCCTCTTCTCTGTAGAGCCAAGGACACGATCCAATTCCCCTCTTCATTGTCTCTTACAACCATGATTTCTGGCAAACCGTAAGCACCCACCATATGCTTGCTGAGTGCAGGTTTCAGGAAAGGCCCAAACAGTTGGTGAGAACTTACGAAAAGCATAAGCCCTCACCACCTGATAACCCTTTGCGCTGAGTTTGTTCAAGGGGGCCTCAAAAGGTTCATGGGAAAATCCCATGGTCCTTTAAATAGAAACTCTCCCCCAAACTCTTGTAGATCCACAGAGCAGCCGGACGTGCTGGAAGGGAGCTCCTGAATAGACATCTCGAGGGGCCAGTTCCAGATTCTCTGCTTCCTAGGGCCGGCTCAGCACTCCCAGCCCACTCTGGACCACTTTGCCCAAAGTGCAAAGGTGAAGCCCATCTGCTTCTGGCTGCTCTGAGGAATGACAGCAGGAAGGGGCAGTAGGACAGAGAGAGCCCTGCAGCTGCAGGTCATCCTCTGGGATGGTGACAGAAGCAGGGAGGGTGCTGCTCAGTGCAGACCAGCTGTGGGAGTGCTGGTGGCAGGGTGGGGGTGCAGTAGGGGTGTGTGACAGAAGTGAGGGCAGTGTGGGAGGATGCCTGACAAGAACCTGTGGAGTATCCAGGGATTGCTGACTCAGAACTGGGGCAGGCAGGATGTCTGGGATCTGAAGCAGTAAGACAAGGGTAGGTGAGGCATGGTGGGACTGTCGGGGTCCCACATCCAGGCCACGCTGCCAGGGCAGGAGGAGGCAGAGGAGCAGTGGGGAAAGAGCCTGGATCTGGCGGCTGAGGAATTTGATCCCAATTCACCAAAGTCCTGCAGAGTTTCAGTTTTGTGATAAATGGGAAACCATATCACGTCCTAATTCAGGAGGTTGTTGCGATGAGTGAGGGAGACAATATTCAGGAGAAGGCTTCTCAAAGCACACTCATCCAAAGAGGAGGAGAGACATGCAGACCAGAGCTGCCTCTGCCAAGCTCATCTTCGATCAGCTGACTCCCAGAAGACTCTCAGAACCCGAGGAAGCCCAGACAGCACCAGCTGACCACAGAGGCATGAGAAATCATAAGTAAATGACTGTGGTGTCAAGCCTCTGAGTTTGGGGTGGGCCATTAGGCTGCAATGTCTAAAGGATATAATGTCCCTTCTCTAATGTCCAAACTTTCAAGAAGGTAATAGACACAAGATATGACCAACATATGACGAGTCAGAACATGTAGACACACACAAATAAACTTAGAGACAGGACATGTCAACCAGGCTAAGAAGACTGGACAGGAATTGAGCGGAGGGTTTGCATGCACACACAAAGATCCATCCGAAGAGAATCTAATCAGAGTCTGATGTCTATGGAAGGGGTCTCTGTCAGGTGAGGGAGGCAGGTGTGAGGAGGAGCCAATCTGGCAAGTGAACCCCAACGGTGCCAAAGGATGTGATAGGTGAATCTGATGCCACTAACCATGGAAATCATTTGACTTGACCAAGTCATCAAGGTCTGTATACTTGGCCTCCCAAGGAGAGACTGTGGTCAGCGTGAGTGAGTCGGCAAGTCCTTTGACAGTTCCATGTCTCCTGGTGAGCCGACTGACATTCTGATCTCGTTAATGGGCCTTCTGTGAGCCTTGTTAGGAGCATTGGCTTCCCCCAAATATGATCAAACCTGGGTTCCTTAAGGATCTGCAAGGATGAAGCTGGAACTATGGTGGCGAGCTCCTCAGCATAAAAGCTCTCTACTGATACCAAGCCAGCTGGCCGCATGTGGCTTCTGCACTGACAGCCACCTTTCTGGCCATGCCTACAGCTGTTTCTCATTTTCTGGGCACAGGCAAGGCTCGGGGAAGTGAGCATGCACTCCCAGCATGCACTCAGCAAAGCTTCCCTCATCGGGGAGTGGGATTGCCTGCTCTTCCAAACCCCTACCCACCAGTATGTTCACTCTCCACGCTAATGCCGGCTGAGCCTAAAGAGATTTCTGTGGAGGGGCCAAGGAACAATCTTCAGACGCCTTCAGGGAAAGGACGCAGGACTGACATCTGCTTGACCTTGATCCTGAAGGTGATGCTCTGGCCCTGGGATGTTGAGCGGCTCATTGGATTTCCTTGGGACTCAGATTTTTCATTGATAAAATGAGAGTACTGTGCTAGTTGACCACCTATAGCAGTGGTTCTCAACCTTCCTGATGCCACGACCCTTTAATACAGTTTATCATGTAGTGGTGACCCCCAACCATAAAATTATTCTCGTTGCCATTTCATAACTGTAATTTTGATAGTTATGAATAGTTATGTAAATCTCTGATATGCAGGGTGTATTTTCATTGTTACAAATTGAACATAAATAAAGCATCATGATGAATCACAAAACAATATATCATTATATATTGTGAAATATTTATTTCTAATTACAAATAAATGAAATTTTGCCTTGAAGCATGGTGTATGTAGCATGGGTAACAGTCTTCAGGCTGGGTACTCCCTGGTGAGCGTATCTGCATGTGGGCGGACCTGCCTGGAGACGGATAGAGGAGCGGTGTCTCGGTTCCTAAAACCATCAGAAGTATGTGTTTTCTGATGGTCTTAGACGACCCGTATGTTGAGAGCTGCTGGCCTACAGCATCAGTATCTGGGGGTCTCCTTTTGAATTTACGACTTTTTGAAATTTTTTGCCTGGCGTGCTGGGACGTGGACTGTCTGCCTTTAGGGAGTGAGCGCTGTTCTTGGTGCTGAAATCCTGGGCGCTCTCTCTTCAGCTGCCAGGCAGACAGTTTTGGGAAAGAAGAACCTGCTTCAGAGGCTGCAGTTGCAATGACCATCATCGAACATGCCTAGGAGGAGGGCACGAATGCATTGCTCCCTAAGCAGGCCAGCCACCTGGAGTTTGAGGATTTTTCCCATAGATTCAATGCTAGTGAATTTGACCTGTGCTCACTGGGCCTCCAGGATGGTCAGGCAAATGTCTGCCACCAGCCATCTGTCTTCCGACACTGTGGCCACACATATCCTGGATGTTCTGGTATTGCTCCAATTAAAAAACAAAACAAAACACTATCCCTTGGTTTCCATCAATCATTGAAATGTACCTGAAATTCTGATACGTGGCTGTGGGAGTTATATAATCATTTGTCAATCTGAGAGGATTAAGAGTGAAGGGATGGAGTCTAGGCTGTCAAGCAGGTCATAGCCGATGAGGCCTCTGTATGGACATGGCCTTCTCCTGAGGATTCTGGGAACTCCGGTATTCCTCCTTGGAGGTGGGGGAACACTCTTTCTCGGCTCACTCCCTAGGACACATGGCAGCTGACAAGATACATGGAACTACCCTAGTGCCCTGAGCTGAAGGAGTCACGTGGAGACCTCTGCCGGCGCTAATATGCTTACAATGTCACTGGATTCACAAGACATCACACCCACTGGCCTGTGATCTTCCTGCGTTTGGCATCATTGCATGTGTTTTGTGAGTCTGAATAAGGCTTTATAGATTGGTATTGAACATATGGGCTAATATTAGACTTATGGACTTGATCTGGACTGGGCTGAGATGTTTTTTAATATTCAATTGCTCTTGTATATAAACCCCTTTCTTATACATGTATGAGTGTCTATGAATTTGTTTCTCTAGATATTGCTCCAATTAAAAAAAATAAACACCAAAACCCACTATCACATGGTTTCCACCAATCATTGAAATGTACCAGAAATTCTGATACTAGGCCAACAGGAACATACATCCACACATCTCTTGGTTATGGTAGCATTTTACTAATCTTTTGCCCAACCTTGTGTCTCAATTGATGTTGAAAATATGGCCTCCCTGGTAGGGCATGATCAAGGGCAATGTAACTAAGAAGAATGACGGAAGCCCAAATGAAGACTGAGCATGATAGCAGGACAAGAGGAAAGTCCAAGGAAATAGAGGAAAGAACTAGGAGGCAAAGGGTATTTATAGAGG
>NW_022104341.1:5471968-5477431 GCF_000313985.2 Echinops telfairi | reverse complement strand
ATTTCCTTGGGGTTGTCTTGCAGGAAGTGAGCCTTGCAAGCTGAAGCAGGGAACTGGCTAAGGCAGCTGCACCCTGGTCCGACCATCACAAAGCAGGAGACCCAAGAACCAGAAAGGTGAGGCTCACCGAGCCATTTATCCCACTGCCCTTCAATTAATCCCACATGTGTTTATCAGCCAGGTTGGTACAATAAACTAACTACCTCAGATGGCAATGAGGAGGGTCGGAATGGGGACCTTGAGCCCATCTATGGACAATTGGACATCCATCACAAAAGGGTCACAAAGTAGGGATGAGCCAACCAGGGTGCAGCATAGTACCGACAAAACACACAGCATTTCTCTAGTTCCTTAATGCTCCCCCCATCCCCCATCATGAGCCAGTTCTACCTTACAAATTCTGCTACACCAGAGCATGTACACTGGTACAGATACGAGCTCTCAAAACACAGAATCCAGGACAGATAAAGCCCTCAGAAACAGTAATGGGAGTAGCTGTACCATGAGGATAGGGAGAAGGTGGGGGGAGAACACCCCCCCACACTCCTCACAGGGGAATGAACAACAAAAATGTGGGTGAAGGGAGACAGCGGATGGTGTAAGATACGAAAATAATAATAATTTATAATTTATCAAGGGTTCATGAGGCTGGGAAGGTGTGGGAGGGACGGAAAAAAGAGGAGCTGATACCAAGGGCTCAAATAGAAAGTGACTGCTTTGAAAATGATGATGGCAACATATGTACAAATGTGCTTGATACAACTGATGTCTGAATTGTTATAAGAGCTTTAAGAGCCCCCAATAAAATTATATCTATAAAACATATAAAATGCATTTAATATAAAATTATATGTATGTAAATATACATATTTCATATATATAAAAGAATAATATGGCCTGGGCTTAGAGCTCATCTGTTGCGATCCTCGTGTTCTTGTCACAAAGCCTCTTGTTGAGGAATTCCCAAGGCTGATTTTTTCTCACGTGAAAAATGTTTTGTGACTAGGTGGTGTGCCTAAGGATGTGAGCCTTTGTTTTCTGGACAAGAAGGCAGGCAAAGAACGAAGTACTCGTGCATGAGTTATGTCTGCTCACAATCACAGAGTCCAAACGGCTGAAACATGAGGTAAGTGAGATTCAGATCTACACAGCTTCAGAGGGACTGCGTGATGCTTTCCGGGTACTTACTCTTCCTGTTGCTTGGATGCGGCCCTGGCATAACGATGGAGTGAGATTGCCCCACGGTCAGTGCTTCCATTGTGCAACGCTGGGTGGAGAAGCCGGACAGCAGCAGGAGGGCCCAGGAGCCAGCCATGGGCCTGTTTAGGGGTGATGCTCAGAGCCATGTGGGAAAGAGCCTCCTCTTCAGCAAGCCTGGGACTCATCACATAGTCTGGGTCAACTGCATCCCTGACCCAAGGGGCTGCACTTCCTTGTTCTCCGTATTGGGGAACCCAATTCAAAGTCGATACCAATGATCCAACTCAGAAAGTCTTTGCTGAGCTCCTTCCTGGCCCTGGGTCCTCACCATGAGAAGACCGCAGTGGTCACGAGTGGTCATTCAAGGTCTGGGAGGGAAGAGCGGGATCATGGCCTGGAGCTCCTTGGAAGAGAGGCAGTGGCATAGGATTGTGAGTGGGTCCAGTCCCAAGTTCATGGCCTAGTTTGACTCTGGCAGGCCAACTGATCCCGTGAAGTATGAACACACTGTAAAGGGGGATAAGCATAGCACCCACCTCACTAGGTTGCTATTGGAGTTAAGTAAGCTCACTGTTTGTGGGTGTTCAATACATTGTTGTGGTCGTTGTGGGCAGTCAAATTGATTCCAACTCATGGCAACTGTAGTGGACAGCTTGGAGCTGCTCCCTGGGATCTCCAGGGCTTTAATCTCTCGGGAAGCAGATTGCCACACTTTTCTCTCCCCTGAGGAGTGGTGGGTGGGTTCAAACCCCCAACTATTGGGTTGGTAGCCTAGCACTTCACCATCGCACCACCAGGGCGCCTTCCATGAATGATGGATCTCTTTATTATTCTACGTGGAGCCCTGGCAGTGCTGTGGGTGAAATGCTGGCTGCTGACCACAAGGCCAGTGGTGCCCACCCACCAGCCACTCTGAGGGAGAAAGATGAGGTTTTCTGCTCCTACAAGGATTCAGTCTCAGAAACCCACCGGGAGTGGTTCTCCTCTGTCCTGTAGGGTCATTGTGAGTTGGAATCGATTAGATGGCAGTAGATTTTTTGGTTTCTCTCTTGGATGCGTCAGAATAGACCCGATGGCCATGCATGATGATTCTATGTGTGTGATGCACACAGGGCAGAGGGTTCCTTGAGACCGATCATCAAGCAACTGAGGCGCCATGCCACCTGTCATCTCCCTCCAGGTTCCTTGGAGCCTAAGGCTGCTGAACTTGGTCTTGCGGCTTCTGCTCTCGCTCAAGGAGATGTTAGAAATCTTGACACATCCTGCCATCTTCCAGATGGTTGCCCACGGATTGTTTGCAGATTTGCTCCTCTTCTTGCCAGGTGCAGACAGACTGGCTGCGTCTACACGCCGAGCGTTACCTGCACTCCATAAAGGCTGCCTCCACACCCAGCCCATCACCACCCTCAGGGGTTTCTTGCGTCCCCTGTGAAACTAAACATAACCCCTTTGTGTCTGCGAAACATCACAGTTTCCTAAATGCTTTCAGCATGCAAGTCAAAGGGGCTGGCCAGTTATGAAACATGGAGCCTCTAGAAGTCCTCTTTAATTATTTCCTGCCCTAATCAAGTAAGCCTTTTCATTATCAAGCACGGCACCCTAATTACATGATTATAGCTGATCTTTTAAAATAAAGACAGAAGTTAAACATGCTTCTGCCTTCTCAGTGTCTCCTGTGATTCTGTCATCCTGTTGGCTGGAAGGGGGCGGCTGCAGGGGGTGGAGGTGATGGGACTTTCCCCCTTCCTTCTCCTCCGTTTCCTGTCATACAAGGGGAATGTCATCCTGCTTCCACCTTTCTCTGGCACGACCCCTCCTTCTTGTGCCAGTTTTTCTCACTCCACAGGTGAACTGGTGTGTGTGTGTGTATTCCCTCGTATTCTTTCTCTGATCTGATGACAAAATCCAACCGGGGGCATTTCCATTGGATGTTCTTGTCACTCAGCCGTCCTTTGTAACGCTTGCACAGTGTCACTCAGACCTGACGATTGGTGGGGCACAGATGTTGCTAACAGCCGCAGCCGCAACAGCAATAAGAACTGTAGAGGGGGGAAGGATAGGGGAGAAAAAAAAAAAAAAAAGAACGGCAAAGGCAGTTGAGTTGGCTCCCACGCATGTGACCGCATGTGTGTTAGAGTAGAACTGGGCTCCACAGGGTTTTCTGGGACGGATGTATCAGCGGTAGATTTTGCCAAGTTTTTTGCCCCTGGGTGGACTTGGCCCTTCAAGTCCAGGGGATCCTTGGGCCGTGCTGACTGTCCTAGCTTCTCTCTTTCTATCTCCAAGTCTGGTTGCTCCCTGACTTCTTCAAAGAAGAGCTACCCAGGGCTCAGCCCCTGGCCTCTCTTCCTTTCCAGCCCCCTTTGCTCCCTGGGGGGGAGGGGGATCTCCTCAAGCTCCTGCTTCAGGTGTCTTTGGCATGCTGATGACTTCTGAACCCCAGTCTCATCCGGACCTCAGTCTTGGACTGTCTTCCCTTGTCCCCACCTGCATGCCTAATCAGCATTTAAAATCCAATGTGGCTGAAGCGGAATGTCTGATACTACTCACCCAGTTGGCCTATCTTGGTTTCTTCCCAATTTCAGTAAATGGCAACCCCATTTATGAATCTTCCAGACCCCAACACGTTGGCCTTCCCCTTGACTCCTTGTTCTCTCATTGCCTACATCCAATCTACTACAGTGAATAGCACTGTCCTATGTTCCAAATGAGGGGGTAGGGGTAGAGCTCCAGCTTTCCATGCAGAAGACCCAGGTTCTACCCCCTGCCAGTGCCTCTCGTGCACAGCACCACCTGCCTGCCCGCTGCTCCTCAGGGGCTGTGTGGAAGCCACGCAGCTGTCCGCAAAGCTTTCAGCCTAAACTGGACCAGGGAGAGCAGCCTGGTGATCTAGTTCCCCAAGTCATCCAGTGAAAGCCCACGGCGCCCAATGGCCCGGTCTGCAGTTGACCCCGGGGATGGTGCAGGACCAGCTGGCCTTTCCTTCTGTGGTACTTGAGGTCACCCTGAGTTGAGGGCTGTACAACCACCTTCACAAAGCTCACCTCACCAGCTCTACGCTTCCACCTTAGTTCAGCTCATTATAAAAGTTTGCCTCAACTACTCTAGTCGCTTCCTAACGGGTCCCCTGCATTTCCTCTAGGTCCCTTACAGCATAGTCTCCAAACAGCAGCCTGAGTGCTTGGGTGAAAAACAAACGCAGACCATCTCTCCTCCGCTCAAACCCTCCCTCTGCCTCCCACCTCCCTCGGAGGACAAGACTCAGAGAGCCTTCTGTAATCTGGCCCCTGTTCTTCTCCTCCCTGGGGTTCACGCCTTCCCATCCTGTTCCACGCCAGCCTCCTTGCTGTTCCTTGGCCAACTGCTTCCACCTCAAGGCCTTTGCCATGGCCGATCCTTCTGGGTGGGATGCTCGTCCTCCAGATGTCCGCATGGGGGCACCGCCACCGCGCCTCTGCTGGGCCCACGAGGCGGGCACTGGTGGCGTGGTGCTTACACGTTGGGCTTCCGGTCACAAGGTTAGTAGTTAGGTGTCACCAACACTCCTTAGGAGAAAGACAGGACTGTCTAGTCCTCTCAAGAGTTACAGTCTCCGAAACTCAGAGAGGCAGCTCTACCCTGTCCCACAGGCTCGCTGTGCGTCAGCATCAACTGGATGGAAGCGAGAGCCTGAATGACAACCCTCACCAACCCATGCCAGCTTTCCAGCCTCGCCTCCTGGTCTGTGGGTCTCGTCCCTCTGGCCCCTCTCCCTTTCCTGCACCCCATGAGGAATGGATTTGTGTCTGTTTTGTTGCTGACCCCCCACAGGCTGCCCAGAGTAGGCATTCAGTGAATACGTGTGGCTTGAATGGATGTGTCCGACAGCCACAGGTCGACGCGCTTCCGGAGATAAGGGGATGGAGGCACACGTGCTGCTGCTGTTGGCTGTCGGTCTAACTTTGACTCCCGGGGGTCTCCTGTACAACGGGACAATACGCTGCCCGGGTCTCTGCCATCCTCACGATGGGGGGGTGGGTGGGGGGGTGGCAGGACCCATGGGTTAGGGGATTGTCTAAGGCCACACCACAGGTAATACTGAGGGGGGATTTGATTCCAAGCAGTTGGGTCTGAGTCTATGGGCTTCACCACTAGGCTCCACTGTCGCTGCAAGATGGGGCTTGCTCCAGGGGCTCTGCATGGCTGACTATTCTCTGGACAGACAGACAAAGACGTAGAAGCCTGAAGCCCAGGAAAGAGGTTACACCGCCCCCCCCCCCCAGT
>NW_022104341.1:5467296-5471554 GCF_000313985.2 Echinops telfairi | reverse complement strand
GGAACCAGCAGGAGCGAAGAGGGAGGCCCCGCACCAGAGGACTTCCTGTGCCCTCTCCCAGGTGCTCAGGTCAAAAGCTGTCTTCTTAGCCCACGTGTGGTGAGTGGGGGAACTGCAGCTGCCCTCTCTCTCCCAGGGTCAGCAGTCCACAGAGGCCTGGCACGCTGGGCCTAGGGTTGCTGGCTGACATATGCAACATCCTGTTACATTTAAATTCCAGGTAAACAAAGAGTCCCCTTTTAAACGGATAAATGGGTCTTGTGCACTGTCTGCCATATTGGCATATACTAAATCATGATTTCTTCTTTCTGAAATTTCTGAAATTCAAATTGGACTAGACATCGTGAATCTTGTAACCCTGACATCGTGAATCTTGTAACCCTCTCTGGGCCCTAACCAGAGCACCCATGGGTCTGCCTCTCCTAGTCAGCCTGGGCAGAGGCCTTAGGTGCCAATGACTCTCAGTCCATGGAGAGATGGAAGCCACCAAGCCTCTCTGAGCCCCAGCATGCGTTATCTACCTTGCTGGCTGTAGCCTGAAAGGTCAGTTAACGGGTGGTATGAAAAAGTAGTCGGCCAGTTAATGCAAAGTAGTGACCAGGTGAAGGAGCCCTGGGGATGGAATGGATTATGAGTTGGGCTGCTAACCTCCCTCCGTGTCAGCGGTTTGAATCCACCAGGTGATCCTCAGGGCAGAGATGAGGCTTTCTGCTCCTGTAAAGGCTTACAGCCTTGGACCCTCCCAGGCACAGTTCAAGTGTGCCCTGTTCCCCGGGGTCACTAGGAGGCGATAGCACATGCTATAAGTGAAGGGAGACTAAACGCAATAACCGCCGAAGGGGAATTTGACTCTCATGCATCACAGGTGTGAGTAGAGTGTCACTTGCCTACACCAGGTACGCGGACGGAAGACCGATTTCACACCCCGAGTGAAGATGAGAAGATCACGTGTGTAAAAGCCACTGCAGGAAGTGTGCCACAAACACCTGCTGACAGATTGTGAGGCACAGAGCACAGAGTGTAAAGAATGTGGAGCACCCAGGGGTGGGCTCTGGAGAGAAGGCATCCACCAAGAGAAAGCAGATGAAAGGGAGGAGAAGGCCCTCTCTGGGGTGGCACAGCCTCCCCACAATCCTCCCGCTGCTGTTACTGCCCCAGGCGCCCCAGGGGGCCTGGGCGTTTGACACCTTGTCTGCTGCCTGAAAGCAGGCCACTGGGTGCAAAGGGGGGCAGTGGGGGCAGGTGAGCAGGGAGGTGGAGGCATCGAGGTATGGAAAGAAGTGGGTCATCAGGACTTGGCTTGATGTGCTGGGCCTGGGGGTAAGGAGCTTAGCTTAGCTTCCTAGCACCGCCACCCACAACGAAGTACCAATAGAGAGAGAGGGCTGAGCACCGAGCTACATGTTCTCACAGTTCTGGACCAGGGGCTCGGCCATGCTGGTTCCTGGGGAGGCTTTCCAGACAGGAAGTGTCCCATGCCTCTCACCCAGCTTCTGGTTTCTGCTGGCAACTCTCGGCATTTCTCTGCTGCTTACAGATGCATCACACGGGCTTGCCTTCCCCCAAGCACATGTGACCGTTCTCCTGTCTGTCTTTCTCCGTTATACGTTGCCACTCAGCAGGGATTAAGATTGGGACCCACCCGACTCAGAGTTCTCTAAAGCTTGGGCTACAGGTCAGGGTCCCCTGTCATCTGGTCTATGGGCAATCCTATCCTCGAATCTGGAACCTGGCTTCAGCGGACTCATCGAGACGTGGATTCCGTTTGTCTCCTCTCTCTGTCTGTGTGTGTATTTTTAGGGAGGAGGTTTTTCTCGTTTTCACAGACTCCCAAAGTGACCTAGAAAGAGTTGAGTACAATGATCCTGACCACTCGCTTTGCTTCCGTTGGGTGAAACGCACCCTCTCTGGGCCATTTCGGGTCATTCAGTCCACAGTGACACACAGGTTTCCTTATCCCTGAGGCCGGGCCTCCCCCAGCAGCCCCAGCCTGCACAGCGAGGCTTTGTGGAGACTGTTGGGGGTGTGGTGGGTCACTGAAGCTTGGGGTTACGGGGAGGACTGCTTGAGGGAGAGGGAAGCATGTGTCACCTGTCCTGCAGAGACAGCTTCCTGTTGCTTGGCTCACCTATCAAGCAGCTCTCGGGACAGGCCCCCCATGGGAGCCTTCCGGTTCGGATTTGAGCATCACCAGGCAGGCCTCAACTGCTTGATGGGTCTGCCAGGCTAGGTAGAGAGACTGTTCACCTTGGGAGCGGATCTTGGAAGAGAGCAGGGAGCAGCATCCAGTGCTACCATATACTTCTTTATTTTCCAAGAAATCAAGCAGAGGTTACTCCTCCCAGTGAATTTCCTTAGCAAGGATATTTTGAGGCCTTGAAAGACATTCCTGTCCTACTTTAATTGTCTACAGCCGGTCTTGCTGGAAGGGAAGTAAGGGGAGGAGGATAGGGGGAGGGGAAGAGGGAGGGAGGGAAGGAGGGAGAGGAGAGAGGGAAGAGTGGGTGGGAGGGAGCAGGGAGGGAAGGAGGGGAGGGAGGAGGAGGAAGAAAGAAGAAAGACTGTATTTAAGAAATTAAAGAGCAGCTCTCTCCTTGAATGAGTTTTTTCCTCCCAATTTCCATTTCTTCCTTGCCACTGCCCCAACCCCTCTCCACCTTGTTGAGCTAAGCTACCTTGAGGTCTCAGGGAAGGGACCTGTGGCTATTCTCTGCCACGTTTGCTGGTTCTAGCCTTCAGTACCTGCCAGGGAGTTCCTGTACTCCCAGGAGGTTGTTCCTACTGCGGTGTCTTGTGTGTTCCTGGGACGCTGCCAGCAAAGTCTCTGGCATTTCAATGATGGCAGGGTCAGCCGACGTGAACACATCTCAGCAGAGCTGCCAGACTAAGAGCAGACCATGACCAAGGAGCAGACTGTCCACTTCTGAGGGATTACCCACGGACAGCCTTACAGACAGAACTGAAACCCTTGTCAGACGCTGAAAACGCCATGAAAAGGAGCAGGCATTGTCAGACGCAGCTCCAGCAGACGGGTCCCTCAGAAGGCACTCAAAACATGGCCGAGGAAGAGCTGCCTTCTCCGAGCAGAGTGGACCGTAATGACGTGGATGGAGCAAAGCCTGTGGGCATAGAGCCTTCAGGACTTTCATTTGCCAATGGGACGTAGCTGAGAAGGAACACGATGAGACGCCAGGAGAGGAAACAGTTGCAAGCACCAATGGACGATCAGGACCTGGAATGCGCAGAGCAGGAACATGGGGAAAGTGGGAGTTGTCAGCAGTGACATGGACGTCGTAGGGTCAGGGAGTTGGAATGGACTGGTACTGGCCATTTTGAACCAGAAAACCGATGGCTTCCTATACTGAGAATGAAACAATCAAGAGGCATGGTGCTGTATGCACCGAAAAGGCCATTTCAAACGCTAGCTCCAAGTACAGGATCATACATGTCCCCATTCGAGGAGATCCAATCAATACAACTACTTTTCCCATGCATGCACGAAGCACAAAAGCCAGTGATGAAGAGGTTGTAGAATTCTACCAATGTCTTCCGCCTGAAATCGATCAAACATGCCATGGAGATGCATTGATGATTGGTGACTGGAATGCAAACGCTGGAAATGCAGAGGAAGGGGACAGCGAGTGATTGGGAGCCTTGGACTTGATAGAAATGAAGCTGGAGGTTGCACGGCAGAAGTTTGCCAGACCAACGATTGATTTCTTCATCACAATGTCTTTTTTCAATGACCAAAGGGCGATTATCCACGTGATCTTCTCCAGATGGAATCAAGAAATCAAAGAGACTCCATTTGTGGGACGAGACCATTGAGAAGCTGAATACCAGCAGCTAAACCAGGCTCGGGACTGGCGGTGGAACGGACCAGCCATCGCTCATATGTAAGCTCAGGCTGAGGCTGAAGAAAATGAAACAAGGCCACAAGAACTAAAAGATGACCTCGGGCCCATCCCACTCGCGCTCTGAGACCATCCCAAGAGCAGATCTGATGCACTGGACACTAATGACAGAAGACTCGATGAGCTGTGGGAGGACATCAAGACCATCGTCCATGGGGGAGTGCGGAGTGGAGACCCAAAGCCCATCAGTAGGCCACTGGAGATCCCCTTGCAGAAGGGTCTCGGGGAGGAGACAAGCCAGTCAGGGTACGATGCAGCAACGATGAAAAATACAACTTTCCTCTAGTTGCTTAATGCTTCCTCCCCGCCCCAACTATCATGATCCGAATTCTACCTTGCAAGTC
>NW_022104341.1:5456172-5466209 GCF_000313985.2 Echinops telfairi | reverse complement strand
TGGCTAGACACAGTGGCTGCATCGATGGACTCACACAGAAGAACGACTGCGAGGGTGGCATAGGACTGGGCACTGCTTCCTTCTGAATGGGCTCAGTGCTACCTAGCAGCAATAGTGGCTCTGCTACAGAACACCTTTCATGGAGGAGGGGCAGCTGAGGGAAGGAGTCAGGCAAAGAAACAGGTAAGGCTAGAACCTTGGCTGTGGGGCCTGGAGAGTGCACCCAGCTCCACTGCTGGGGGGTACCTGGGGGCAGCTTCTGCATGCTCAACTCCTTCCCTTGTGCGAGCCAGGCCCTGCCTGTATTTCAGCCTCAGGATGTCTCCTTAACCCTACTGGGCCGCTGAGCTCCTCCCTAGACTCCTGACCAGTCCTGACCTCAGTCTGGAAGACTTCTAGAGCTCCTGCTCTGGTCGGTGAGTGTGGCTTCCTCTCAGGGGGGAGCAACAACAACAGCAAGACCCCAACCTACTGTTATGGAGTTTGGCCCCCTGATTTCTGAGACTTTAAAGCTTTACAGGAGCAGACAGCCTCATCTTTCTCCCGAGAAATGACCAGTGGGTTTGAACCTCCAACCTTGCTGTCAGACACTCACCCACCAGTGCCCTGGGAGCTCTTCAGAGAGGAACAAGGAGGCACTAGACGAGGGTGCCGAGGGCCATCCCATCCCATTCTCATCTGGGTCTGAGTTGGAACTTGAGGTTCTTCCCTTGTCACTTCCCAAGAGCCCTGAGAAAGACAGTCACCCTGGAGAAACTGAGGCAGCTGTCGCAAGACCTCCCTCCACCCACCGTATGCTGGAATCTCTCGGGAAGAGGATTGCGATCAAGAAGCTTTCCATTGCAGCCTGTGGCCAGCACTGACTGGACACTTCTCTGCCCCTCTAGATAATAGCTTCCGGAAGTCCCCAGGTCAGCCCCAGGTAGGGACAGGGCCCTGTGGTGTCCTGCTGGACGGTCACTGAGGACAGATGGAGAACTGGGTCAGGGAGGGCCAAAGGGAGGAAAACATTGGGGAGATCCAGCAGATGGGAGCTCTGTGAGGAGAGGGACGTGCCCCATTTACTCGATACCCGCGGTGCAGAGCGAGGATGTCCAACCGTCTCTGCAAATCATCTGGTTGAAAATGAAGAACGTCTAAGGCGTTGGTTGTCTTTTCCGAAAAATCTTTAGGTCTTTGGCATTGTCTGGTTCCATTTCCTTTTCTGGTGGAAAGTGATTCTGAGCAGGTGTCCTATTTACCTAAAGCTCTGGGGGTGGAGTTTAAGAATTAGCACCGCCCTTGCTTGAGAAAGAGGAGGGAACCCTGGTGGAATAGTGGTTATGCACTGGGCTGCGATCTGCAGGGTTGGCAGTTTGAAATCACCCAGCAAGATGGGCTTTCTACTCCTGTAAAGGGTGACAGTCTCGGAAACTTCCACCCTGTCCTGTCAGCATCGACTTGATGCCCGTGTGGTTGGGTTTGGGGGCTGGCTCTTTGAGAAGGTGAGAGGTTGTTCAGGCTGTCAGTCAGTGTGGAGCATCTGCTTTGAGCCCGGGCATTGGCCGAATTGCTAGGGCTTAACGATGAGCAAGGAAAACAGAGCCACGGACTTTTTTCAAGTTGAGTCCAGGCAGGAAGACAGATATGGCCGAATAAGCTTGATCCATTGATCTCAAGTTGATTCAGGCTCAGAGTGACCCTACCAGAGAGGACAGAACTGTCCCATGGGGTTCTCCAGGCTGTAAACCTTTACTGGAGCAGGCTGCCACACCTTTCTCTCCCTGGGCAGCTGGTGAGCTCAATCTGCCAGCCTCCGGGTCAGCAGTTAGCAGTGAGCACCGAACCACCATGTCACCAGGCTCCTTAAGCAACTGCACAGTTGTATCGTTTCAAACTGTGATGTGCGCTTCGAGGCAAAGCTCAAGAGGCTGAGAGAAGGTTGTGCAGGGTGAAGAGGGGCCCTGCCCTGGAGTGTGGGCTCCTTTCTATGGGTGTGATGTTGGAGGGCACCTGAGGGGCAAGGAGGAGCAGGTTGGTGAACATGACTTGACTGGAGGAGAGAGTTTCAGACGAGGGAACTGGGTGATCAGGGGCTCCTGGTGGAGAAGGACCTTCCATGGATGCCAGTGTGGCTGGGAATGAAGGCAGAGAACAGGGCACATGACGCACAGAGGTGGGGGAGGCAGATGCGGCAGGACCTTGGATGATGTACAATGGGGTCTGGGCTTTGTTCTATGGGGAGCCATTCAAGGATTTGAAGCAGGAGCCACATAAATCAGGTTCAATATCATGGTCTGGATAAGGGGTAGTTTGACAAAGCTCAGGTTCTGTTCTCAAAGAAGGCCTGGGGGATTGGGCCCAGGTAACCCAGGGTGTCTGCTCACCATGGGCTTTTAGTTCCCAAAGAGCTCCAGGAGAAACCTCTTCAAGCTGCCCTCTGAGAGGTGGACAGTCCACTGTAGGTTGAGAGCAAGGCTCCAGGATTAATCTAGGCCTTGCCCTTATCCAGTCTACAGTCCCTGAAAAAGACCTGTGAACATCTGAACAGGTGATTCTTACGGAGTAAAGTGGTTAGGGAATTGAACGGAGGATTTTCAGGCCTGAATCAGGGTCCTTGGAGGTGGGTGGCAGGAGTTTAGATCGTTCAAGAATCTTTGGATTTGATGGTCTAGGCCCTAGACTCTAGGGTCTGGACAAATCTGATCCATGCTCTAGATTGACGATGTGGAGAGAGTGAAGCCCAGAGGGCATTAGACTTGGGCACTCTGTGGTAGCTACATAATTTCATGTCAACTTAATACATAGAATGTAGGAGTGGAGTGTGGCCTGTCAATCAGGTCACCAGGTGATACCTACCAGGAGGATTCTGGGAACTTCTTCTCTTTCTCCTGAGAGGTGGGACACTGCTTCACATTCCTGTTGACAAGCAGCATGGACCCACATTGATGGCAGCCAGACCACTAGATGCTTCCACCGCCACTGGATCCACAAGACTTTCCACCCACTGGCCTGTGATCCTCCTGCATTCTGCACCATTGCATGTGCTGCATGAGTCTGAAGAGGAATTCATGGGCTAATGTCAGATATATAGGCTAACTTTTGGACCTGATCAAACTTATGGACCTGATCTGAACTGGGCTGGGACGTTTTCTTAATATACAATTACTCTTTGATATAAAGCTCTTTCCCATACATATATGCGTGTCTCTGGATTTGTTTCTCTAGTCGACCCAGACTAACACACACCTGATGGTTAGTGGGCCGAGCTGTGATGGAGCATCAGAGCCCTGTGTTCTCTCTGACGTCCAGCAGGGGGCGTCAGGCTTATGCCTGGGCTTGGGTGGGAGGTGCATTGTTAGTTGCCATCAGACGACCTCTATCTCATGGCCCTCGGATGCTACCAAGGAAGACGAGGGGCATTGCCAGGTCCTGTGCCAGCTCCAATCTCTGGTCAGTGCATCGTCACAGCGAGTGCGTCAATCCATCTCCTGGCAGGTTCTCGCATTTTCGTGGTCCACCAAACAAGAAGTCCTGCTCTAGTGACTGGCCTCCTGGTGGTGAGCCTGGGAAGTTCTAATCACGACCACCTCTTATTTGCCTGAACTTTAACCAAGAACACCACGTGGGGTCCCTAGAGTCACCTGGGGCCCTGGGAACGGTTGAATGTCCACTCTCATCGGGTTGTCATTTTCAGGTGCCATCAAGCCACTTCGGGCTCATTGTGACAACGTGCACAAAGGAATAAAGCACTCCCTGTCCCCGAGCCCCCTCGTGATCATTGCTAGGCAGGAGGCGGTGTTGCTGCCACTCTGTCCATCCAGATAAGCATGACGTCCTTCTCCAGAGAGTGGTTCTTCCTGACGGTATGTCCACCGAATGTAAGAGGCAGTAAACAGAGGTGTTTGGGGAGTCTGGCTTCTGGGTGGTTCTATTTTCTGGGCCCTCCAAAACATAACAGTATGCGGCTGGTGGGGGTATGGAAGTGTCCACTCTCTGGACTGGCCGGCACCACCACCGAGGCTGCTCCAGCCCCTGTCTGGGAGGAGAGGGTGGGATGCTAGATGTCCGTGCCCCCGCGCTGGCGGCGCCCTCCCAGGTGCATGGAACCAGCCAGACCAGCAGAGGTCACTGCGTGGGCAAAAATGCGGCACAGGCGCAGCGGTTCAGAGCCCTTCGCTGGCCGCCTCCGCTTTGCCTCCCAGTGGCTCCCTGTCGCAGTCCTCGGAAATCTGGGCTTCTGGAGGGTGTCCTAGTTCATTCATGTCCGAGGAAAGACGCCGAGAAGGAGCGGGAGCCCGGGCCGCGAGGCGCACTGGGCGGACCGAGCCCTGGGCTCAGCGCTGTGCGGCTCAGCAGCAGATGGTCTGAGGTTTTCCTCTTGGTGCCCAGGCCAGGTGGCACTTGGGAGGGGCTCCTATGCCAGGGGGCAGGGCTGGGCGAGAGAAGCACCGGCTTACTTGTGCTTACTGACAGTCAAGGCTTCCCTCGCGGACTTGGGGTGGGGGGGAAGAGGGAGAATTCACCTCTGTGAACCCAACGGGGCACAGAAAGTCTGGGAGGGGCAGGCGTCAGAGGCTTTGCTAAGTCCAGCTCTGGGCCAAGGGGACTACGGAGCTGTCGAGGTCCGTGTCTCCACGCAGCAGGGTGGGCCGGGAACCTCAGTGGCCCCCCTCCATAGAGAACACCCAGTGCTGACCCGCTCTTGGCCCCTTGCCAGATCATGACCCTGGAGGTCCCCCTGTTTCCCCTTTCTGGCCCCATCAGCCTCTGGTGCCCGCCGCTGCCCCAGGGTCTGGGAGCCCAATGGAGGGACAGAGTATTGCTGAAGTGGATCAAGGAAGCCCTGTGAGCTTGGTCACCTCCTAGTTCCCTGCAGAAGGGCCAGCAGCAAAGGACCAGTCTCTGGCCGTGTCCCCAGAGGCCACTGCGGGTTTTTCCTGCCGCGGCAGCTGCTCAGGCCTCTCCGTGACTGTGATTGCTGAAAGGGCTCTTTGTATTAGGCCATCTGGGGAAAGGGTGGCAGTTGGGGTGCCCCCGCAAGCGACTGCCAGCCCCTCCCAGCCCCAGGTGGCTGAGGCCACCTCGCCTACCAAGAGCACGCTGCTCTCGGCTCCACAGCAGATTCCAAGCTCCTACGCGCTGCCAGCCTCACCGACACAGGGCTGCCACCCCTCAGAGGTTGGCACATGAGAGCCCTGGGCTGGCGGGTGGGATAGTGAGGCTGGTCCAGGCCAGCCATGTACTGGCTGAGTGTCCTTGGGCACGTCACTTCATCTCTCTGGCTATAAGACGAGCTGCCCTGCCTGCACTCAGAGTTCTCGGGAGACGGTGCATGCTGGCCTTTGATGGGAACAAAGGGCGAGGAGGAGGTTGCTCTAGTCTCCACTGAGTTGTCAGAATCTGCACCAGTCCCTACTGTGGACAGCCAAGTGGTTGTCAAGCAGACGGTCGGAAACACATGCGAGAGAGACAAGCTCCCAGCCTTGGGGGACATCTCCTTCCCTTGTATTAGAGAAGCAGACCCCTCCCCTCCCCTCCCCCCCAACACACACACACACACACACACACACACACACACACCACTGAAGTCTGGAGAGCAGAGATATGCATATACATAGACATTACAGAAACCACAGCACAATCATAATATTCATTTATCAACACAAGTTTCCAAGCTAATAATAGCTTGAAGGTAAAGTGCCCTCAGCTTCTGGAGAGAAGAAAGTTGTGAACCCAGGAGAAAGCAGTCTAGGAAGACTTCCTGGAAGAAGAAACTGGGATTTAGGGTTTTGGGTTTGTTTTTTAAGGAAAACGAGGTGGCCGTGGGTGGCGTTGGTGACAGTGGCGATGGGGCTTTGGGTTGGGATACCACGCAGGAGGTTCATGGTGGAGGCCCTTGGCACCTGCGTTTCTGAGGGAGTGAAAGGGGCAGGATGGGACACAGGGGGAGCTTGGATTGTGATGCAGTTGATCCCATGGAACTAGAATGACACTTTTGGAGTGTCCCTGTTGAGGGCTAGGGAGCCAGGGCCTTTGCTCATGCCCTCCCCGTTAGATGTGGGGTGCTCCTGGGTGGTTGGGACACAGCTGTGAGCTGCCTGAGGCCCACACCTTCAGCAGTTGTGAAATGACTGCCTCCCTGCTCAGGGGCACATCTGGACACGACCCCATGGCTCCACCCAATAGGCTGGATGCAGGAAGGGCCCCAAGCAGTATCTGATGTCCCTGACCAGTCTCCAAGGGCAGTTAGCCTCTGACATCTTCGCTGGGCAAGAGGATCCGGCCCCTTTCTCTACTAGCCCTTCCCCGCCCTACAAGCAAAGTGAGTGTTCATAGAATAATTTAACACCTTAATTTTCAGCCGGATGAAGGATGCACTTCAGAATCCAAGCCCCCTCTGTAGCTTCCGGGGTGTGTGGACCCTCTGCAACTCCACTAAGACGAGGAGCGAAGCTTGGTGAGCTCGGGGCTCTGTCTGTCTCCCACAATGGTGCATCTCGGGGCTCAACACAATGCATGCTCGGGGAAGAGAAAGTGTGGCCTCTGCCCTTGTCCCCAGCTTCCTCTCTGGCCACTCGCTCCTTTGTCTTCTGCTCTGCCGCCACAGGAGCCCCGTTTTCTCTCCTCTGGCAAGAGTGCCCTGTTTTCCCTCTGACAAGCTTCCACGTGTCCTGCTGGAGCCTGTCACCCCCCTCCCTCTGGGATGGGTGCCCCTCTCTGATTAAATGGCACTCAAACCAGGGTCTGGCCGTGTTGAGTCCTGCACAGGGGCTAGTCATCGCTGTTCTCTGTCCCGCGCAGCACTCAGAGCCGACCACTCTCCTACAGTGCACGACCATACCCCAACCCCAACTCACTGCCACTGGAGTCCATTCTCACTCCTCGTGACCCTGTAGGACAGGGTAGAACTGTCCTGGGGGTGTTTTGAGACTGACTTTTCTTTCTTTTATTTTTAAAATTTAATTTAATTTTTATTTTGATAGATCCTTTTATTGGAGGCTTTGACAGTTCTTATAACAATCCATACACCAATTGTATCAAGCACATTTGTGCATATGTTGCCATCATTTCCATAGCATTTTCTTTCTCCTTGAGCCCTTGGCAGCAGTTCCTCTAGACCATCACTTTTTATGGGAGTAGAAAGCCCCATCTTTCTCCTGAGGAGTGGCCACTGGTTTTGAACTGCTGACCTTCTGGGTTGCAGCGTAACTTGCAACCCCTGCACCAGCAGGACTTTCTTAAAGGACATCACACTACACTTCTTTTCAATGGTTCTTGTAATAAATAAACCAAGCAAAACTATTCGCCTCCCCAGCGGTCTGTTAGTTCTTGGTAAGTAGCCTTTTCTTCATGCCCATGGCATCTAGTAGGGTGCCTGGTGCAAACCAGTCCCTACTGTAGGCCGACTTCAGGCATAATCAGATGGCCCTCATGCACATGCCCTTGGTCACAGTCTTCATTGACTGATTTTTCAGAAGTAGATCCCCAACCCTTTGTTCCTAGTCCGTCTTTGTATGGAAGTTCCACTGAGTGCTGGTGAGCATCCCAGCGAGACACACGCCCCACAGACAGAGAGGTGGTAGCTGTGATTCAAGGGCATCGGCCAGGAATTGAACTTGGGTCTCCCGTATGGAAATAGAGACTGCAACCACTGAACCACCGCTGCCCTCAAGGCCGTTTCTGTTGAGTTGGTGTTGACCCATGGCAACCTCACCGTGAGTTCCAGGGCAGAACTGCTCCATAGGGTTTCCTTGGCTGTGCTCTGCAAGGAGGCAGGTGACCAGGCCTTTCGGGTTTGAGCCACCCACATGTAGCTTCCAAACAATCTCACTGCCATCGAGGCGATGACGTCTCATCGTGATCCTATAGGACAGGGCAGAACTGCTCCAGTGACTGTCAAGACTGTAACTCCTATGGGAGTAGAAAGCCCTGTCTTTCTCCTGAGGAGCGGCTGGTGGTTTCAAACTGTCGACCTTGTGGTGAGCAGCCCAATGTGCAACTACCGAGATTACTACATTTAGATTAGCAGTTGATCAAACACAACTCACGGTCACCGAGTGAATCCTGAGTCATGGTGACCTAAGTGCTTCATAAATGTCGGTGGAGTGAGTGAGAAACAAAAAAAACAAAACAGAAAACAACTCTAGTCCTTAGGGATTCAGTTTCTAAAAACCTACTTAAAAGTATTTTTAACGGGAGGGAGAGACTCACTACCATGACGTAGTATGACAGCGTCATTGAGTGCATGGATGACTATGTAAATGGATGGGTGGCTGGTTGGACAAGCTGAGAGGTAGATGGGTGAAGATACAGATGGGTGGATGGCTCTTCGCCTGGGTGGAAAAAGGCTGGGATTGGAAGGTTGAGGGGAGCGTTGGAGGAGGGGCTTTGACATCCCACAGAGGCCAGTGAACCTGGGTGGGAGCATCTGAGAAAGCGCCTCCCCCTGGTCCAGGTGAGGCTTGGGGAAATGCTGTTCTGGCATGTTACCACCGGCAGATCATGTGCTCCCAAGCAAGGTGCTGGGGGCCATTACTCATGCTGACCAGCGCCAAGGTTGGTGTGAGACAGGCAGCACCCAGGTGGAGGTGCTGCAGGCGCCGAGTCAGCGGGGGAGATGGGCTGCTGGGGCGTGGGCTTGACTGGAGAGAGTTTGGGGACTTGGGGCCAGGACAATGGACCCTCTTCCTCAAGATGTGTGTGTGTGTGTGTGTGTGTGTGTGTGTGTGTGTGTGCAGAGAATCCCCCAGAGAAGGGGAATTGAGGGCGGAGAGAATGACCTTGTAGGAGGAAGTGCAGGGTCCTGCCATCCCAGAGAGCGTGGCTGGGGCCAGTTCTGGGTCAGGTGTCGGGCATTCTTGTTCCAGAGGGGACGGTCTAAGGGCTCAGCTGATAACTAGTGAGGTGGTCAGTCAATTAGTCACTTAGAGAACACTATGTCCACAATCACCTGGGGGACAGATGGCCTGGTCAGCTATGTTGGTAGGTTGGTGTGGGTCCTGTGTACACCCTGCTGACTGAGACAAGGGAGCAGGGCAATAGCCGGGAAGGCATGGGGGTGTCTGGGTGCCACCAGACATGGGAGGGCCAGGAAGGATTACCCTACTGAAGCAAGAATTAGCCCCTCCAAAGGCCAGCGAAATCCATGCTTGGTCAAACAGGCTTGCCCCCGCAAGCTGTGCTCCCCTCCTCACGCCCCAGATCCCCAGACCTACCCCACCTCTCTTCCCTCTTTCCCCCTCTGGGAGAGCTTCGAGTTGTTAACGCTGAAGGTTCAGAAAGTGCCATGAGCGTGGGAGCGAGGTGGCGGTGAGCAGGCGAGAAGTGGAAGCAGGAGAACGGCTCCCTCCTGCAGGGACGGCCACGGGCTGAAGGAGGTGGGCTTCTGGGTAGCCACTAAGGGAGTAATCCCCTTCTATGCCCATGCAGAGTCCCCGGAGCCTCCCAGCAGAGAGCTCTGGGAACCGGAGAGACTCCAGCTCCTCATGCGCTGCCTGGGCCGAGTGTCGGCTCTGGGAACCACCACCCCCCCTCCGTGGCATTTTGGTTGCTTCCCTCCCCTCAGGATGGGGCTGTCTGGGCAGGCAGGGAGGGGAAGGGGTGGGCACAGGCTGCTGCTCACAGCACCACATGTCCTGGTAGGACAAATGTAAAAATATAAAAAGCCTCTGGTCTTAGGGCCAGATCACACGGCTCACGCGGCTGGGTGGCCTGTCACCTCGGCTGTCAGGCTGTTGGTGTCTGGGAAGGCTGAGGTGCTGGCTGTAGCCAGTGCTGAGGGAGCACTGGGCTTGGTAAAAGTATGCCTGCTGTCGGCAGAGTTCATGCTGGAGTGCTCTCGGGGACAGGCATGCTGCAGCCCCACAGGTGGGTCTGTGCAAGGCAGTCCTCTTATCCATTTCTCAGCTAAGGCAACAGGATCCTTCTGCACAGGCCACTGTCGGGCAGGGACACCCTTCTGAAAGATGTGGTGGTGGTGGTGGGAGGGGGGTGGGCACCAAACATTTGTCCAAACCCATCAGACTGGTTCACCCGAAAGCAGACCCTCATGTGAA
>NW_022104341.1:5453137-5455256 GCF_000313985.2 Echinops telfairi | reverse complement strand
TGGGCCAGCCTTGAATAAGGGGCCTGGGATGGCTGGGGCATTTTTACCAATCGCTCCCAGACCCTTCACCAATACTGGGTATCTTGAGGGGCCGGAAAAGGCTATCTCTCGGGTCTCCCTGGCAGTAAGGAACCTGCCCCTTGACTTCTTCCAGACTCTGCCTAATGCCCACAGATTGCCGCGGGGCTCCCCGGAGGCTCTGCTCAGCAGCCTGGGCCAGGATGAAAGTGAAGCTGTCAATAATTCATGGTCCAGCTCCCCTCACTTCCCCAGCTCGCTGCCTGTAAATATTTCACGGGCTCAACCGGGCAGAGGTGGCTCAGCAGAGACATCCGGGATAGGGCTCCAGGAAGCTCCCTCCTTCCCAGAGGCTCCCAAGGTGCTCCTGGCATGAAGAGAGACTCGCCCCAGGCTTGGGAGAAGGGCAGAGTCCACAGACTGACCAAGTATCTGGTCTGCCCCTTCCACAGGCATTCTGGAGAGAGGGCAAGCTGCTGGCCCACCTGCTAAGGACTGGCAACCCTAGATTGTGGAGCCAGCCAGGCTGCCCTCAGGGCTGCTGGCTTCCTCCCTTCCCATGTCCCCCAGGTCTCGTTCCACCTGCTGCCACAGGTCTCCTGCTCTGAATCAGGTCGTCATCATCCACTTCCGGCACAATGGGCCCAGCCACTCTGTGGCCACACACAGCCGAGGGTCTTTCTAAAAGACACGGCTGACCTCACTCCCTCTTCTCAGGCTCTTCTCAAACTCTGAATTATCCTTAGCACAAAAATCTACTTTCTTTATCCCAAACTTAGGGCTCTGCCTGACTTGGGGTTTGGGGGCCTTAGAGGTTCATGCCTCTGCCCCTTCAGCCTTCAGCCTATTCTCCCTGCTCATCAAACGAAACCAAGCTCACTGCCAAGTCAGTTGTGACTTATACCAACCCTATAGGGCAGGGTAGAATGGTCCCTACGGGATTCTGAGACTGTAACCCTTTGCAGGGGTAGAGAGCCTTGTTTGGGGCTGGTGGTTTTGAACTGCTGACCTTGTGGTTAGCAAGCCAATGGGTAACCACTGTGCCGCCAGGGCTCCCTCTCTACCCTCTCGTCCTTCACCATCCCACAGACTCAGCCTCTGTCCCACCGTGGTTCTATTTGCCCTCGGCTAGGGAGGGCTGGTGGTATAGGGGTGGTTAAGCACAAGGTACAGACCACCAGCAGTTTGAAGCCACCAGCCACTCACAGGGAGAAAGACCAAGCTGTCTACTCCCATAAAGAATTACAGTCCTCACAGGGACATTCTCCCCTGTCCCATAGGGCCACTATGTGTGGCCGTCCACTCAGTGGCAGTGAGAGAGAGTGGTGGGAGGTCAGAGCTCAGGACTGGGGGGTCTCTCAGTGATTCCAGAGTCACACGGCTGCTCTGGCCCAGGCTTATGTGCCTCATTCGCTGGAAGTGAGACACAGGATGGGGCTGGGTCCGGTGTCCAGCCCTGCCAACTACACGTCTCTTCTTTTGACCTTGTGCATGTTCTCCTGCACCTTGGTTTATGTCCATAAAGTGCGGATACCTACCTCCTCGGGCAGTCGTGAGACGTGGAAGCAGGTCTGTAAAAGGGCTTGGTTCCCTTGACAGCAGGTGCTCCAAGGAGGTGCTCCGGCGCTGCAGGGCTCTGTCTTGATAACGCCCTCTGTGACTTGTGGGCTGCGGTGTTTCCAAGAACAGTCGACACTTAGCCATTCTGGCAGGGGGACAAAGCCTTTGCAGGAAGGTCTCCCAGGAGGTAGTGCATCTGGGAGGCACCGAGACAATGAGGGAAGGAGGAAAACCCGACACAGGTTCACAGCACATTGGACCAGGGATGGCCCAAGGAGAACATGGGATGGCTCCCTGGGTGAGGCGTCTGAGCGCCAGCCCAAGGAAGCACTTGTCCATTGGCTCCTCTACCCTCTGACCGAGGACTGCCTCCCAGGCGTTAGTTCTCTGAGCTTAGGAAGCACGCAGGCGCCCACGGAGTCCACAGGACAGACAAGGGGAGGTTCCTGGCAAGGGCACTGGGAGCTGTGGCCAGGAGGCACAGAAGCGGGCAGAAGGAGACCTGTGGCTCTGATGGAGGAGGACCTGTGAGGGGCGGGGG
>NW_022104341.1:5446081-5453037 GCF_000313985.2 Echinops telfairi | reverse complement strand
GGAGGGGGCGTGGCCTTACCTTAGCCGCCTCCCTGACCTTCTCTCCTTCACTTATCAAAGGTCATTGATTGAACCTTCAGGCTTGCCAGGGAGCAACCAGATCCGTTGAACCTCGACCAGCCCCTCAGTCCTCCTACTCTGGAACCAACTGGGTCATAAGGCAGCTCTAATGGGTGGGTGGCAGTGGGCAGATTGGGGGAACAATGGAACTCAGGCGTGCTAGCCCTCTGGCTTCTTCTCAGCCGGGATGGTTGCCTTTCTTCATCTTCCCAAGACTCTTGGCCTTTTCGGCTGGCCTTAAAGGGAAAGAGCTTTGTCTTTCTGACATCATTGCCAATGGAAGTGCCTTAGTCGCCTAGTGTTGCTGCAACAGAAATACCACAACTAGGCTGCTTCCAGAGCCAGCATTGATCTTCTCACAGGACAGGAGGGTAAACGTCCAAAGCAGGGCCCCCACCTGCTCCCTCCTGTGGACCGGGCTCCCAGCTCTGCGCCTGCCAGCAGCCTTGGCCTTCTTGGCTTGCGGATGCTCTCTTGTCTCTGTGTCCATTCTGCAATATTTACAGCTCCAGAGGGATTAGCTTGAGAACCCACTGTACTTGGCTCAGGGAGGCTCAGGGAGCCCTGGTGACGCTGGGCTTTGAGCTGCTAACTGTAAGGTTGGAGGTTCAAGGCCACTACATACTCCTTGGGAGAAAGGTGAGGTTGTCTGTTCCAATAAAAATTTACAGCCTCAGAAACCCTCTATCGGGTCACGCCATGATGCGTCGCAGTGAACTGGACAGTGAGGTGGGGTCTTTGGTTTTGTACTTGGGAATGATCTGATTAGCATATCAAAAACTTTATTTCCAAACAGCATTATACCCACAGGTTTAGGGATTAGGATTCTAACACAATTTAGGGACACACAAACTCAATCCATAGCAGGGGGGAAGAAACAGAACCAGCAACCGCATCTCCAAAGGCTAGTAAGGGACCTCCTAGGGTCCGTATGAGCGCCTCCCTCCCTCTTTGAAGGAGAATGTATTTTCATTTCTCCCAGATACTTATACACATTTAGATATGTGTTCCTAAACACATGTATTTATGTTTCTAAATGCATATACGTAGTATGGAGAGAGGTTCTTTCTCTCTTTCAATTCACTCCACATAGTGGTGAGAGTAGCTATCTCTTTTAAAATAGTTTTATTGAGATGATGTAATTAGCTTATCATGCAATTCAATAGTTCAGCCATATTAAGAAGGGCTGTGCAGTCATCTCCACCATCAACTCTGGAACGTCTTCTACCTTCTTGTGCCATTGCTGTTGACTCACCATTTCCCACAGCTCCCTCCCCTCCCATGCCCCCAGGTAATTATTAATCCAGTTGTTGTCTCCATAGATCCGCCCATGTTGATTTCCTGTACAGCCCAGTAACAATGACCAAATAAAACAGAGAAAAACCTCAACTGAAAAGGAAGCAGAGAAGATGAAAAACCTAGCAAATATTCAAAAGAGGTCACAAGGAAGAGCCAATGACAAGGTGTCCCATCAATCCCAGCCCCACTATAGCCACTACAATCCACTTGACAAAGCTCTTTGTCTGATTTCAAGGCTGGTTACAGGTCTAGCCTATGGTCAGCGGGGATTCGCCAGAGGCTCAATCCATATAGAGATGTTGGGGTCCCCTATCATTCATAACATTTTGTAAACTGGGTGCTTAGAATTTAGGCTCTGGTGTGGTTTCCTCCTCCAGATTTAGACTTTATTGTTTACAATCTTTGGATCATACAAGGTGGTGTGGTTCTTCTTGTGGATTTAGCTGACGCCTTACTTAGAGGGCTGCTTGTCCTGAGACAAGCTTTTTTTTTGTGTGGGGGGGTGTAATAGCCACTTTATTCTGAGTGTCATCTTTAGGCCAAGGCTGTTTGCCCTAAGCAAGGACGATGTGACCAAGGGCATTTCTTTCCTGGCCCCGACAAGCTTTTGAAACCCCCAGGTACTGGTTTGTTTGTTATCTTTTCCTGATAGCCGGGTACCATCTGATTTCTTCATCACACTTTTCAAGAGTAGCTCTATTTGAATGTCCATCCATTCATTCATCTAGACTAGGGGTGGCGAAAATTTTATCTGCCAAGGGCATTTAGATATTTGTAACATTATTCCTGGGCCCGACTGGTCCAAGCTTTCATGAACTCAGCTCTAGTGGAATGGCCTGAGCGGCTTCTCTTTGGTGAGCTGTGTGATCTTACTTTATTCGGCCTCCAGCCAGGACCTTCCTCACCCCTGGTCTAGACAGTGTTTCCCAGACCTGGAACCCTAGCAAAAAAGGGGAACCTATTTATTGACCTTGTTTTGGAATTTCAGGCTGGAGTTGCCATTAGAAGACATGGTCTGAATCCTTTCTCAACCACTCGTTTGTTTTGTGTCCTTAGACAACCCCCCTTCATCCCTGACTAAGCTTTGTCCTCTATAAACTTGTTCTTAGTGGCCTCTGAGTGGATTGAAACGCACGCGAGCAGAATCAAACTGCTCCAAGGATTTCCACGGCTTCGACTTTCCAGAAAGAGACCCTATGTCAGATCTCCAAGGCGCCTCTGGATGGATTTGAATCCCCAGCCTCGCAGTGAGTGGTTGAGCGCTCAACTGGTTGGGCCTCCCATAAGGTGGAGAAGGATAGTAGTGGTAACAATGGCCTCATCGGGTGTAAGCAGACTAGAGTCTCACTGTAGAGAAGCATTGCAAAAAGTGGACTGCTGTAAAATGGAAGGCATCTACCTCCACCTTCTCATTCTCATCCTCTTCATCATCCTTATATTGGTCATCTTCCTCCTCTTCCTCCTCCTCAGCAGGGAAGGATACAAGCCCTCCAAGCACTGCAGGCTTCCCTGGCACTTACGGAAATGCCTGTCTGAAGGAGCCACCTGCACAGGCTACTGGAAGGAAATGGATTTAATTTATAATCGACTTCATTAAGGGTCCACTTCAAAATGGGTTCAGGGGATCCTTAACCCAAATATCCGCCAGACTCTCCTCTGGGACCTGCCCGGGCCTCCCCAACCATACATCGCTCGGTGATGTGAAAGAGATAAAGGCAGGAACTGCAAAGGAAGCAGCAGCTAATGAAAAATGCAAGCTAATTGTTGGTTAAAAAGCTTGATCTATTCTGGATGGGCTTTTCTAGGCTGGGGAGGGGGATGTGGGGTGGCCTGTGGCTGCTGTCAGTTTGTCAGGCAATTGTTTCCTGGAGTACCCACAGCAGGGTCTGGAGGGGGGTGGGGGGGCTTCCTGGGCAGGCAGCCAAATGGCTGCTTCTGCTGTCTGCACCGGGGTGGGGGGTGAGGAGGCGGGCGCTCCATGGAAGTTCTGGCTTAGGTAGTTGAAGTGCAATGTCCTTCTTTACACAGGCCTGACAGAGCCCTGGAGGAGCGTGGTTAAGTGCTCAGCTGCTGACCTTGGTTCAAACTCACCAGCCAGTCCGTGGGAGCACAGACGTGGCAGGCTGCTCTTGTAAGATTATAACTGAGAAAACCCGATGGAGCAGTTAGTTCTACCGCGTCCTACAGGGCTGCCATGAGTCATAGTTGACTCGCTGCACATAACAAGGAACAGTTGTGAGTCTACATGGCAGGCATGTGCTGTGCGTGTTGCAAACGTGTGTGTGCTATGAGTACGCTGCCGCAGCAGCAGCAAAATAGCAAGTAGCTTGTAGGGATCCTCGATAGTTGGCTTAGACTGGGCTCTCTAGAGCTCGGGGAAGATTCTAAGTCCATGGGTCAGATGTTAAGTTGGAGGCTTCTCCTGACTTGCACAGCTGTGTTTGGTTTGATTGACTAGAGAAACAAATCCAGTGACACTCATATATGTGTAAGGAAGAGTTCTATACCAAGAAATAATTTATATATGTATCCCAGCCCAGTCCAACTCAAGTCTGTAAGTCTGATGTTGGTCCATAAGGCCCTCTTCAGACTCATGCAGCCACATGCAATGATGCAGAATGCAGGACAGGCCGGTGGGTGTAGAGTCCTGAGGATCAAATGGTGGCGGCTCTGGCTCAATCAGGGTCAGCAAGCAGGAAGGTAAAGGCAGAGAGGGAAGGGAAGGTTCCCAGGACCCTCCTTTGAGAAGGTCACACCCACAAGGAGTCACCATCAGGCTGTGGCCTGATTGACAGGCTAAACTCCACCCCTACACTTTTATATCACTTCAAGTTGGCATGAAATTATGTGACTATCACAGTAGCTATGGGAAAGATGACAGGTTGGTGGCTGAAGAGGTAAATGAGTCCAAGGTCAGTAGAACAGGTTTGTGGCTGCAGAGGCAAATGAACCCAAGGTTGGCAGGCCAGATGGCAGGTCATTGATGGTTCTCAGGATTATCAGGCAAGATGGCAGGCCATTGGCTCAAGTCCACAGAACTTGAGGTTGATGGACTAGCTGCAGGATCCAGACCCAGCAAGAAAGCAAGCAAGCTTTTCTACAGTGGAGCAGGCCACCTCCCCAGGAATGTAACGTCAATTGAATGCATTAGGGTTATAACCTGAATAAGAGTGTTGCTTGCTGTCCATCTCATCTTCTTGCAACTGACTGACTGCTGACAGAAGATACCATTATAGAATCGATTGCATGGTGGTAAGTCACATCATGGGAATTACTAGGTCTTAACTGCCACATCACTAAGAATCCTGGTCCAGCCAAAATGACACAAACCTAACTATCACAGCAGCAACGATATACTCTTAATGGATTGGAGAAAACTTTTTGTAGGGATTGGCAGAGCCCAAGGTGGGAACACAACAACCTGAAAGAGCTAAAGAAAACCTTAGAGCATTGAGTTGCACTACTAAAAGACTGTACAGGCAGAATATTGAATGGTGCAAGAGTAATCAAACATAGAAGGAAAGAATACCCAGAGCTACTGTGCCAAAAATAACTAGTTGATATTCAATGATTTCACGAAGCAGCACATGAGCAAAAACCAATGGTACTGAAGGAAGAAGTCCAAGTCGCATTGAAAGCATTGGGCAAAAACAAAAAACAAGACTTCAGGTCTTGGTGGAATACTAAATGAAATGTTTCAACAAGCTGATAAAGCATTGAGAATACTCTCATCTGCTCCAAGAAAAATGGAAGACAGCTACGTAGCCATCAGACTGGAAGAGATCCATAACTGTATCCATGTCAAAGAAAGGTGACAAAAAAGATCGCTCACATTATAGAACACTATCAGTATTTCAGATGGATCTTGGCTCAAAGCAGAGACGACCAGAAAGATGTTTAGTTGCATTTTATTGACTGTGTGGACCATAGAAAACTATGGATAGACTCGAGAAAAGTGTATATTTCCACAGGAGAGGGAGAGAAGGACCAGACTTCAATCCAGTGTGCCAAGACATGAATACAACATACCGGCATAAAGCAGTGAACCAATAAAGAGGTCTGAAGGGCCGGCCCCGATCCCAACTACATGGACACATACACACACACACAACCACCACAGAAAAATGCACTTCAGAGGACAGTACTGAAGCTACAGCTCAGGGGGAGGAGCGTGTCTGATCAGAGCACACAGGAGCAAACGAAGAGGTAAGGAGAGAGAGTGGAACACATTCTGACCCACCAAGTCCCGAGGATGATATTCTCAGAGCTGCTGATGCATAGAGGACCATAGGGCCGGCCCCACCATGAGATACGACGTCCCTCACTGACCTACGGAGGACACGTGTGGGAATTGTGCCCTATCTGACCCCACCACATCTGGTGAAACACTAAGGACATGCAACAGAGCAGCAAGGGGAGCAAAGTGATGAAGTCCCCAGGGAATACCAAAAATAGACTTTGGGGACAGGGCATGACACCCCATCAGACTTGACTGGAAAACAAACAGACCTGAAACTATTTATAGACTTTTCTTTTTTTCTGTTGTTGTTTTGTTTTGCTTTGTCTTGTTTTTGTTCTTATTATTGTCTCTGCATGTCTACCTACATAAGATAGGCAGGATAAACAATCCAGAAGAGAAAACAATGGGGGGACTTCCGGGAAGTTGGCGACAGAGTGACACATACCAGAGGGACTCCGCAGAATCCAGCCCAGGAGAGTTGCTTAGAGGGAACTTTAACACAACTGGAACGCAGGTGGAGCATCATCAAGATAAGTAGGCACAGACCCACCGGGTTTTGAGGGGCTGGGAGCTTTTGGCTTACCTCAGTGGAAGCCGGCTGGGGCTTGACCTTGGCCCCACTTACCACCTCTGCCTCATGGTAGGGACTAAACTCTTGCAGCTCCACGGACGGGGAGTGGGACTCAGCTACATAGTTGATTTTCTTTCCCTCTCTCCCCTATATTCCCCCAGCACAGTCTAAACGGTCTTACTTCTTAATTTTTTTTTCTTTCTCCTCTGTCTCTTTCCTGTTCTCTCACACTCCACTGCTGACCTCCCGACCACTCCCCTTAGCCTAGGGCACTTATGCCTGCAACACACCCAGCTAGGTGAGCTCCACCCTGTGTAGCTAGCCCCAAGCCCTGCTTTCCCTCCAGGGAATACTCCGCCCAACTTCTCACTGGGGAATTCCTGCCTGTGTACCTGGGGGCATAAGGCAGCTTGGCCAACACTCATCAACATTCCAAACTGTTGCAGGAACCTCTGCCCAACCTCTGCAACACCAAAGCAGGCAACCCACCAGCCTTCTGGGGCACTCCCCTGATAGGGAAGCCACAGGAGGATAAAGGGGTAGGTTAATCCGATAGTAATAATTAGCTGTAGGCAGTTCAAAGACGCATTCCTACAAGTCCCCCAAAGAGAGCCAGTGCTCTTAGACTCCCTGGAAAATGGCACCTGACTCCTCTAAAACAATGCAACACAGACAGCCATCAGCCCCAACCACCTCAACAAAAAGCAGGAGAAACAAAAGGCAATGGCAGAAGATATCCCGAACATAACAACATACATAGAAGAAGCAGACATTGAGCTGCCACAG
>NW_022104341.1:5442496-5444782 GCF_000313985.2 Echinops telfairi | reverse complement strand
GGAAACACAGAGAATCCAGGACAGAAAAACTCCTCAAGACCAATAATGAGAGTAGCGATACCAGGGGGCAAGGGGAAACTGGGAGGAGAAAGGGGATGCTGATCGCAATGATCTACATATAGCCCCCTCCTAAGGGACAGACAGCAGAAAAGTGGATGAAGGGAGACATCGGTCAGTGTAAGACATGAAAAATAACAAACCATAAAATATCAAGGGTTCATGAGGGAAGGGGTTTGGGGGGATGAGCTGATACCAAGAGCTCAAGTAGACAGAAAATGTTTTGAGAATGATGATGGCAACAAATGTACAAATGTGCTTGACACATGGATGTATGTATGGATGGTGATAAGCACTGTTCCAGCCCCCAATAATATGATTAAAGAAAAAAAAAAGATTCTTGTGTTGTGGCGGCCCCACTGGGATTGGTTGGGCACATGTGTGCTTTGAGTGAGAAGTATATGACTGGCCCAGTCAATATCAGAAAGGGAGGGCTATTAGGGGTGTGGATTCTTGACCCAGTTCCAAAGATAGGAATGAAGGGTTGAGAAATTATATCAGATTACTTGATAAACTGATTGAAGTTGCAAGAAGTGGCCATTAGGATAAGCTTGAAAGTTAAAGGCAGAGATAACAGAGGAGCTTAGCGCAATGTCTGTGATTGAGTCTGGAAGAGGGTAGATAGAGTCATGGATTCTAGAATTCCAGAGACCTTGGAGAGCAGCCTCACTTCCCAAGACACGGGGGCACACTGGAGTCTAGCAAGGGAGGTTCCACTTGCCAAGGTCAGGCTGGAGGAGAAAGCTGGTCTCCTTGAAGGTGACCTTGGAGTTGCAGTTCAGTGTGAGTCATGGTTTGAGTAAGCTGGGTCAAGTTACTCTTCTTTGTTTATGATGCAGACATCTCATTGAGTGAAGTCCTCAAAGTTTCTTCTCTGCAGAGAAATAGATTCTTCAGGCAGACATGGTAGAAATCCAGGTGGCCACATGTATGTGGCTTGGAGTGACACAGACTTGGGCTCAAATGCTGGTTGTCACTCGCTAGTTTATATCTTTTGGGAAGCCTTTGCTGAACTCCTACACTAGGGTACATGCACTTCCCTATCATATAGTACTTCTCTACAAATTACATGGTGAAATTTGGTCATTTAGAATCAAGCAGTGCCAAATGGGTTTTCACTAGCGAGTCAGTCTGGTTGCCTCTCTGTAAGGTGTAATCTGCACCTAAGGCTTCTTTACGGTGGACAGTCTCTCTCTTTAGAGGATGGACTCCTCCAAGGTGAGAACCACATCTCTCCTTCCATGAACCCTTGACACCTCGGCCAGTGTCTGAAGCACCTGACTGACGTTTGTTTAAGGAAATGAACTCGCCTTTGGTGACTTCACCTTCCAGATCCCAATCTTCTCATAAGTGCAATAGGGACAGGCAGCAGTACCCACCTTGGGGTTATGGCTTTTCACCATAAGTGACAAGCCCTGCATAAGATCTGAAACACAGCCGGAGTAGGTGCTGATGCACTCCGCAGAGTGACTTCCCCGTCTGAGGGCTGCAGAGGGAAAATCCTGGTCTCCCACGTAAGAGAAGTGGAAAGTGATCCGAGGTTCAGGGTGTCCGTTTCTCCAGGGTTGCCTGGATCCCCTTTGCACGTGTTCTTCCCTTGAAATGTCTGTGTCCTGCGTTTCCTGGTAAAGAACCCGGGGCTGTCCTAGCTGGAGGGTTCTAGGGGCAGGAAGCGCTGATTTGAGGGAGATCTAGCTGGGGGTGTGGGTGTGTGGCAAAGTATGGAAAGAGGTGGAGGGGACACTTCTGTAAGAGAGTCTAAAGAGGTCCCTCTGTACACAGACGTAACTTTGGTTTTTATGTGCACTCTGAGGACAAACCAAGCAGAAATGAGTTAATGCAACAAGAGGGCTGGGGGTAGACTTAGAACAACATCCTGATGTTGCTCAAGACGGTTGTCTCATTTCTATCTCAGAAGAGGATTATTATTATTTTAGACAATTCCTGCTAGACGTGTCTAGGAGAAAATACAACCATGACGATCTTTCCATTCTTCCATTGCACTCTGATATAAGCAGGAAAATAGGAATTAGTCTTAAGAAAGGAAGGGCCGAAGACTTCAAGCACCAAAGGTGGGGCGAGGGGAATCATGTCATCGTGAATGAGGGTAGCCCGTGATGGAGACCCAATGCCCACCTGTAGACAACTGGACATACCTTGCAGAGGGGTAGTGGGGAGGAGATGAGTCACTCAAGGTTCAGTATAGCAATAATGAAACTCACAACCTTC
>NW_022104341.1:5440002-5441893 GCF_000313985.2 Echinops telfairi | reverse complement strand
AAAAAAAGAAGATTACACTGTCTGCTGGTTTATCACAGTGGCTTGCATGTTGCTGCAATGCTGAAAGCAATGCCACTGGTCTCTTAAATATTATCAGGGTCATTAGGATAGATAACTTTAAGTAGAACTTTCAGATAAGATAGATTAGGAATAAGGACCTATTTCCAAAATAAACCGGTCAGTGACAACCTTATGGATCAGAGTGGAACATTGTCTAATATAGAAAATGAGTCTCCCAGGCTCTCAAAATACAACCAGGGAAGAGCTGCCTCCTCAAAGTGAGTCAACTTGACTGACGTGAATGGGGCTAAGCTGTCAGGGCCTCCATTGGCTGATGTGGTGCGTTCCCAAATGAGCAGAAACAGCAGCAAACATTCAAAATGGAAATGTGGAATGTACAAGTATGAATCAAGAAAAATCGGAAGTTTCCAAAGATAAAACAGAACACTTAAAGATTGATATCCTAGGCAGTAGTGAGCTGAAATAGACTGGTATTGGTCATTTTGAATCTTAATATGTCTACAAGGTAGACCAGGAGTCCTGGTAGTGTAGTACACAACCAGTGTAGATGACCAGTGTAGTTACACATGGAGCTGATAACCATAAGTTAGTAGTTCGAAACCACCAGCTGCTCTGAGGGAGAAAGATGAGGCTTTCTACTCCCATGAAGAGTTCCAGTCTCAGAAACCCACAGGTCAGTTCTACTCTGTCCTAGGGGTTCGCAATGAGTTGGAAATGACGCCATGGCAGTAAGTGAGTGGGTGAGTGAGACAAGATAGACGAGTTAATACAAGTATTATTCAATTTTATGAACCAAGAACTAAAGCCAGCGATGAAGTAATTAATTCTGCCAACTCCTGCAGTCTGAAATTGTTCAAATATGCAATCAAATACATTGGTAATTACTGGTGTTTGGACTATGAAAGTTGAAAACCAAGAATAAGGATCAATAGTTGAAACATAGAAATGACACCAGATTGCATGATAGAATTTTGCAGGACCAATCCTTTTTCAACAGCATAAATAACCACTAGGCAGGTGGGCCTTGATGGATGTGTACAGAGATCAAGTTGATGGCATCTGTGAGGTGAAATTATAAAGACGCTCACTATCATCAACCAGAACAAGACCAGGCGCTGACTGTGGAACAGACCTTGAATTGCTCATATGAAAGAAAGCTCAAGCTGAAAGGGAAGAAAACCACAAGAAGTCGGTGAGAGCCAACGTATCACAGGGAGTATGTCCCACCTGCATTTTGAGAACTTAGATCTGACTCTTGAACACCAAGGACAGAAGAGCTAAGGAACTTTGGGATGACATTAAGAACATCATTCATGAAGAAGAGTCAGGAAAGTCTCTGAAACTTACTTTTGATGATAGAGTAGCTTAAAGCACATGGACGAAGTGTGTATGTATAAACAGAAACTCTGATGGTGCAGTGGGTATGCGTTGGGCTGCAAACCACAGGTCAGTAGTTTGAACTCGCCAGCTGCTCTGCCGGAGAAAGATGAGGCGTTCTGCTCCCATAATGATGTACTCATGCATTTTTAACTGAGTTCCTTTTCAGCCCTTGATGACCCAGACCCCATACTTTAGACTACCTGGAGTTTAGATGTTGTCTTCTTGAGGCATACAGTATACCACATAGGCCACATCAGAAGGGTCTGAGTCAAAAACCCCATTAAGTGAACTAGGTTTTGCCTTAAACACACTTGTTACAGATTAAGGAAACTGACATAGTCGTTGGGATTCAAAGTTGTAATATCCTACTTAGAGGAGAAGAGGACTGCTACCCAAGGTCGTGACTTTGTAAATCACTGGACTTTGGTTTAGACCCCTTGATTTTGAGATGACTCAAGTATAGACAGCTGAGTTAGTTAATTGTGTCAGT
>NW_022104341.1:5430187-5439292 GCF_000313985.2 Echinops telfairi | reverse complement strand
CCACATATAAATATCCCCCTTATTTCATCAGCACTTTGAATCCTATACCGTTGGCTAGTTTAATGATACTATTATTAGAATTAGCAAAGGCCCCATGGAGATTGCTTAGGTTGTCTCTCACAAAGCTGGTAATGCTGCTGCTAAAGTGGAGCAGGAATAAATATGTAAACCTTAAGCATATCCACGGGTTTTGAGCTTTTATTCAACCATAAGTACTAACATAAGAACAATTTTTATGATGTGGCCGTGCTTAATACTTAACCCCCATGAAGGGATCACCTAAGGTATGGGTGTTCTAGCAAAGTGTAGTGAAAAAAGCAGATGGTACCTGGTTATCAGAAAGAGTAGCATCTGGAATTTTAAAAGCTTATCTTAAAACAAGAAGCCATCTAGGTGAGATATCAGCTAAGTCCACATGGAAGAGGCACACCAGCTTGTGTGATTCAAGAACTGTAAACAATAAAATCCAAGGTCAGCAGAAGGAACTGTATTAGAGCTTAAATTCTAGGTTACAGAAGGCTATGGATGATGGTGAGAGCCCAAAATCCATTTGGAGAATTCCTGCTGGGATTACACCTCCATCGAATTCCCTTGGACCATTAACTAGAGATGTAAATGGCTTTGTCCTCACACAGAATGCATCAGAAGATGGATTAACGCGTATTTACATTTTAACATCTTACTGTTTGTTTTCCTTTTGACCGGTTAGAATTTATTCTGGTTTTTAATTATTAATAAATTAATAATTTATTCTAGTATTTCATTATATCTACTTTCTTTTTCCCCTACTTCCTTTTGGATTGAGGTTTTCTGGGCTTTATTTTGTTCCTGAACATGTTCCTGAACAATGTATATCATAGGATCTTATTTGTGCTTAAAGGCTTTTATATATGCATTTATGTATAAATACATGCAAGAATTGATGTCATGGAACGGTGGCTTTAGTGAAGAATATTGACTATATTATGAATGGCCTGAAGACTCAACAAATGAGTCTTAGAAGAACTACAACCAGGACGTTCCTAGAAACAAACGTACTTAGGCTGTGGCTGGCTTCCTTTGAATACAGCCTTAGGAGAGACTAGAGGAGAACATCGTGGTTTGGCAAAACCTAGAAACGCCCTCGGTGAGGTTGTAAAACAGTCCAAGTGAGCCGACAGAGGCAGACCCTTGACAGCTGGATGGACACAGCGACCGCGACAATGGGCTGACCCAGAACAACGACTGGGAGGAGGGCACAGGGCTGGGCAGTGTGTCGACTGTTGTACGTAGGATGGCACGGGCTGGAACTGACCCTATGGTCCCTACCCACGAAATAAACACAGTGCTCGCTGAAGATCCGATGACATGCAAAGGGAGACATCAAAAGTCCATCGTCACCTTTATTTCATAGTAATGGATTGTCTACTTATAACTTCTTTTGAATATCTACATTATGTGTGTATTTGGTCTTTTTCTAATTTATTGTATGAGTTATTACATCAAAACTAGATATTAATTCTCTATGTGTTATATGTGTTGCAAATGTTTTTCCCAATCTCTTTTTGCTTTTAACCTTGTTTATAAAATCTTTTGTTATGCAAAAGTTTGAATTTTTAATTGTCAAACCCATCAAGTATTTCCTATATAATGTGGGAATGATGTTTTCTTTAGGAAGGCCTTCCCCAAACCAAGACTACAAACAACTTTCTAAATAGTTTCATTTACATTAAAATTCTTTTTTCACTTCTGATTTTGTTTTTAACATATTTGCAATCAATTTTGGTTAGTGGTGCAAACCTAGTCCTTATTTGTAATGTCAATGACTTAGATTGACAAATTCAAATACTAGTGAAGATAATTTCATATAGTTAATACATGTTGAGCTTTAAAATTGCATGATGACATCTTTGTAGTATTTTATAGCATTCTTTAAAAAAATTTTTAATAAATCATTTTATTGGGGGGCTTACAGCTCTTTTGTGAGGGTGTGTGTGTGTGTGCGTGTGTGTAAGAAAGAGATTTATATGCAAGAGCAATTAAACACTGAAAAAACATCGCAGTGGAGGGAGGGTGGGGTGCAAAGGGGGAACCTATTACAAGGATCTACATATGACTCCCTCCCTGGGGAATGGACAACAGAAAAGTGGGTGAAGGGAGACATCAGACAGTGAAAGATATGACAAAATAATAATTTATAAATTATCAAGGGTTCATGAGGGAGTGGGGAGCAGGGAGGGAGGGGAAAAATGAGGAGCTGATGCCAGGGGCTTAAGTGGAGAGCAAATGTTTTGAGAATGATGAGGGCAATGAATGTACAAATGTGCTTTACACAATTGATGTATGGATTGTGATAAGAGTTGTATGAGACCCTAATAAAATGATTAAAAAATAAGGAAAGAAAGAAAGAAAACATCCCATCCCAGTCCAGATCAAGTCCATAAGTCCAATATTAGCCCATATGTCCAATACCAATCTATAAAGTCCTCTTCAGACTCACGAATCACATGTAATTTTGCCAAATGTAGAAGATCACAGGCCAGTGGGTAGAAAGTCTTTGGATCCAGTGGCAATGGAAACATCTCAGTCTTACAGCTCTTATAACAATCCATACATTAATTTTATCAAGCACATTTGTACATATGTTGCCATCATCATTTTCAAAATATGTTCTTTCTGTTTGAGCCCTTGGTATCAGTTCCTCTTTTTCCCCTCCCTCCCACCTACATGGACCTTTGATAAATTATAAATTATTATTATTTTCATATCGTACACCTCCAGCTGTTTCCCTTCACCCACGTTACTGTTGTTTGTCCCCCTGGGGAGGTGGGGGGAGTTGTATGTCAATCACCGTAGTCGGTTCCCTGTTTCTCTTCCTTCTCTCCCCACTTTCTCCCAACTCCCGTGTTATCGCTACTCCCATTGCTGTTCCTGAGGGGTTTATCTGTCCTGGATTCTGTGTGTTGAGAGCTCTTATCTGTACCAGTGTACATGTTCCGGTCTAGCAGGATTGGTAAGGTAGAACTGGGGTCATAATAGTGGGGCGGGGGTGGGTGAGGGAGGAAGCATTAAAGAACTAGAGGAATGTTTTGTGTTCCCTCAGTGCTATGCTGTACCCTAACTATCTCATTCTTTCCTTGTGACCCTTCTGTGAGGAAATGTCCAATTGTCTATAGAATGGTTTTGGGTCTTTACTCCAACCCCTATCATTGGCATCAATATATTTGTTTGGTTTGGGTCTTCTGATGCCTGATACCTTATCCCGTCGACACCTCGTGATCACACAGTCTGGGGTTCTTCTTCCATGTGGGCTTTGTTGCTTCTCAGCTAGATGGCCACTTGTTGATCTTCTAACTTTTAAGACCCCAGACACTATATCTTTTGATAGCTGGGCACCATCAGCTTTCTTCACCACATTTGCTTATGCACCCAGTTGTCTTCATTGATCAGGTTGAGAAGGTGAGCATAACAGAATACCAGGTTATTAGAACAAAGTGTTCTTGCACTGAGGGAGTACTCGAGTAAATACCCTGTGCCCATCTGATACCTTAACAGGGGGACAGCACTGGAGCCACAGAGTGGGAATTGTGCCCGATTTAACACCGCCCCCACCCCCTACCCCCACACACATACACTGGAACAAAACACGAATGGAGTGCAGCAGAACAGCAAGGGGAGCAAAACAATGAAGTACCTGAGGAATCCCCCAAATAGACCTTAGAATCTGTGGGCAGGGCATGGCACTTCACCTGATCAAATTGGAAAACATTCAGAGGGGTCAGCAGACAGACCTGGAACTAGTTATAGAGCTTTCTTTCTTTCTTTCTGTTTGTCTCCTTTTCCCTTTTCCTTTTCTCATGTCTATCCATATAGGATAGGCAGGGTAACTGATCCCAAGGAGAAAACAATGGGGCCTACAGCTCTGGGGTACAGGGTGGAGGTGAGGGCATGGGGGAGGAGGAGGTGAGAGAAAGGGAGGGGGGGAGCCAATAAACCCAGGGACAAGGGAACAATAAGAGATCTAAAATCGATGGTGAGGAGGGTGCAGAATGCCTGATGGGGTCTGATCAAGTGCAATGCAGCTGAGAGGAATTACTGAGATCCAAATAAAGGTTGAACATGATAGTGGGACAGGAGTAAGTAAAAGGAAATAGAGGAAAGAACTTGGGGGCAAAAGACAGTTGTAGAGGTATACATATAGGCATGCACATATGTAAATCTATTAATATATAATGATGGGGACATAGGTCTATGTACATATATTTAAATGTTAATCATTTTTTAAGTACAAAATTTTCATAATAAAAATTCAAATAGTGCAGAATACATAGTGCTCGAAATGAAGATCACCCAGCGGTTTTTTCCGACAAGGATGCCTCATGTTGGTTCTTTGTACTTGTCTTTTGTAGTTTACCTCCTTGCGTCCTTCTGTCCTTGATCTGCCCCACCACCGGGCAGCCTTCGCCCGCTGTATGTGGTGGCATTACCATGAGTCGGAGCCAACTTGCAGGCTGCTAATTGCATTCCTTGTACACATATTTTTCCAGAGCGCTGCCCTTTTCTCGTTGACTTTCAGATAGCTACTCTTCATTCATTAAGATACTAACCCTTTGATTGTCATATATATATATATATATTCCAAATATCTTGGAAGTTCCCTTGTAACGATGACCTATTAAATCGCAGCCTGATTGCCTTTTTCCAAAGGGCAACAGGAGATATTGGAACAGAGCACTGAGCAGGCAGTAAGAAGCGCCAGCTCCATGACTGGACACACCCTCACCTTTGGCAGGTCATTCCAAGTGTCTGCACTTTCGTCTCCTCATCTGCAAGACCCAGGGGGCTGTGTGAAGGTCTCTAGATTCTGTGACTATATTCGGCAAAATGGTTCTATTTCCGGGACAGGTCATGGCCAAGTCACATCATGAATTACACAAGGTTAACGTCAAACGTTCCCAGAAAATGTCATGAAGAGATCATGGAAGTTTCTCAGGAACGTTTTGAAGTCCTCTGATATGGTGCCCAAGTTCCTGTTATTCCTTCTGACCCCTGGTGGGCATGTGAAAACAACGGCATTGAACCAACTGGCTGGGAAGCAAGGTGAGAAGTAGCTAAGACAAGAAAGACGCATGTCTGGGGCGCAAACAGCCCACTGTCCCCAGTGGGGACACAGAAGGACTGTAGAAGTGAAGACAAGAGACCTAGCATCCTAGGCAAGTCGCTTTCCTGATCTTGGCCTTAGACTTGGTCTAAAAAGCAGGTGGGAGGATGGAAGGTGAGGGTAGGTAGATGGTGACTAAGAGTTGTTGAGCCTCCTTCTGGCCCTACTTTCTGTGATAGGCCAGGCAAGTGACTGGCATGTGCTCCTGTGGGTGCTGGGCTGGCAGTTTAGTGCGTCTGGTCTCCTTCCCTGGTCTTTGCACATGGTATACAGCAGTTCTTTCAGCGATGTGTGTGTGTGTGTGTGTGTGTGTGTGTGTGTGTGCCTGAGGAACTTGCGAACAAAGACTTCTCCACAATTTTGAAATATAATAATAATAAACATCTTAATTCCTCCTCCAATGGGTACTAATTATAGAAGAAGAAGAAGAAAAACAGAGTGACATTTATAAAGCAGGTTGCCTGGACCAGTTGCCGTTGTTTCCACAAGTAAGGTAAGCACAGGCTTAATTGTGCTTACCCGATAATCTGTAGAGAACAATTTCACGTGGATGAAACAAGTGTGAAGCTGTTTACCAAAGACTAGTAAGTAAGCACAACTAAGCCTGTGTGTAATTTGCTTACAGGATCCTCCATTGACGTCAGGGATGACACACTTGGAAGAGCCTTTGACCCTGAGGAAGGTCCTGGGAGGTGGGGAGAGAGACAGAAGGTAACCAGACCTGGAAGCAGAGTCTTTGATGTGGTGAGAAAAAAGATGTCACCATGCACGACGGATCAGTTAGTATGCATACCTTGCTTATTGGGTAACCCAGCGCTGGTCAATTCCATCTCCTGATGATCTCTTGCTTGTCAGAGTAGGGCTATGCTGCCTAGGTTTTCCGTGGCTGATTTTTTTCAGAGGTACCTCACCAATCCTTGTTTCGGAGGTGTCTGTGGAGAAGCGCAGCGCTCCATCCTTGCGGTCAATGCCCAAGCATTAACTGAATCGTAATCATGGGAGATGGCGGTGGTTGGCATCTTCCCCTGTATTGTGTAGACCATTCTAGTGGCCACGCCAGTGGCTAAGAGCTGAAAGAGAGTTGGAAGGTTGGCATTCTGCTTCTCAGAGGTCGCAGCCTCGGGATCCCTGTGGGGGAGCTGCGCCCTGCACATGAGGGCGGCCCAGCGTCAGAGCCAACTGGACAGCACCCGAGAGCAACGACAAATCTCCCCTCTGTGTGTGTGGTTCTGTTTCCCCCTGCGGATACAGGGGGCGCTGCACATGCAACGTGGGACCCTGAATGTCTTCCTGGTGGAAGACCTACTTCTCTGTTTCATTAAAACAAAACAGAACAAACGAAAAAGAAAAATCCTCCGGAAGGGTTATTTAAAATCTTGTAAAATAACAGTGGGGAGGGGTATTTTGCCATGGGCGTGATTACGGACTCTGTTTTCAAACTTCGCTCCTTCATTTCTAGAAGGAAGGGGCCAGAAATGACCATCTTCTCTCTCCACTGATTGGGCGGGGGCTCCGAGGGCTGAGGGGCCTGCCCAGGGACACAGGGAGTCCGCGGCGGGATCAGGACTCGAACCCTCGTGCCCTGAGTCCATGTTGGACGTCCTCGCATTCGCAGGTCAAGTCTCTTTCCGCTCAAGTGCAAAAAGGAAACTTGAGGGAGGCTAGCTGGCAGCCAGATTTCAGAGATGAGAGGTCAGGGTCGTTGCTGGAAGGAAAGCGAATCCTCTAATCAATCCAGACATCATTTATTTATAGAGGCTCAAAGAAGATGCGCATCAGCAGAGGCGGAGGCAGGGCAGGCGGGCGGGATGGGAGTGGGGGCCGTCAGGAAACATCAGCTCTCTTTGAAGCAGGAGTCAATGGTGCCCTGATGCAGGGACGCTGGGCAGGTGGGACGCTGGCCCAGGCTGGCTCCCTGTCTTGGCAGAAAGGCGTCGCTTAAGTTGATGGGATGGGCCGTGGAGAATCCTCCTTCCTCTGGTCCGTGCATTTGGTTCCTTAAAGGAGCTGCGATTTAGCTGCGGCTCTCACCCAGCCCTGACTCCTAGAACAGAAATAACCTGAAAGAAACCGCTGTGTCTGCCAAAGCAAATGGTGGGTTTGGTTTGGCTCCAGAAAGCACCGTCCGGGCTTGCTTTTTCCAGGGCTGATCTGTCCAGTCCGATTTTGCTTCTGCTTGAAACTGCTGGGCTTCCTGACTTGGGCCATCAGGGCTGGCGGCTATCTCTCAGTAACTGAAGTCATTCGCCCATTCAGTGCCCTCACCCAGCCCGGGGGAGGCCAGGTGGGCCACAGTGAGGGGAGGTGGAGAGAACGCTTCCCTGGGCGTCAAAAGCCCCAGGTTTCCATTCATTCGGCCACAGCACAAGGGCAAACTTTCGCAGGCATATTCTTCTCTGCTAAGGCTCCTGGCTCTTTGTTCCAAAATAGAGGTTGGAGTCAATGACGTGCAGGGTCTATTTTGGCTCTGGTGCCCCATGGTTCTGTGAGAGGTAATATCATTTCTAGGTCAGGCAGATGGACCCTGGAGCTGGACTGCTGGCCCTGAATGCTGTCTCCATCACTAACCGGTGGTGTGACGGATTAAGAGGAAGCCACTCTGCCCTCGTTTGTCTCCTCTTTTGTTGACCTGTACAATGGGGACCGTCTTGACCCCACTCGAGAGTTATGATCATTCCATGGGCTCATTTGGTGACGCAGCAAGTGCTTGATACGTTGCTCAGCAAATGTGGCTGAGGAGCTTGGGAGGAGGCAGAAGTGGCAGCAGGTCGGACTCCTCCCTCCCAGAAGGGGCGCAGCTCGGAATGCACACTGGCAGTAAGGGCACGCCAACCGTTTGTTTCCGTCTGAGGATGGCTGAGATTCCATAGGGCATCGCCATGCGCATGAGTAAGGCCGTTAACGGACTCCGCCGCCGGGCTGGCTCTCTTCCAGGAAATAACACTAGTCACTAACTTGGGAGCTTCCCGTAGCGTGATTTCAGGGGCTCCTAGCGCCCACCTGCAAGGTCAGTGCAGGCTACCATCCCAAGCTTAAGAGTCGAAGCCCAGCACACGCTGGGGTTTGCAGTAGAAGGGGAGGACTAGCCCCCTTGCCCCGTTGCTGGCTTCTCCAGGCTGCCCCTGGAGCAGGGCCCCCGCACAAAAGTCTCAGCCTTGGGGGTGACTGTGTTTCAGGTTGCCCTGTGGAACACAGAGTGACGGAGACTGGGGAGACAGACTGCCTTTGTGTTGGGGTAATGGGGCGTGGGTGCCTTTAAGAACCGATTTTACCCCCCTGAGATGACGCCCTCTGGCTATCTATTGTGCCCGGAAATGCAACCCCTCCACGGCTCACCTTCCCGCCTAACCAGAGATAGACCTAGAAAGCGAACAACCACACGAGGGAGGTGCACCCTCCTTAGAACAGCCAACAGTCGTCGACTCCAAGGGCAGCCGTTGCCCAGGGACCCCCCTCAGATGCAGCCGGAAGAGAAAGAGAGGCGGGCGAGTGGAAACAATGAACACAGGCAAGAAGCGGGAAGAACGCGGTCGCTGGATGGGGATTGCAATCAATGGCATGAATGAAAATGTACAGGAATTGTTGAATGGACAAGGTTTGGGGGATTTTTTTCTTTTTTGGCTCTGTAGAATTTCACCCAAATCACAAAAAGCTTTTTTAAAAAAATCAACCTTAAATTCTGATTTTTAATGGTCATATAGAAAAAAAAAATTGAACTTACTATGCTTGGGAAAATCACTCCCTTATTGTTGAACATGTAGGTCATTTCAAATTCTATTAAATCATTACATATATCTTCAGCTAGTAAATAACATGTTATCTCAGTGTATCAGAAGCTCTGAAATATGTATACTGCGGTCGGCATGCGAAGTTGGTCTAGTTTTTGAGTAAGATTTAAGAGCTATAGAATTAGTCCTGCCCTTTGATACCATCATTCCACTTTCATGGGCACACTCCAAGGATCT
>NW_022104341.1:5427161-5428775 GCF_000313985.2 Echinops telfairi | reverse complement strand
CCATCCATCCATCCATCCATCCCTTTCTCAAGCATGTAGTTTTGGGTCATTGTGTACGGGCACTCTATTCAGTGACAGGGATACAGCAAGCAAAGACATTGGAGCACAGGTTGTTATTGCAGAGATGGGCAAGGAAAACACTGGACTTCAGGACACTGTGGTGAGAGCTGTCACAGATTTGGACTAATCGTATTGACAGCAGCATGAGGGGGATGGGACCCCTCTGAAGGAGCGGATTGACACCTGAGTCTTGAGGAAAGAGTAACCTGATGAAGAAAATAAAGAGACCTCGTGTTCAACAACATATTTGTGGAACCACAAGTAATGGCTTTTCGGAGCAATAGCATTTGATCGATTAGTTTGGAAATAAGACAACTAAAGCCCTGAAGTCGCTTCCAGAAGAAATACTCACAAGCTAGCCGTCCCCATTTTGTAGGCACTTGGCTGGCTTTGTTACCTTGAAGCCCATCGAATCCTTTGAAGTCGACGCTGCCATCCTCCCTGGCTCCATATCATTCCAGGTTTTGGAAGCACACTGTTCGTTTTCTTCTCCAAATGGCCCATAGAAAGAATCAGGACACGGCCAAAACCAGAGGCCCGGCATGGCCCTCCTTTGGAGGCTGCTCTACGGTGTCCACAAGGACTGCCCGAGGAGCTGCCAAATAGCTGCCTGCACTCAGTGTGTACCCATCCACACCTCGCTTATGGTCCTAGGTGGTAAAGAGCAGGTCGTTGTGTGAAAACTTACATTCTGCAAATATGGGGAATGGCCACATCAGGTCACACAATGAGGAGTGACTATACGATTACATATCTGTTAAATGACATCATTACATAACTGCCAAAGCACTGAGGACCCGGATCCAGAGATGTTGTGAGATCGCTTTAATCCACGCAGCCAGTGTTCATTTTCCTTCAAGCATCAGTTTGACTGCTCCTTGTGAGTCATCGATGCAAACAATAGTTGGGGTGGATTCTTTCAAAAACAAAGCAAACCCACTGCCATTGAGCACCTGCTAGCTCATAACAGCCTTGTAAGCATAGTCAAGAACTCCCCATGTGGGCCTCTGAGACTTTATTTCCTTATGGGTGTAGAAAACCTCGTCTGTCTCTTGAGGAGTGGCTGGTGGTTTTGAACCGCTCACCTTGTCGCTAGCAGCCCACACATAACTGTAACACCGTGCTATTGTCTAGCTGTGAAATGTCGGATACGGGGATCATTGATAAGTGGGCAGTGGGTGTATTGAGTCTTCTGGTTTATCACCAGGGAATTTTGCTAGCTGGGCAGTATTGTTTTCAGTGATGTCACTGGTTTCTGAGGGGGTCCTGCTTACAGTTCTGGAAACTCTGGGACATACTAGCTGAAGACTCATTAGCCATCCCCTCCTGCCTCAGGAATTTCTACTTGGATCTTCTCCTGAGAACTGGAGATTATTGTCCATTATGAGCAAAAACCAATATATTAGGAGCTGTCAAGCCGACTGTGACTCATGGCCACCCCCACCCCCGTTGCAGAGTAGAGCTGGGCTCCTTAGGGTTTTCCAGCCTGTACCCTCACAGGAGGGATTGGCAGCCTATGGCTCCAAGTCCCCTGAGTGGCCTCAGAACCCCGCC
>NW_022104341.1:5419927-5424486 GCF_000313985.2 Echinops telfairi | reverse complement strand
ACTCTTCCCTCGGGTGTTTTTTAAGAAGACCTTCAGGCCTATGTTTTAAGGCATCCTTATCAGAGAGACCTTTGATGGCTACTTCGATAACACACACTCTTTTACCAACTCTCATGCCCATGGTTTGCCTTATCACTCTTCAAAATTCAGATTACAAACTGTCATTAAATGCTTACTATTGACCGTATCCTCTTGAGATTGAAACTTTGATTCATTCACTTCATCTTCGGTATTTAAAATAGTCACCCTCACATTGTAAGTGCTCAATCTGTATTATTTAGGTTAATGAATTAACTAACAGATTGATATTTTGACATTTTAATATATGACCTTTTTCCCTTCCTCATGTTTTTTTTTTTTTAATCCTTGAAGCTTAAGAATTTCAGCAAATGTCTTGAGATAGAGTTGAGATCACCGATACCTCCTTCCGTGTTTAGCGTCCAGAACCCAGAGCACCCACTCTGAGGTGCTGCTGCACACCGCCGAGCAGTCGTGCTTTCCTTTGATTTGCTAAGTCGTATTTAACTGTAAGGACATTCGGAGTGCCCATAATTTTCTGGAGATTATGGATGAAGCTGCTATGAATATTTGAGAACAGGTTTTTGTGCGAACATAAATTTTCATTCTCCTTGAGTAAATCTCTAGGCGTGGGATTGCTAGGTTGTCTGCTAAGTGTTTGTTCAGCTTAATAAGCAACCGCGAGACTGTTTTCTTCCGTGGATGTAACCGCTCACGTTCCTCCCAGCTGCTCTGCCTCTTCACTAGCATTTGATTCTGTTTGGGCGTTTTATTCATGTTTGCCGTTCCCGTAGGTGTCTTTTTAGGGGTTCATTTCGTTAATGACGAGCACTGATGAGTACCCTATCGTGTGCTCATTTGTTGCCCATCTACAATTCCTCAGTGCAGTATCTGTTCAAGTCTCTTGCCCCCTGTCGGAGTGGGTGATTTGTTTCCTTCGTGTTGGTTGTGAGCGTCTCTACACATACCTGATACAGGTGCTTGGTCAGCTATATGATGGCCAATCGTCCCTTCCACTTGGTGGATTGTCTTTTCATTCTTTGAAAAGGCCCTTTCACAGAGCAAACGTGTTTCAGTTTTTCCAAAACTGTGCCTTTGTTGCCTTATTTGAAGAACTCTGCTCAACCCAAGATGACCGAGATTTTTCTCTCAAGTTTTATAATTTTGTATTTTAGTTTTAGGGCTATGCTAGATTCTAAATTATTGTTGTGTATGGTATGAGGAATGGGTTGAGGTTTCTACTAGTTTGTATATGGATGTCCAATGATTCCAGCACCATTTGTTGAAAAGACTAGCCCTTTGGAATTGCCTGTGTACCTTCACAGCCAATGTCTTGGCCATCTGTGTGTGGCCCTACATCTGGACTGTCCATTGTGCTCCAATCCCTGCGTCCGTTCCTCCATCAATGGCACGATCGGCAGTTGCAGGTCTAGAGTAAGTCTTGCAATCAGGTAGTGTGAGTTCCCCAACTTTGCTCTCTTTTAAAATTGTTTCAGCTTTTCTAGTTTGTTTGCACTTTTAGCAGAAGTTAAAGATCATCTTGTGGACATCTATTTAAAACATCCTGCTAGCATCTTGATTGAGAGGGTATTAAATCAATCTGTTGAGGAAAATGGACAGTTTAATAATGCTGAGTCTTCTGAGCCATGAACAAAGCACACAAGCCTATTTATTTAGGCCTCCTTTAATCCTGTAATCAGTGTTTTAGAGAGACAATGCTAAGAATTTTTTGGTTTGGTGTCAATGGAAATAGCGACCAACCTTTAAAATTTCAAGGACTCATTGCTAGTATGTAAGAAAGGAGCTCTATTGGTGTAGTGGGTGAGGTGGTGGGCAGCTAAGCAACAGGTCAGCAGTTCGAATCAACCAGCCACTCAAAGGGAGAAAGATGAGGCTTTCTGCTCCTGCGAAGATTCAGCTTCAGAAACCCAGAGGGACAGATTTAATCTGCTCCTAGGATAGTTATGAGTCAGAGTTTTGAGGGTCCCCCCCACCCCAGTTTATAGAAATACCATTTCCACAATGTTTCTTATTGAATTGTATAATATGTGAATTGCATACAATAAAAAAGAGAAGAAAAAAGAAATGCAATCAAGTTTTATGTGCTATATGTATAATTTTGTATATCAATCTTGTATCCTGTGACCTTGATAAACTTGCTCATTGGTTCTAGGAAGTTTTTGTGAACATTCTTTGGGCTTCTGTAAGGGTTTTTGGGGCGCAAAGCGGAATTAAAGATCCAATTGGTAAAGTTTTAGAAGCAGGCTTTATTGAGAAGCTTGCGGACGGGTTCAATAACTCACGTATTGAGCTAATGAAACCGCACGAGGGGAATTTCTGGCTGCGTTTTTATATCCCCTGGTGGCAGGCACAGCTGCACACAGGGACTTCAAAGGGAAGCACTCATTAATTTTATCTATAGGTCCGGGATGGGTGGAATAAACACATCTTCAAGGGATGCAGGGAAGTGGTCGTTAATCTTATCTATAGGTACCGGGGTAGGTGAAGTAAACATCTTCAAAGAACATTCTTTCTCAGGGATATCTGGTTTTCAGCGAGGGGAGGGGAGGCCGATGTGAGGGAGGCCCATGAGAGGTGAGTTCTGAGAACCAAGAAGGTGCCGGATTCAAAATGGAGTCCCTTGTGCCAAGACCAGGCAGCTTCTTTATGTAACCAAGCACTTCGCTTACAGATAAAGGCAGCTTTATTTCCCCCTCCTTTTCATTGCTGTGACGTGTAGACTAGACCGATCAGCATGATGTTGAACAGGGGTGGCGAGGAAGACATCCTGCTTGTTCCCAGTCTGAGAGAGAGTCGTTCTTCTACTATCAAGCATGATGTTAGCTATGGGCTTGGTTTGCTTGGTCTGTAACTCTTTGCCAGGTCGAGAAAGTTCTATCTACTTCTAGTTTGCTGAGAATTGTATCATGATTGTTTTCAAATCATTTTTTGGGAGGACCTATTAAGATGATCAGAAGGTTGTTCCCTTTGAGTCTGGCAACACAGAGAGCTCTTTTAATCAGTAGGTACTGTGGACAAATGATCAGATTGCCTTGAGCCTTCGTTTTTACATCTGTAATTAGGAGTGGTAACCCCTGGCAGGCCCTCTGGTTGCTATATTTTTCCAGTGAGAAAAATTTTCACAGATAGAATGGATATTATAGTCTTCCTTGACTCCCTCCTCTCCCTTCCCCAGGAGCACTATCCATTCCATGGTAGCAAGAGCTCAGTCCTACAAAAAAGGAAACTTGGCTTCAGGTCACACCATGACTGAGTGAGAAGACTGGGTATTAAAAAAAACTCAGGCTGGGTATGAAAGCTGGTGCTCTGTCTCCTCAACCAGCTGTCTCCGATGACTCAGGCCTCGAGGGCCATTGGTTGAAGGTGGATGGAGGGCAAGGGGGAGAAGGCTGGACATGAGTCAAAGGCAGAGAACCGTGAGCACGAAGGACAATCAGCCTTTGGACAGGGGCTGAAAGATTGCGTGAACTGCTCCTTCTGTGATGGTTTCTGAAGTGGAGTTTCTAACCTCTCACGCAGGGCAGAAGTAAAGCCTGAAGGCTGAACAAAAGCACCCCTGTGGTCTCCGAAGGAGAAGCTCATTGAGATGCCCTGATGGCACCCTCTGTGCTACTCTCCTGGACGCTTCTTGCTTCTTCCAAGACTGACTTGGCAGTTTCAGGCCAGTTCCAGCCCAGGATACCATCTAGCCAACTAGTTGACCAAAATACAAGTTCCTGCCAGACAGATGGGTGCCTATCAAACTCCTGGGCATCCCGACAGCCAGCAAAGATGGCAATCTCACCCTTGGTTATCTGTCACTCTAAGGGCTGCTTCCTAGGGGGCCTGGCAGGGCGCACAAAGTATCCTTTCTGGGAGAAGTGGCCCTGACAAAGGGAAGTGATTCTAGTCTGTTCTTGTTCTGTAAAGATTTTCTTCCCAGTGCCAAATAGGGGAACTCCTTGGTCTAGGTCATTGAGCTATTCCTGGAAGGTAGGCATCATGGCAGCACTGCTCCCACTCTGTAAATAAATACAGGGGAGCCATTGCCCGGCCACCTTGGGACCAGCAGCCCTATATGTCTCCAACCAGCCTCGTATGTCTCCAACCAGTACTCTCCAGTGAAGTGGAAGCCAGACTTGTGAGGGCCAGCGGGACCCGAAACCTCCGTGGCCAACCTGTGAGTAGCCCCCATTAGTGGTTCCACTCAAGTTCTTGACCCTTTTGGTTAACCCCTAGCAGACAACAGAGGAGTGGTCTCTGGCTCCAGGCCCTCTGCTCTGCCTTGGCTTCTTGGGCCTTGTTTCCATGGGATGAGGATCAGATGAGCCAGGGCCAGTCAAACCCACGTGGCAGGGAAGGCGAGGCTTCCCAACAAGTATTAGAAGCATCTCCAAGACAGTAGATTTTTTTGGTTTTTGTTTTCCCTGAAGCCGGAAACACAAAAGCTTTAGAGGACGAACGAGTTGGGTGAATAAATTCAGGAAGATCTTCGCAGCAGCATGAACACAGACCTGCCCCCTCAAATCCAGAATACTGGC
>NW_022104341.1:5417625-5419198 GCF_000313985.2 Echinops telfairi | reverse complement strand
TAGTAGTGCTTTTCAGACGACTATAGGAGTAATGAAATGAGATGACATAAGAGCATATGGCACAGAGCAGGCTCCACAAACATCGGATTAGAAAGAGGAGCCCCACATAAAGCTTCACTCAGACTTGCTGTTTGGACCCTACTCAGAAAGAAGTTGTCTTAGATGGCAGGGAGTGGCCTCCCAAGTCGATTACCTCAAGAGACAATGTCGATGGTAGCCTTTGCCAGGAGCTCTCGGTTGCAAGGGAAGACACCCAACCCCAATTAGCTGGAGGACTCAGGGAGGTGCCAGGAGGTTGCTGTGGGCTTCGGGCCCCCTGCCTTCTGCGGTTCCGCCGTGGCATCTGCATGCTGTCCCTCCACCATTCCCAGGCAGGCTTTCTCCTCAGGGTGGCCACACTGCCTCGGTCTCTGTGGGCTGCCCTAGCCTCAGAGTGCACTTCAGAGGGAAGAGCAACGTGGCCTCTCCCTGAGCATCCACCGCACTGCCCCCAAAAGACAGTTGGGGGTCACATGATGCCCTCTGGACAGCTCAGCTGATTGGCCATCCTGGGTCACATGTTCAGGCTTGTGGCAGGGCCTTAGGGTGCTTTGATTGACGGTGTCATCAGAATTATGATGGGGGTGGGCGCAGAATTACAAACGGGGTGGGGGAAGTTCCCATAAAGCAAAGAGGGTGCAGTTACCAGAAGGAGAAAGAAGATCCTGGGCGCGCAGATGCAGGAGCTGTCTGCGGGGGTTGAAATATGCCCGAGGTAAATCCCTGGGTGATCTAATGCATCATCTTAATGGGCTATTAAGGGGAAGGGGATGCTTCTAAGACTGTTCTATGGATCCCACGGTGCCCTGCCAGGGAAGGATTCATGAGCCGGGTCCCCACTGCCTCCCCCTCTGTTTTGTGCCCATGGTCAGTCTGCAGCATGCCCTGACCACACCCTGACCCACCTCCCTCCTCTGCTAGCAGGCTTGGTGGCCAGGCTGCACCCCTTGAGCTAATATGGTTCAGGCAGCAAGAGGGCCTGGAGGCCAAACTTGGTACCTTGGGCCGGGAAACACAGACAGCCCTAAAAAGAGCTCTGCACTTAGAACCCACAGCCCCAGAGCTGATGCCAGGCCCTCCCTGTGCAGTGTGTGCCCTAGGCCACACGCTAACCTCCGCGTGCACCGCTGCCAACCCAGCGGCCGGGCTGCGTGCTCTCGGACGTCTGCACCAGCGCCGGCATTCTGGGAATCTATGAATGTTATTAAATTCATGAATCGGCTTCTTTGCCTGGAACAAGTCAGCTTAAAATACATGCAAATTGCACTAAGTATAGCTGTTCCCTCGCTCAGGAGGCAGCCTGGCATGTTTACATAGTTTGAAATTGGCTGCGGCCTCCAATGGGAGGGGAGTAATGATAGGCCCTGCGGCCTGGCCAGTGGAGCCCCTTCTGAATGCAGGTGGCGCCCCAGACCTTTTCCAGCTGCCGGGGGAGGAACATCCATGTGCCAGCCTCTGTGCTAAAGGACTTCTTTCATCGTGCAGTCTCGAAGCAATCCCTGAAAGCAAGTATTACTACACCCAGTGTCTGACT
>NW_022104341.1:5408014-5415625 GCF_000313985.2 Echinops telfairi | reverse complement strand
GAATGTCTCTGCTGAGATCCAGTTCTCCCTCTCCCCACTTCTCACTAGCATGAAGGTTGGGGGGTTCAAGTCCACCCAGGGGTGCCTTGGAAGAAAAGTCTAATGATCTACTTTTGGAAACTCAGCCCCTGGAGACCGATGGAGCACAGTCTGACCCAGCCACGTGTGCAGCTCGACCCGGCGGCAGCTGCTGTTGATGACAAACAGTTTGTAAGAACAAGGCCTTTGGTAAGAAGGGGAATAGTTGGCAAGCATGAGAAAAGAAAGGCCCTGGAAAGGGGCCAGGCAAATAGGTGCCCTTGAAGTTTCTCCAGAAACCTTCCATTGGTACTAGTTCGTGTGATCTAATCGGTTGATGGGTTTGTTATACTTTGTAAGAGCCCCCAATAAAATGAAAACAACAACAAAAACAACAACAACAACAAAGCAAAAACAGAAACCACCTTCCACTGGAAAACAGCACCATCATTATCTTTCTCATAAAAATCCCATAATTCCAGAAAATTCTATCACTATTTCAGATCCATCTAAGTTTTTCATTCTCCAGGAGAGCAGGTGGAACAAACCACTGGAACAGTGTGCTGTGCTGTGTCCTGGACAGAGCACGGGCCATGGGGATCAGATGCAACTGGGCCCAAGGCTCCCTGTGGCACTTTCTAGCTGGTTAAGTAAGCCTCCTTGAGCCTCAGGTGCTCCACGTGTTAAAAGAGGATAGCAATACCTACCGTATGGAGTAGGGGGAGCTGTTGAGTTCAGGTGAGATGATGCATTTAGAAGAGGAGCATAAAACCACCAGAGGTGGGCATTTGGGAGCGAGGAGCAGGGTGACTGCTATCTGGGAGGGTTCGGAGGGATGGCTCACCAACACTGCTTGTTTTTCCATCGCTAAGCTGAGTGGGGCCCTGGGGGACGGAGAGTAGGGAGCCGGGTTCGTCTCAGGAAATGTCTCCGGGTGGGAGGGAGTGGCGGCAGTATTCCTAGAGGCAGCATCTCAGCCCCATTAGGTTCTTGGACCTGGAGGGAGGACGGGGACTCCTCCCATGGCTCTGTGGATAAATGACAGCTCATGGGTACATCACTGAGATGGCCCTTGGCTCCATCCCTCACTCACACTTTATTCTTGGGCTTGCATCTTCCCATTTATAAAACCAGGTGACTTCTCAGGTCCCTGTTGCCCCTGATGGTCTATTACTGCCTAGATGAGCCCGCTCACCTAACCCCCAAGGGCAGCTTTACAATCCGATAGATTGTAAAGGGTGTGGGCTATTTCTGGGGCATCCTGGAAGGTGGGTGGGCACTGGGAGTTTCTAGCTGGGGGAAGGGCTCTGGGCTGTGTATGATCCCATTTCAGAGCAGTGGGGAGCCTGGTGTTTCTGTAAGCCCATCTGGAGAATGGCCAGGCGGAGCATGCAGGGAGGGACTCCAGGGAAGAGTTTGAGGACCAGGCATATGAGCGGGTCCTTCCTCTTCCACCCTGAGCCCTGGGGAAGAGCTGAACTTTTGCACACTGACGGTTCGACCCTAGCCAAGCCCCTGCTTGAAATCTCTGGCATTCTGGGAGTGAACCCCACCAACCCAGGGGCCCTAGTTGCTAAAGTCCTAGTAGGTGCTGTGCCCAAAATCTCATGGTCTAGACCTGGCCTGAAAGGACCCTTCTCAGGTTCCACTTGACCAGTGTTGGGGCCTGTTGGATGGGACCCAGGGCACAGTGCGTGAGACTAACTCCCTCTGACAAGCCCAGGAGCTACACTCCAGGGGCTGGCCAAGTTGAGGCCAAGAGGTCCTCCCGTTGGCAGGACAGCAGGTAGGATTGATCTCATAATTAACTCAAGGCCAGGCCTGGCTGACTGTCTGAGCTCCTGTCCTGCTTGGGCTCTGGCCTGTGGCTCCCAGGATGGGAAGGATTTGCCTCTGAGGAGGAAGAAGCTTTAGGGTTGAGGTGGGGTGCACCAGTAGGGATCTCCTGAGAGAGCCTGCCTTGACCCAGCCTGGGGCTCATAAAAGCTCCATTCACAGGGCACAGCTAACCACAGCTAGTATTTTGGGGAGCCAGGATGATGAAGATCCTTGAGGTGAACATCCCGGGTCACTGAATTCTAGATCTGCTCCTTCACTGGGTTCTCCACCGCCACGTCCAGCAGCTCCGTTACACTCAAGGCTCAAGTCCAACATCTCGAAGGCGTCCTACATACTACACGTTCAGCCCACCAGCAACTGCTTCCCACTGTGCCTTCCGTCTACCCCGAGTCCAAATGCTCCCCCCAAATCCCTCTGCTGCCCCCCCAGGGTCAAACCTCCAGGCTTACAGCTCTCTCAGCAGGAGAGAGAGGAGACACAGGGTAGCTGCCGAAGGTCTTCTCACACCTTCTTGACTGTACTACATCCAAAAACACGTCCGTTTCAGTCTCTCCGCGGATGACAGACTCCCATGGTTTCCCACCTCTCACGGAGCAAACCTGTGGCTTTCGACTGACTCTCAAGGCACAGTGAGCCCAATGCTCGCAGTCCTTTCCTGTGGGGCGAGGAGGGTCCCCCACAAATCATCACAGGTCCGGTAGGCGCAATTATACAGCGATAATAAGTAAAGATCATAGTAAAGTCATAGAGAGCATGAGGGGTAGAGGAGAGATTGGAATAATGGAGTCAGACACAACTCATGGTAGTATGTTCACCTCAGCCCTGCTTGGTGGTCCTCGTGGGGGGACCCCGGGGAGTGAGAGCAGGAGAGAGCCCCCGGAACGAGAGCAGGAGAGAGAGCCCCAACTTTATTGCTAACCAAAGGTTAGATCTCCTTCGGGAGGCATGGTTACAGGTAACCACGCATCACAGGAAGGGAAAGTACAATAGGCATGCACATTGTAGGAAGAGGATGTATGATAGGCATAAGCATGACAGGAAGTGAATGAGCTAGGGGTGTGCCCGTAGGAATGGGGAAGCCTAGGAGTATACATGTGACAAGATGGGCGGACCCTTGATTCATGATGGCTGCCTAAGCTTGGTCATCCTTGTGCGAGTCTGACCTCTCTGGTGTCTCCTACAAGGAGACAGGCAACTACTATCCTTTTCAGAAGGGAGTGGGCCCTACTTGTTGTGGGAAAAACAGTGGTGTCTGCTTGGTCTAGATGGCTGCTAACTCTTAGGGAGAATAACCCCTGATCTACTCCTGATGACTTCCAAGTGTATAGTCATTTGCAAGCAGCTAAGCCTGGCATATATTTGTGGGAGACAACTTGGGAGAAATCCTTCTGTTTCCCACACTTTCCGTAGCCTGCAAGGATCTATGTCCCTTCTCCAACTGCCGGCCTCAGAGGCTGCCCCCTTGCTCAGTCTACCCCAGCAACCCTGCCCACAGATGCACATGCATTCACCTGCCTCCCAGACATTGCCCTTGTTGCTTCCAGGGCCTGGGAGGCTCTTCCCACACCACTAGCTCACTGACTTGCTGAAGGTCCCTCTTTGAGTGGCATCTTCTCTGCCCAGCCTACCGGAGGGAGCAGTCCGGCCACAAGTATCCGTCTCCTCAGCCTCTTAGCTTGACCATCCTGGTGGAGCCGATCCCGGCTCAGGGAGTCCGTAGGTGGTGTTTGGCCGCCAAGCAACGTGCTGACGGCGAGAGTCCACCCAGAGGCACCTGGGAAAGCGAGGCCAGGCGATCTGCTTTGGAAACAGCAGCCACTGAAAACCACATTTGAGAACAAAAAGAAGAAACGTGGTTTGTGTATCAACAGACCAGCCTTCGACCACCATGAGAGGCCGGGGACTGGGGTGGGAAAGAAAACAGGAAGTCATCGTAGGATACCATTGATTTCATCTCCTGAGATAAATCGTGTCATATATATATTACATTATATATATTATATGTCAAGTATGTTCCTTTAAAAACAAAAACTATATATCATTTTTTTTCCTTTAAACTACATTTAATTAAAAAAAATTTATTGGGAACTCTTACAGCTCTTCTAACAATCCATACATCCATTGTATGAAGCACATTTGTACATATGTTGCCATCATCATTTCTAAAACATTTTCTTTCTACTTGAGCTCTTGGTATCAACTCCTCCCCCCAAAACATTTTTTAATCCCTCCATGTTCCTCCACCCTCAAACCTAAATCGTGATGTGAGTGGCTTAAAAAAAGAAGGGAAAAAAAGAGGAGGAAAAGTACATTGGAAAGGACTTAGAGTCTTTCGTGTCAAAGAAGTTCATCTCAAACAAACCGAAGAAACAGCGTGCAGCTCAATCAGTTCTGACACAGGCGGGCTATCCCGAGAGGGGTGACTAGCAGGCCACTGGGAGGAGTTGTACTGTCTGTGCTCTCGCGGCCAAGGGGCTCAAGACTTCTCCTCCCAGACAGAGTTTCCCCTTTGCTAACCCTCCTGGAGGCTGGGAAGGTCCTATTGTAAGATTTCTGATACAAGGGTGGCACCGTGGTCACCTCTGATCCCCAGAGCGAACTCAGCAAATGTTCACCGGGGGAAGGAATGGGTTCCAAAACGGCAGAGGCTCCGACGCCTGGCGCCGTTTGTTAGGGACCGATGTACCTGCTGGTGCCCGCGAGTCTTGAACAGAAGGCCCTCATCTCCACAATGGTCTGCCGTGGGAGGTGTCGCCTCCCTCCACGAAGATGGAACTCAGGGGCTTTAATCTTCCAGATTGATGGACATGTCCGGGATTCCGAAGCAGACTTGCCTGTCCGGAGCTGGGACCCCTTGCTTATGTCATGTTTCTTCCCTCAGAAAAGTAGGGGTGGGTGGTAGTCTGGGCAGACTCGAGAAATAAACCCAGAGAGACATTCATAGGTGTACACTAAAGCTAAAGAGCTTTATAGTTGAGAGTAATTGGATATGGAGAAAACGTCCCTGCCCAGTCCAGATCAAGTCCCTAAGTTCAATGTTAGCCCATATGTCCGTTAGCGATCTATAAAGTCCTCTTCAGACTCACGAAACACACGCAATGATGCCGAATGGAGAAATATCACAGGCCAGTCGGTGGGAAGTCTTGTGGATCCAGTGGGGGTGTGAGCATCTCAGTGCTGACAGGGGTCTCCATGTGGCTCCTCCAGCTCAGGGCACTAGTGTAGCTCCATGTGTCTTCTCAGCTGGAATGTCTCCCAAGGAGTCTGCCTCCAGTGAGCTATTTATCTCCTTAGCGCCTCCCAATGAGGTCATCAAGCTGAGACCTGATTGACGGGCTAAACTCTACCCTTTCCCACTTAGTCCTCTCAAACTGACAACAGATTATGTAACTACCACAATTGGTGTCATTCACTGAGCTCTTCCTGTATGCCAGGTGATTCCCAATCTGCGTTTCGTTCTCACGGCGTCCTTGTGAAGAGCAGTTTGTCCTCGCCCTCCACCCCCGCCTTATGAATGAGGACACCCAGGCAGGCCAGCAGAGGATGAAGAGGAGGAAGCAAAGCAACCTCTTCTCTGACCTGAAAATGTAAAGTAAAGGGGGGAGACTAGGGAGGGGGCCTGAACCCCCAGGTTTCCCCCTTCCTCGCTCTCAGGCGAGGAGGCTCAGGGGAGGGAAGCTTTTTCAGGAACATTTAATATAGCATTGCTTCTTCACACCTTGGAGCCGCGTGATTCCCATTGACAAAAATACACGAGCGGGGTGAGCTGATTCCATCACACCTCCCAATCCCTAGACTTCTCAGCTTGTCCTTCCTCAAGGCTCGTGGCCCCTCTATTCTCCTGGAGCCTGCCCGCCAGAGGTCAGAAGATCCGAGGGGAACAGAGTCGGAGAGCTGGATGGTTTCCATCGCTCTTGTAATTGCATGACCCAGCTGGGTGTCGACCCTACCAAGTCCCCGCTCGGGGTCATCAAGACCCTAGAGTGGTCTTCCATGACTTGGTAGTGTGATGAGTCCAGGTCCTAGATTTGCTTCTCCCAAACTGTGCGATTTGGGTGATCACTTTGCCCTTCTGGAACTTCCGCTTCCTCATCTGAAAGTGGAGAAAGTGGCCCTGATCTCCCAGAGTGGTTGCAAGGTTTAAATGAGATGACACACACGATGCCAACCACATGGCATTCCTTCTGCCTTCGTTGAATTTAAATCATTATTCAGCCAGTTTATTCCTTGTCCATCGTCAGTACCCACAATGGGCAAAGAACCTCGCTCTTGATATGATAGCTTTCAAGGGTCGAGGGCCTGAGACCAGGCTAAGAAGTCTGAGAGCAAGTCCTTGGACTTGTCACTGTCTGACTGTGTGCGTGTGCATGCGTGTGTGCGTGTGCGTGCGTGTGTGTGTGTGTGTGTGTGTGTGTGTAGCTCCTCAAGTGCTTCGAATACCCCTTCTAGTACCCCTTCTAGTACTCCTTCTAATACCCCTTCTAGTACCCCTTCTAATACCCCTTCTAGTACCCCTTCTAATACACCTTCTAGTACCCCTTCTAATACCCCTTCTAGTACCCCTTCTAATAAATACGCTATCAGGGAGAAGTATTCCTCTACTTAGCAACAATGCCCCTCTGGAGCACCTTGTGTGGCACAGAGCATGGCGGGCAGGTGAACAGGTGCAAGTGAGGATGGGATAGTGTGGCTCTGTGGTTGGTTTTAGCTGGATCAAAGGTGTTGGGCATGCCAAGGCATTAATTGACGGGCTGATGAAGGAGTAGTAAGTGCTCTGTTCCATGCTGCCTTGGGCCCTTACATGTTAGGAGATGGAAATGACTTTTGGCTCCAGGAACAAGTTGGTACTCACCTGGGGCCCAGCTTTGTTCTGTAATCACATCTGGCAAGAATCTCCTCACCTATGGCCCCTGGGGATGGAGTAAGGCCAGGGACCCTCTAGGCGGATTCCTAGCCTGGTATCGCTTTCTCCTTTTCAAGGGGAGGGGAGTACCTTTCTCTGGGTTGGTGTTGCTTCTTCCTACACAGCTCTGATGCTCAGAGAGCCAAGGTCAATTATAAATATTTTTTTCTCTTCAATCTTTACGGCGACCCTGTGAGGTAGTTATCTTTATTTCGGTTTGAAACAACAACACACACACAAACACACAGTTTAAAATGATGAATGTTGTTAGGGTCACATCGATAATATCTTTACAAGGGTGCTTCAAAAAGTTCGTCAAAAATGTGATTATCTTTCAGTTTTTAAAGGAACTTTTTGAAGACACCCCCCTCCCCTGTACAGTAGAGTCAGGAATTAAATCCAGCTCTGACTTCACAGCCTTGCAAAGGCTGTGGGAATCCTTAGGATTTCTAGGCCCTTGGAATATGTGAAGAGTTGGGCCCTGGGGCTGGTATGGGGTTGGGTAGTCTTTGGAGGTCAAGTTGGAGGGGCATGCCAACTCACTCACTACCATTGAGGGCAAGTTGGAGGGGCATGCCAACTCACTCACTACCATTGAGGTGCCTGTACCTCATAGCGACCCCCTAGGGCAGAATAGAATTACCCCTGTGGGTTTCCAAGACTGTAACTCTTTATGGGAGTAGAAAGCCTCATCTGTCTCCCAAAGTTTGTGCTGAGGACAGGCCATTAGGAGATGTCTGGCACCTTGAACATTGACTGTCTGGATGAGTTAGACTACTTGCTTCTAAAAGTCAGCCTGACCCCTAACGGGAAGATTAGAAGCCTCTTGGAGGGTTAGAAAAAGATGCAGG
>NW_022104341.1:5386391-5407221 GCF_000313985.2 Echinops telfairi | reverse complement strand
GTTTTCTCAATATTCAATTGATTTTATATATAGAACTCTTTCTCATACACATATGCGTGTCTATGAATTTGTTTCTCTCGTCTACCCAGACTAGCACATCTTCTAATGTGGTTGTTGGTGGCCCTTCAAATGATCAGCAAATTAAACAGTGCAGGTCTCCCTTTGCAACAGACCTCGGGAGAGGCAGCCTATTTGTGCCATGGAGTTGGTTTTGATCCATAGCGACCCTTTTGCACAACAGAACAAAACTCTGCGCTGTCCTGCAACACCCTCACAGTTGTGGCTGTGCCTGAGCCCGTTGCTGCAGCCACTGAGTCAACCCATGCAGATGGGAGATTTTCCTTCGAACCTCCACTGCAAGCCATTAAGCATCCAGAGGCGTGGCTAGTGTTCAGACTAGGTTCAAGGCCATGACCTTTTCCTGAGAAGTCAATGACATGTGCTGTTTAGTGGCCCAAGGGAAGGGGGTGTGAGCAGTGAGGATGGCCAGCAGAGGGGGAAAAGAGGAGAGGATAATTGGAGCTGACAGATTCAGAAATGCCAAGTTGTTGGATCAGAGATGCAGACTTGCCTCATTTGCATATCACTGAAATAGCATCAAGTTCACATTGAAGTGTATGGTCCTTCTCCCTCGGCTGTGCTAAACCAGCCGGAGGAACTCCAGGCCTGCATTTTGAGCCCCGGGGACAGACGGAGGTGAAGAGGAGTCCTGGGGTGAGTGTCAGGTCCAGCTTCACAAGGTCAGTTGGTGTTGGCCTTTCTCTTCTGCCTGGAAGACCCACAAGGGCAGAGTGTTCTAAGCACCCATTGCAATAAAAAAAATTAATGAAAAATCAAAACGTGGTTAAAAAAAAGAAGCAAAATGTAGCGGGGGAAAAAGATGGAACCAAGTTGTAGCATACAGATGTGCTCATTAACTGAATTTACTATGCCTATCGGAAAGCAAACAAAAGACAACTATTCTATAAATTAACAGATTGTCAAAAACAGACTAAGAACACTCATTCCTATTTAGTGGGAGGTGGGACAAACCAAAACACAAGACAAAATAAAAGCTCTGCTTGTTTCCACACTCTGTTCAGAGACAGAGGCTGTATGCCCACAGAGGTCCACACAATTCTGACCCCCTTGTAGTCTTCTGTTGGTCTCCTGTGATGTGCTGATGGGCACGGTTTGTTTTCAAGGGTACTTACAATGGGCTCTACTAGATCCCTGTTCTTAGGCTGGTATCCGACTTTTCTAAGCCCTCTGAATTCATGCTCCTCGGATCCTAATCATCTTCGCAGTTTCCTTTTGCCCTACTCGGCAATTTTACATTACTGGCTCTGATGAGGAAAACTGATTTCCCCCCGCCCCTGCCCCTCATTCCTTGTTCCTCTTGCAACAAATTCCTAAAACGAAAGCCTTCCTGGCGGAACAGCTGGTATTTGGATAGTTTCCATCATGTTGGTGCCCTGCATGTCAGCTTGAACTCGAAGATTGTACTGCTTGCTCTATACTTTTCTGCTGCAGTCCTGAAGCCCCGAAATGTCTCGTCTTCCAACACGGAATGTTCAATTCAGAGACACTGTAACGCAAGTCAAGTTTAAAGCTCAGCTTCATTTCCCCCAAACCATGACAATGACAGCCTTCTCTTCCGCAGCTCACTCATCTCGTTGACAGCTCCTCTTAGTGAACTGCTCAGTAGGCGAGCGAACCATCTCATTTCTCGACTGTCAGTCTGGAGAAGATGAACCCCCAAGTGGTTTCCATGACAAAAGACCTGTGACGCCATCTCATCTCTAGAAGCGCAAGACTGTAAGTCACTACAGGAGTGGAAGGCCTTGTCTCTCTGTCTTTGAGCGGCCGGTGGTTTCAAACTGCTTACTTGGTGGTTAGCAGCCCAACAGGTACTAGCCCAACGAGTAGGGAAGTGAAATGACCCCGGGAAATAATTGTCCTGTTTCCTGGAAAACAAAGGACCTACCTTTGCCCAGAAGTTTTAACTTTGGGGATTGTGGACACCCAGGCTTTCTATTGTAGAAACACGGCTTTCCCATGGTATGTTGTATATGATTTCAGGGGGTTCCTAGCCCACCGGGAGTCACTCCCGTACCTCCGTGGCCCCAATGAAGGGCTCCTGGAGTAGGAGAAAAAGGAGCATTGGTGGTACAGTGGGCTACGCGGTGGGCGGCTAACCACAGCATCAGCCGTTCGAAACCAGCAGCTGTTCCAAGGAAGAAAGATGGGGCTTTGTACTCCTGTAAAGAGTCGCAGCCCTGGACACCCAAAGGGGGCACTTCAGCTCTGTCCTACAGGGCACGATGAGCCTAAATTGACTGGATGGTTGGAGCTTGGTTTTGGAGACGAAGACCCACCCCACCCCCTAAAAACAATCCAAACGTACTGCCCTAGAGCCCTACAGACTTATAGTCACCCTATAGGACAGGGTAGACCTTCCCTGGAGGATTTCTGAGATGGTAACACTTTATGGCAGTAGAAAGGTTCTTTAAGGATAAACACCAAGACAAAGATGGGGGCAGGCTTCTGCTCTCAGGTCATGTAATCTTCTAATCCGGTCTTCCTGCCTAACGCCCATGAACCATATATCACCCCCTTTAAATATTCAACTTAAAAACCACTTCGACCGAGAGACGTCACCTCGGCTGGGTTCAGTTTCTCCAGATGTGGGCAAAGGGAGACCATTCAGTTGCTATCATACAACTTTGTCCTAGGGTCACCCCAAATCAACAGACACTCCTATAAAAATAATGGAAATGTCAAGATGGGAGGATTGGGGGCAGCGGCATGTATATCTTGAGTAAATGCCAAGGCATAGTGACCCTATAGGACAGGGTAGAACTGGCTCTATGAGTTCCCAAGACTGTAACTCCTATGGGGGTAGAAAGTCCCACCTTTCTTCTGCAGTGTGGCTGGTGATTTCGAACTGCTGACCTTGTGGTTAGCAGCTGAACCTGTAACCACTGTGCCACCAAGGCTCCTTGTATGTCTCAGAGAAGGCGATTACACTTCTGTTGGTGGGCAAACTTGGTGGAACAACCTCCCATTGGAGGGGGGGAAAAAACAACCCACTTAACACTTACATCGAACCCAAGGGGAGAATACGCCTGGTATTATGTTCCTAATTGGATACTTTGACCTAGTTTCTATCCAGCCCATAGCCATGAGTGATAGACCACTGGGACTTTAGACTCTGTCTTTTGGGTGGGGGGCACACAACATCCTTCGTAGGCCAAACCCAAAAGAAACCATACTAAGCAAACTGGGCTTTACCTCAAACACACCTGCAGAAGATTTAAGGAACTGACATACTCCTTTGGACTTAAGGCTGAACTGCTCCAGACGACTGCTCTCCCAAGGCTATGGAGCTGGTGGGTGTTGGACTTTGGTTCCTCTTGCTTTGAGGGTGCTCAATGAGTGACAGCCTGTGACTATAATACATTTCCTATCTGAATGCCATCCTTGCTTTCTTATGGCATGTATTAGTCTGGTAGGCATGGTTCTGCCTTTGTGAATGAATGTTATTGAAAGTTTTGCCTTATCACCAACCCCCATTGTTTGTGCAAATAGTGTCTAGTCACTTAAGAGTTTAATCTGTACAAGTCAATAATTCATGTATTTTGGCCTGAAGAGCCACCTTATACTTGTGTAATTTCCTTTCATCAACAGAATTTTAAACTCTATAACATTGGTTGAATGAATTACACTATCAATAATGATGCCCCCAAGTAGATGATTTATAATGTTCTCTATTATAAAATGGTAATGATGTCTCCAAAGTGAACCTGAGACATATATAAGCCATAGATATATGAAGGGATTTGGGGCTCACACTTAATTCTAACCTCAGTCCAAGAATATTTATTTCTTGTGACATGGCCCTGCTCAATACTCGCTCTCACGAAGAGATCACTGGAGATATGGGTGCTATAGCAAAGTGTGGTGAAGGAACCAGATGATACCTGGCTATCAGAAGGAATAGTGTCTGGGGTCTTAAAAGCTTTTCTTAAAACAAGCAGCCATCTAAGTGAGGTGTCAACTGAGTCCACATGGAAAAAACACACCCAGCTGTGTGCTTTAAGGGTTATAAAGAATAAAATCCAAACTTGAAGGAAGGACGGAAGGGCATCAGAGTTTAAATTGTGAACAAGTTTGCCCAAGGCTATGGAGGACAGAAGCCCAAAATCCATTTGCAGGAATCCCACGTGCATTAAGGCTCTGGTGATGCCCCTGGACCTCAGTTGGGGAGGCGAATAGCCTTGTTATCAGACAGAAAGCGTTGTGAAGTGGATTATGGCTGCTGTAGTTAGGTTAAAATGTAATACCTTATCATTTGATCTCCTCTTTGACTCACTTTAATGTTGTTTCAGCTTTTACTATTTTCTGCTTTCTTTTTGACTAAGTGTTTTGTTTTGTCATTATTGTCAGTTTCTTGTTTTGGGGGTGCTTTTTTGATGTGTTTTTCTGCATATGAGATCTGGAGTGGGTGAATCTATGGGAGCAGTAATTGGAGGACTGGTTACCTGGGGGCATGGGCAGCCGGCGGGGGTGGGGGGTGGGGGGTGGCGTGAAGGTTGTGGGGAAATGGGGAGCTGACAACAAGGAGCACAGGAAGAACATGTCCTGAAATGGATTGTGGTGATGATCGCACAGCTCTTCTTAAGACGGTGGAGTGATTCAGTCGCACGCTATGCGGATTATATGCCAACGACACTATTATAAACTAAAAGGAGCATCATCCTTCTCTGCGGTGTGGCTGGCTTCAAATGCCACTGGGGCTTCGGGCAGAAGAGGCTCCAATTCTCCAGCGTTTCTGTCTCAGGCATAAAGAAGGTCCTTGCTCCACTGGGGTCTCAGAGGCAGGGAGGGAGCTCATCTGAGAGCAAAGCGATGCAGAGTTGCCTCATTTGCATATTATTTAAGTAGCACAGATTTCTATTGGGCTTCCATTGTCTGGCAGACACACATTTCATGCTCACCAGGTGAAGGTGGGCATCCCGGTTCCTTCAGGTGGTGGCTATGTGCCATTGATTCCACTCTAACTCACAGGGACCCCGTGGGACAGAGTGAAACAGTCCCCTGGGGTTGTCTAGGCTACCATCACTGTTATGGGAGCCCATGGCCAGGCTCTTTCCCTCCCTGGTGGAGGGACTGCCAAGGTCAGGGTAGCATGAAGGCTTAGGGCTCTTTGGTTCTGTACCGTGGGGAGGAAACTGAGACTTAGTGCATGAAGTCCTTTGTGCAGGGTCAGAGCTGGTGAGGGAGGGAGCTGGGATTCGACTCACACCTTGGGCTCCTGTGCCTTCCTCTATTTCTCTGGGACTAATTTTGTCTCAGTGGTGCTAATCCAACTTTTCTCCTGCCCACCAGACCTGCCCTCCCACCCCACTTAATCATGCCCCTCTCCTGGGGGCCTCCCGCCCCCCACCTCCCCCAGGGCAGGTGACCTGAGACCAGGCAGGACAGAATCCAATAGGATTCTTGCAATAGGAACTCCCCTTCCCACAGGTGGAGAAAGGACTGGGGGCCTGGATGTTGTAGCATGTGCATCCCTTACCTGCTCTTTTACTGTCCCCTTGCTGGTTTTGCCTTTAAAAGATCCAAACAGAGAAGCAACACCCCAGCTTCTAGCCCCCAGCTCCTTGCAGACACATCTAGTAGGAGGGACCCGGCCCTGGGTGCCTGACTCAGTTTCCCATTTCTTTGGCTTAAAGGTCCAGCCCCATCATTCTGCGTGGGGCTCTTCTTTCACCGTCTAGAGCTCCTTGCTGTGCTTCCTGGTCTCACACCATTCAGTTTCCTAAGGGCTCCATCTCCCTGTCATCCTTTCTCTTTCCCACCTCAGCACCTGCTGCCCAAGGACAGAGTCTTTGGAACGTGAGATTAGGTGGGGACACGGGCTGCTTCTGTTGGTCAGTGTTTCCCAGGAGAGCATGGCCAAGTGTGAAGGGGTGCAGCTTCTTGGGCACGAGATCCTGTTCTCCTCCCTGACCCCTGGCCGAGGCTGGGCATTGTTAATGAGACATTCGAGGGTGGCAGGAGGGCAGAGAGGGAGGACTGCTCTGTGGTCAGGGGTGCTTTGAGCCATCTGAATGCTGGGAAGCCTGGGGAGGGAACGGCTTTGCCACCAGCGGTCAGGCAGATGTGCCTCACGGTGTGGGAATATGAGACTCTTCTCCAAGGAGCTGCCCCTACAGGGCTGGAGAGCCAGGCCCCCCTTCCTTGGGAGGCAAATGTCGAAGCCCCCTCCCCCAGGGCTGAGGCATAGTCGATCCACATCCCGTTAGCCCCAGCAGTAGAGATCGGACTTGGCAGTGACTTTGATCACAGGGCGTACAGAGGTTGGTGCCCCTAAAACCCTGGCTGTCCATTCTGACTCATGTTACAGAGTAGAATGGCCCCCATGAGTTTCCTCAGCTGTGAGATTTATAGAAAGTCTGCCAGTCCTTTCTTCCATAGAGCTGTGGGGTAAGTGAGGGGGCTTGATCTGCCAACCTTTAGGTCAGCAGTTGATTGCAAATCATTCACACCCAAATGACTCCCAGGGTCCCCATTGCTTTTACATTCCCCACCCACCCACCCCGCCCCACATATACCTCAGAAAACACAGGAAGTGCATATACAACGGGGGAGGAGATTTTGAAGACTCCCACCCGCCCACCTTCCCATCGCCCCCTCTGGTTTTTCTGAGCTTGTCCTTGCTGGCCTCTCCCGCCCAGTCCTGTGTGCTGCTCAGGTCGCTGGGGGGCTCTCACAGCTGCAGGGACCAGAGTGAGGGTGAAGCTGGCGCACGCCCAGGGGCAATCATTCTCCAGGGAGGAGAGAGAGGAGGGCAGGACAAGGAGTGTCTGTCAAAAATTTTATTTCATTTTTTCCCCATTTCACACAGAATGATGTTAAAATAAATCCTCAGTAATATATATTTATAGACTTATTTACTTGTGTTGATATTTACAAAAGACTGTGGAGCTCTACGAAGTCTATGTACACCCATGGTCAGGTGGACAGGCAATGTTCATTGAGGCACGTATGTACACATATATGTATAACCTATGTACAAACACCAGACCCTACTGATGCAAGAACTCTCGGCTGCAGAAGTCCTCGGCAGGGCAGTGTTGGTGGGCCTGCAAGCTTCCAGAATAAGCCAGCAAGAACAGCAATCCTTCTTCATCCTGTACAATGCAGTTACAGCTGGTGTCTCAATTGCCAGGAAGCCAACAAATAGTTAAATGACTCCCAACTCCCGTGAGTCTCCCCGAAAGGCCTGCTCCGCCTTCAGCTACCATTGGTCCCCAGCCTCTTGTCACCATGGAGACCTCAGTTCCCTTTTGGCATCATCCTAGGAAGCATCACCATCAGCCTTGGAGTTCCTTCTCCTATTGATCCCAGGGAGGCTTATTTATCTGTGTGTCCTCTTGAGTTTTTAGCCATTATTAGAAACAGGCACAGGAGGGCAGTGGCAGCGGCATGCATGAACAGTAACGAAGCAAGCCCCCATTAGAGTCTGTGCGCTGCCTGAGCCCGTGCGAGCGAGCGGCCGCTCCCCGTTCTATACGTGCATATATAACCGCCCTCTGAGACAGCCCAGATAAGCACACACAGCTCTGGGAAGGGCAAAGCAACCTCCACTCCTGCGCTTCATAGCTCTGTGCCTGGTGCCAACGAGGGAATCTTCTCTTCCTTTCGAGCTGGCACCACGAATCCCTACTGTTCCAAGATTACCCTTAGTGGAGAAAGGGGTGGAGGGATGCAGAAACCCAGGACTAGGCCCATTTGGCTGGGGCGGTGTTTGCGCGGCAGGCTGCAGCTCAATCATGGGACTTTCCAGCTTCCTGGGGCCCTTCAAATGAGGGAACCATCCAGGCACGACAACAACGGGAAACTGGGTCGCTGGATCCCACGTGAAGGCAGAACTGGGGCAAAGCACAGAGCATGTTCAAACCCTCAGGAGCCAGCACTCACCCTCCCCAGTGCCAGCCAGACCTCTCTCCTTTTGCCCTTCTACCCCAGTCCGTAGCCCGGGGCTGGTCTGCTCCCTTCCAGCCCCACCTGGCAGGTCAAAGGCCTTGCCCTCCAGTCCATCAGCGGAAAGGGCCATCGTGTAAGCAGCCGGCACGGAAGCTGTTTGCTAGAAAAGGGTTCCTCAATAGTCCCTGCCTTCCACTTCCTTCTTTCTTCCTGAGCAACCCAGGACACACACACACACACACACACACACACACACGCAATCAGGGTCTAGGACAACATTTTCAAAGAGATGCAGAGCTGAGAGACCTCTCAGGATGGAGAAGAGACACAGGACTGAACCCTCAGGGTAGCTATCGGAGGTGCTAGCGTCCATTCGCATCTATACTGCCCCCAATTATCTGTATGTTGGAGCAGCTGCCCAGGTAATTCCATCATGGTACCTGCGTCTACCAGTGGACTGTAGCAGGGAGTTCTGAGCGGAGACTCACCTGAATCGCATCTGATTTTGGAATACAAAGGACCAGGGGAAGTTATACCAGGATCCGTGCCATGGATGAAATGGCCACTCTGACAGGATGTATCGGTTGCCCAGTTTATGAGCTGGTCATCTAAGTCGGGTTGTGGGTTCTATTACCTGATCTGGGCCAACGAATCCAGAACAGCACCCGTACAGGAGTACAGGGAGATGACAGACCCCTGCCTCACCTCAATTGGGCCCTCTAGGCCTAGGTAGTGAGCACACAGTCAAATGCAAGAGACGAGGTTGAAAGAAACCTTCTCTCCCGTGGACCTGGTGAAGGTGACCTCCTGCCAACCAAGATGGAAATGGGTGCACATTTCAGCTCCAACCCAGGTGTTTACACAGTTCACCTCCCAAAGAGGCAACCGAGTGACAGCCGCTCTGATCTCCACACCCTCAACCACGATTTGGTCACCATCAACAACAGAATGGTGGGTCACCATCCACGGGACAAAGGCGTCCTCTAGTTCTTCATTCAGATCGGTACTCTCAGTTCTTGTGACGTTCAGAGCCAGGGCACCCCGATGGCCAGGAAGAAGTGAAAGAGATCAATCCTTTGCAAAGTCTCAGAGCGTTCTACTTCTCCAAGGCTACAAAGCGTGGACGAACAGAATGTTACTGGTCGTCTGTGGTGAGGTTACCGTCCATGGGGCAGACAAAGAAAAAGACTAAGCGTCAGGCCCTTAGTTCACAGTGCCCTCTGATCCTCCTGGGAGGGAAAGGGAAGTGAGGCCCCTGCAGGCTGTCCTTTTATTATGCAATAACTGCTTCTAGAGAGGTCCAGCAGAGCAAGAACCCACTGGAGAGCTGGGAAGATGGCAAATGCAGGTTCGGAAATGCAAATAAATGCAGTCTGCTCCTTAGCTGGCCCACCTTAGTTCAACACAAGTGCAATTAAGAGGGTAGACCAATGCTTAACTGCCTGCTTTTTGAAATGATGGTATACATATATACATATGTATATATGTGCATATATACATTTCTATCTATACAAATGTAGACATATACACACACATCACCCACTGCCCACTGCATTGAGTCGTTTCTGACTCATAGCGACCTTACGTTGGGTTTCTGAGACTAACAGCCTTACCGGAGCTCTCCTGTGGAGCAGCTGGTGGGTTTGAACCATACACCTTGTGGTTAGCAGCCCAATGCCTCACCTATTAGGATTACTTCTACACACACACACACACACACACAGATATATGCATCTATGGAAAACCTCTAAGAACTCAGGACCAATTAGCTGGAAACCTTGATTCACAAGGATTATGTTTTCGTACTCTAAGTAGAGAGAGGCAAATGACAGCAAACATGTCCGCAGCCAGGACGTGCCCAAGCAGCCCCCTTCCATGCGCACCTCGCTGCAGCCAGCCCTTCTCTTTGGTCCTCCCCCTGCACCTCTGTACCACGCGCACCCAGGTGGAGAATGTTGACCCTGGGCAACACAAGGTCTTCCATCGCCTTCAAACTTACTCGACTTGCTAAGGCAGGAAAGTTGAGGTTAAGCTACTTAGGTTTTTTTTTTTCCCCAACAACAAAGGTTGAATCAAAACATGTTTTCCTATTCCCACTCAACTGGAATCATGAATCAACCCGACGTTCCCTTCCCTGAGGAGTTCCCTGTGTGCACGTTTGTAGAGCAAGGTAGGACGAAAGGGAATGGAATGTGACTGGGTTTCGGGGTGGGGGGGGTGTATTGCCATACTCCCCTGATTGTCTAGTCTGAAGACTTCACCTCTCGGGTTTTTCAGTAAAGGGGATTCTTCAGAAGTCCCCCCCCCCCCACTATGTGTGCAAATATTTGTGCAGATGCATGCTGCTGTGGACTGGGGATGGTAGGGCCATTAGTTCACCAAGGCTGGGCCTGAACTACCCACGCTCAGATCCCAGGAGCCCCATCACCCCAACCCCCACAGCTCCCTCTCTTGGGTGGCACTCCTGGAATCCCCTTGGTTAATCGAGTCAGCTTATTTTGAAGGAGAGCCAGAGGGCAAGTTCCCAATGCTGTCCAGGCTGCAGATCCCAGGTGCCAAGCCTCCTGGCCACATTCCCTCAGCATCCGTCTCCTTGGGGAAGGGAGGAGGGGGAGCAGATGGATCAAGTGATGGCTTTTAGTGCATGGAAATGATCTGTAATGGCTCAGGATGCTTTATTCGTATCTACTGGTACGCTCTTTCTCGCAGGCTCCCACGACACCCTGCCAGATTGACTGAAAGTCAAGAAGACGGCCAGTGTGAGGTCACTGGCACTCAAGGCTTCAAGGCCAAGAGGCCGAGGGGGGACCTAGGAAGAGACCAGGCTGAAAGGAAGCAGAAGGAGCAAGGAAGAAAGGGACAGAGATTCTCACGAGTCAGAGAGAGGTACACCAGGAAAGGGGCAGAGACAAGCCTCCTCGTACATGCGCATGTGTTTATGTGCCAGAGAACAGAAGTCCGGATGACACCTGGGGAGCAGGGGCATCCCACAGACTGAGAACGGAAGCCCAAAGCCGAGGGCATTACCTGCTACTCCAGGTACGACCACGTTTCAGTCCTGAGAGCAAGATGTGAAAATCACTATTGCTGAAGAAAACAGTCGCTATTTATTTTATTGCACTTGTCCTCTTTTAAAAATGTTCAGACATAAACCATGAGCGATGGAGCTGGGGCGGGCAGGGAAACAGAAGGAAGGGTGAGGGGAACCAGCTCACTTCGAGGAAGAGATCCATCCCACCTTTTAGGGACACCCCATCCCCCTTCACTATGGACCCACTTGCTGCTTTGGGGGTGGGGCATACTGGCCAGGTCTCAGGGAGGACCAAATCTGAAGACAGAGATGAGAGTTCCCAGCACCTGGCTCCCTGCCAGCTGGCTGAGGAGGCTAATGATGGAACAGGTAAGGTTAGGGTCATGAGTTCAAACGCTGCCAGGGACACTTGGCTGAGGCTGGGAACCGCTATTGTGTAACCAAGGATCACCCTAGACGTTGGAGCCTACTTTGGACCAACTCTTTTCAAACCAGCCAGCCATTTCCCGGATGCAGGTTGCTATGACAACAAGCCCCAGGAGAACTGGAGTAGGGCTCAGCAGCATCATCCCCACTCCTGGGTAAACAACTCCCAGCACTGGCTCCTCCCCCCTGTCCTGGTGGGCGGGGAGAGGCGGCAGGCTCAGATGAGATTTGCCAACTGTCCTGCTGCTCCCTTGGGGGAGGCCAGCCTGGACCTCTCCTCTCCACTACCAGGGGCAGTGCTGAACCTCCAAATTGAGACTCTGCAGAGGGGGCTGCCTTCTCTCTAGGCGGGCTGGCCACGAGGAAGTAAGCTGGCCAAAGACCTTACTGCCATGGAGGGACTAGTTAGGACAAGCTAGTCCTAAAGTCCTCTCCACCCCGGGGGCATGAACACTCAGGCTGGGAGCTCAGGGCATCCACACTTCCATGGGAGCCCTTTCCACGCTGGGCCCATAGAGCCTGGAGTTTGCCCGCAGCACCCTCCGAAGCCCAGCTGGGCGGGAGTGAGAGGAAGAAAGAGAGTGTGGCAAACCCCCAGAAGCTCCTGGAAGCCAGATTCATGAAACCTGGGCTCCTGCCGAGTTTACGCTGACCCTTGACCAGCTCCTGTCCCTTTCTTCCTGACAGCCTGTCACCTTGCTTTCAGCGCCCTCTGAAGACGGCAGCGTTCCTAGTGCTCAGCCTACCAAGGCACCTGATGAAGGAAACACTTGGGCGCGCTGGCACGTTGCAGCGCATGCCCACGGTGAGAGGGCCTTTGCCCCTCTGCTGGTCCTACTACCAGTGGGAGAACCGGCTCCAGGGGTAATCCCAAACAGTGAATCGTCTTCTCTCATTGCTGACTCACAGCGACTCCCTGTGGGTTTCTGAGACTGTCACTGTTCACAGGGGTAGAAAGTCCAGTCTTCCTCCCACAGAGCTGCTGGTGGCTTTGAACTGCCACTACACCACGCAACGACGATATCACCAGGGCTCCTTGTGAATAATCTTACCAACTATTTAAGCCTGGCCTTACCATCCCCAAAGCCCACTGCCTTAGAGCCGATGCCAACTCACAGCGACCCTCCGTGGGGCTTCTGAGGCTTTGTACAGCTTCCCAGGAGCAGATCACCTCCTCTTCCTCCCACTGGTGGGTTTGAACTGGCAACCTTGTGGCGAGCAGCCCGAAGCTTACCCAGCAGTGTCCCCAGGGCCTTACAGTCCATGGTCAAAAGCAGGCCTTCTGAAATGTGCAGTTTGCTCGCTCAGCATTAGGGTTATGTCCTTCATCATGCGTTTCTGCAGCTGAACAGGTTTGCGTTCCCTTAAGCACAGCAATTGGACAGGAGGCAGGGCATCCAGGCGGAGCCTTCCCCCTCCACCCCCTCCGGCAAGGAGGCAGAGCATGCCTGGAACTGAACCCCCACCGAGATCCATGGAGGACCAATCCCACCAGAGCAAGGGCTCCAAGCAAGGGAAGGCAGCTGGTTCTAACAGACTAGTCCATATACAATGGGGGTCTGGGGGATGCAAGTGGTTTGCACTCAGAAAGAACCCAAAGGCTGACAGTTCAAACCCACTCAGCAGCTCTGCAGAAGAGAGGCTGCGTGAGCATTTTGTGGGGGGGCGGGTTTGGTAAGAAAAGCCTATGGGGCGGTGCTACTCAGGAACACATGGGGTCGCCCTGAGCTGGGAGCTGACTGGTTGGCAGCCCCCAGCAACAGTCTGTCTATACAGCGCTCTGACCTGGTCCTCAGCAAAGCCAGGGAGCTGGAGGAACATGACGGGCTGGGGACATAAAGTGCCGGTGGCATCTTCACTCTGGTTCTGGGCCTGGGATCTCGGGTTCCTTGGGCCACCATTGCTTTTCAGAGAATGGGACACACGCAGAGGACTTTGGGTGCAGGAGTAGGGGCGCTGTATGCAGACTTGCCCGGAGGTGTAGTTCATGGAAAGTCTCTGTCACTGGGGTTCAGTGGGAGGAAAGTGAGTAGGTAGAAACCCCATGAGAATCCCTTTGGTAATCAGACCTGCTTGATGGGTGGCCTCTCTTTCTGCACGAAGCCTCAGGGGCTACTGCTCAGGACGGAGCTCTGGGGGCGAGAGGGAGAAGAGACTCCTTGAAGGCGACTGAGGGGGCTGACACAGACCAGGGAAGGGGACTCACTTTGATCTTTTGTCTATGCCCGGTCATCTATAGCTCTGGGCAAGGCAGTGCCTGACGACACTGGATGCATTTCACACATGTGGTGTGCTTACGTTCTTGGGCATGTGTGCTGTGCTTTGTGGGTCTAGCTGGAGCCTGTGCGTGGTGTGTGGTCATTGAGTTTGTATGCATTGTGGGTGCAGAAAACAAATGGCCAAGTGTCCTTTACGTAGGTTTGTAGGCAGAGCCATTGTAGCCACAGTTGTTGCCTTTTTTTTTTTAATGTATTTTGCGTCTGTGCTACTGGTTGTGCGATTGTATGTAGCATGTGCAGGTCTTGTGTCCAGTATGAGTAGGTACATTGTATGCCCATGCATATTTTGTAATGAGTATTATCATTGATCATCTGTGCATGCCCTTTGCACTAGTTCGCATGGATGCTGCGTGTTTTACACTTGTCCTTGAGTGGCAACACCACATCTATTTTTGAGTGGAAGGACATGTGTGTGGTGCGTGTGTGTGCCAGTGTGGGTGTGCACATCTGGCTGTCCCGGGGAAGGGCACTGCGAGGGAACACCTTCTCTCTGACCTAGGTGCAAGCTTTACTTCCTGTATCCCCAGTCCTTCCTGTCCCCTGCCCCTGGGGAATTCAGCACCGCCTCCCATGGAGGAGAGGAAGAGAAGCGCAGAGGCTTTGTGTTGGGCGCAGGAAGTCCTGCAGAGACCTGGGGATGTGAGGACCAAGAACTAATGAGCACCCTGGGCCTAGCACCCTGAGCTGATACCCAAGACAACTGTAGGTCCTAAGCAGCAAGCAGCGAGGCCAAGGCTGGAGCCACCACCGGACTGCTCAGTTACCCCAACACACCGAGTTTGGAGCATTTGAGTCTCCGCTGTTGAAAGGTCAAGAAACCTCCAGTGTGGCGAGGCCAAACCCTCCTTGAGGTCAACCCATGCCAGGGCTGCCTTGAGGCTGCACAAAGCGCTAGCTGTCTTCCGTCTATGCCAGGGGTGACGGCAAAGCTGTAGCCATCCTTGGGATCCGTTCAGGCTGCCAGTTGAATGAGGGGGAGAGATGGAGTCTGGCCATCAACATGGTGCCTTTGGATCTTCTAGAGAGGACCCCCACCCCCCCACCCCTTTCTCTTGCTCCTGGAACAAAGATCTTTCCAGAGAGAGAAGGCACCACTTAAAAGTCCAGACCAGTAGGATTTGTTCCTGGGGAGTCATCCTCCCTGAGGTCCTTGGTTTCAAAGCAAAGGATGCACTCTGCTCCTGAGGGAAAGGTGACTGGGGCAGAGTGGAGGGATGATGAGAACCAGACAGCATGGAGGCAGATGAGAATGGAGACGATTCACATGGCGGAGTGTAGCTGGCGGCTCAGTGGGTCTGGCCCAGGACAGCTGGTGCCGTGAGCACCAGAGGGCCCTTATGCACTCAGTAAGACAAGCTTCAGCCACGGGAAACTGAAGCTGCAGCACATGGAGGGCAGAAAGACAATTCTAACATCTAAGAATTCATGAAGACCGGAGTCTCTGAGGCAATGGCAGCAAACCCAGGCTCAGTGGGGGGACCAATAAGACAAAATAACCCATTAGGCCTCTTAGCCAACCAACCACCAAACAGTGGATTTGCTCCTAAACCTGAACTCCAGAAAATGAATATATGTATATGTGTTTATATATATAGTATGTATGTACATATATGTATGCATACATATATATACATGCATACACTGTAGTGCACATAGTGAAACACATGCATAAATTGCCCTGTATCAAAAATATTGCATAAGCTTATACAAGGTTCAAATGCAATTATTCCTATAGCTAGCCTGGCAGAGGAACACGGGGAAGAGATACTCAGTATATATTTATATACATTGGATCCAGACACCTGCCTGTCCTCCGGACCCACTGCCCTGGTAGCGCTGTATAGTCCTGCTGATGACTAGGTGAATTCCGAAGGTGCAATCACGTGAGGTGTTTAGATGCCAAGGTTCCTGCTCCCGCTCTCCTGGTTTTCCCTGTGCTCCCTCCCATTCAGAGGAACAGGGATGGGGTGTGCTAGAGGGTCGGGCATTTTGGTTCCCCACCCCAAATTGTCGATACATATATCTATATATATTTCCCTGATTGACAGCTTTTGCCCTCCAATGGGGGGAAAAGGAGAAAAAAAGAAAAGAAAATCCTAGTTCAAAGTCATTCCAAGACGATTAATACTCTAAGTCTGAATACTGTGTAGGCTCCTAAGAAAATAGGTTATCTCCTGTGTTGTACATAGTGAGATTCATGCAACAAACATCCATGCAGCTTGATTGCATCACTGGTAGATTCCACTGCAGTGTCAGTGCGGCCCAGGCCATGGCACTAGGACGGCAGGCGGCTGCAAACCCCAGTGCCATGAAAGAATCAGCCATGGGTTTGTTTTTGTTTTTGTTGTGACCCTGAAGCCTGAAAAACAATGGGGGTGAAATCTAAAGCCGCCAGCTCCCTAGGTGTGCCAGTGTCTCCCTGTGGGTCTCAGGAAACTTGACAACTCCTGATTGGTCGTCTGCACTGTCGCTCCTCCGGGCTTCCCTCACACTGACACTGCAGAGAAAAAGCCGAATGCAGCATTTCCCATTACGAAACACAAGCCTCCGGAGCATCGGCTTGGCAACTGCAATTCACACACCCCAGCCTGCGACACAGACACTCATTCCAACACACAGGACTGTGTGTTCTTTTCAACGCAAAAAAAGAGGGAGGGGGGGATGACCTTTTGAATCATTACTAGAGCCTGAAAGGAAAACCATGATAATGTCTCCCCTCCCCCCAGCCCCTTCCCCTCCTCTGTGAAGAGGGCTTGCGCTCAGAATGGGAGGTGGAGGACACTTCATGCGGGAGGACAGGGGGCACTGATGAAGTGGGTCGCCTCGCTGGCATGGGGTAGCCAGCGTTCCCCGTGCCTTCCTGAAGCCTCACGCCACGGGTGACTGCGGTCTTTGGAAACCCACTAGCCGGTGATGAAGACTTGCGTGAAAGCCAAGGATAGGTATTCGGTGTCCTAAAGCAAAAGTCCTAAGAGCGAAAGCCACTTGTACGACTATTGCTCTCCATGCAGAACCAGAGCCACACTGTGAGGCGCACGGGGCTCCGGTGCGATGTCTGCATCCCTTCCGCTGGGCTGTGAGGATGTGAGCGGGTTTCCGTCAGACGTCCGTTAACATTTTGGTAATATTCACATAGTTTGTGTTAGCCAAAGTGCAGTTGGCTGCTTTCAAGCTCTCTTCTCTAAAGTCCTCGTTACTGTTGTTCACGCCCTCTTGGATCTCCATGTAGTCAGACTTACTAATGGTAGAGGCACTTCTGCTTTTCTTGAGGTCAGGGGAGGATGGGATCTTTGGGCAGCTGGTCACTTGCAAGTACTGGGCCTGCTCCTCTCCCTCTGTCTCCCGGTGGTAGAAGTAGTTGAAGTTGGACACAATGACGGGGACCGGTAAGGCAATGGTCAACACACCTGCAATCGCACACAGGGAGCCCACGATCTTCCCCCCAATGGTAGTTGGAACCATGTCTCCATAGCCTACAGTTGTCATGGAGACGACTGCCCACCAGAAGGCATCCGGGATGCTGGGGAACTGGGACTCTCGCTCATCGGCCTCTGCAAAATAAACTGCACTCGAGAAAAGGATGACCCCGATGAAGAGGAAGAAGATCAGGAGGCCCAGCTCTCGCATGCTGGCTTTGAGGGTCTGACCGAGAATCTGGAGACCTTTGGAGTGTCTGGACAACTTGAAAATCCTAAAGACTCTTACCAAGCGGATGACACGGAGGATGGCCAGTGACATGGCCTGCTGGCCCTGCTGGGCATCCTCCGGCTTCTCGGCCAGCTCCGTCCCCAGGGTGATGAAGTACGGGATGATGGCCACAATGTCAATGATGTTCATGATGTTGGTGAAGAAGCCAGCCTTGCTGGGACAGGCAAAGAACCGCACCAAGAACTCAAAGGAGAACCAGATGATGCAGAGGGTCTCCACGATGAAGAACGGGTCGGTGAAGGAAGTGGACTGCTGGTACCCGATGGTGCTGTTGGAGTAGGTGTGGAAGGTCATGCCCCCCCCATGCAGGTCTTCGTTTTCATCGCGGAATATCGGCAGCGTTTCAAGGCAGAAGCTGACGATGGAGATCAAGATCACCATGACGGACACGATGGCGATAATCCTGGCGGGCCCCGAGCTCTCGGGGTATTCAAAGAGGAGCCACACCTGTCTCTGAAACTCGTTCTCAGGCAGTGGGCGCTCTTCCTCCTTGATGTAGCCTTCATCTTCCCGGAACATCTCCATCGCTTCCTCCCCCAGCTCATAGAACCGGATCTCTTCAGAGAATATGTCCAAGGGCACATTTACAGGACGCCTCAACCGGCCCCCGGACTGGTAGTAGTACAAGATGGCATCGAAACTTGGGCGGTTCCGGTCAAAAAAGTACTCGTTTCGGAGGGGGTCAAAGTACCTCATCCGCTTCTTGGGGTCCCCTAAGAGGGTCTCTGGAAACTGGGCTAAAGTCTTGAGCTGCGTCTCAAAGCGCAGCCCCGAGATGTTGATGACCACTCTCTCACAGCATTCGTGGTCTGCTTCCGGGTCATAGGAGTCCTGCGGGTGCCCGGGGAGGGCGGCAGCCTCGTCTGCTGGGTCTCCGGTGGCCACTGTCATAATTGGGTCTGAGAGAATCGCCTCTCGCTACACCTTCCAGCTGCCTGGTGGCGGGGTGCTCAGGGTGCTGCTAAGGGCCCCGGCCAGCACAGTAGCATTGGCCTGGGCTCCTGCTGGAGAACCCCGAAGGCTCCCTGAGAGCTGGACAGACAGCCTCGCCGGGCTGAAAGACAGAGGACATAAGACCACTCAACACGGGCAGCATGGCCTGGCTTGCTGCTCCGGGTCTACCTTCTCTCAGAAACATTACCGCTAAGGTCACCACACACATTCGACTTTCACATGGAAGGTGCCCGGAGATCTGAGGGGAGCAGGTGACAATCTCTCGGGGAAGCTTTGAAGGTCCTGCCCTGGGGGAGGGGAGGGGGGCCATGGCTGGCCCAGGTTCTTCTGCATCAGGCGGACTCATGGAGCATAACTCCAGTATGAGAAGGCTGGAAGGAGGCCCGTCTCCCAGAACGGAATTACTATCTGGCAAATAACTACTCCCTGGGAAGTATTCCTGGGGGAGGGAGGGAGGAATCTTGAGCCTGGGTCTCTCTCCTTGCCCCTACCCTAGTGATTCGACATGTGGCTGCGACGAAAGCAGGACTGATTTACCTGAAGAGGCAGGTCTCCGAAGCTCTCCTTCTTGCCAAGCAGAGCAGATGAGGAGGAATCCTAGATACACATGCCGGCGGCTCCACTCCTCTTGTCTCGTCTTTTCACCCAAGCGAGCTAGAAATAATGGTGAGTCATTCTGGGCAGGAGGGCAGGCTCCAGGTCCTGGAGGTGAGCTCCAGGACTGGGTTGGGCTGGAGGAGCAGTGGGGTGCCTGGTCAGGGGCACGCAGGACTCCTCACACGGCCGAGCTCGGGTCTGGAGCCCCTGGAAGGAAGAAGGCAAGATGCAGAGCTCAGCAAAAGCGGGACTCCTCCAGGCTGTCCTCAGGAGATGTGACGTTGCCTGGAAAAAACTGCAGCGAGGTGGAACCGGGGCTCGCAGACAGCGGGTGCCAAGATTAAGGAGGCTTCTGGCAGCTTCTCTCGCTGGAGGTGGCTGACACGCTCCCATGGGCCCCTTCCGTGCCGGCGCCGCACCTGAGAAACGCCCTAAGCCTCTAGCCTTCTCAAGGCAACTTCTCCTTGCAAGCTCCTGGGGCTCTTCCCCTCCAGGGGCCTCCTGCGCTGAGCCCTCGCCCCCTGCTGCCAGCAGGGGGGATTCCGGCCCCTCCACCCCCATCCCCTCCGCCCCTCATCACCAGGCCAGAACACGATGTCTCCCAAAGAGAGGGCACACTGCAGCCACACTACAAGCTCTGACCTCTGCTGGGTCCCAGGAAAAGTCATTCCCGACCCCACCTTCAGAGGCCAACTAGGGAGACCCCCCCTCCCTACCCCGACCCCCCTACATACATACATCACACACAGCAAGGTGGTCTCTGTCCTGGCTGACAGGGGCCCTGGACTTACGCTCCCCTGGGAATTCCTGAACCGCAAGCCTCCCTCCAAACCTGGAGGCATTGGAGCTGGGTGGGGCGCTGGACCACCGACTTCCCCGGGAGAGAAAATCCCTCCTGTCTCGGCAGCAGGGAGCTCAGAACCAACGTCAGAACCAACGCTCAGCCCGGTCGGTTGCGAGGCCGGTTGGCAGCAGCCCGAGGGGGAGCCTGGAGCAAGCCGGCTTCCGGGCTGGCCTCCTGCCGGCCCAATCCTGCCGGCCCCGGGGCGGGGAGGGGTCTGGGCCCTCTCCCCATGGCCGCTTGGGCCGGGATTCCGCCAGGCACCCGGCCCCGACGCGCTCTCCGCTCCCGGCAGCCTCACCCTCCGCGGGCTGCAGTGGCGAGCGGCCTTAACTCCCTCCTGCCCGGCCTTAACCCCCTCCTGCCCGGCCGGCTCCCGCAGCACGGCGGGCCCTGGCGCAGCCCAGCTGTGGGGCTCCGGGCTCGAGCCCAGGACCTCCGAGGCTCCATCTACATCCGGAAACCGAGGAGGCTGAACTCGGATGCGGGTGGAGGGGCTTGAACTGCCGCCCCTCACTCCACCCCCCACTCCCCATCTCAGCTTCCTCCTCCCTGGGCGCCGGCGCTCCCTGGCAGCCCCCGCCCCGGGAGGGGGAAAAAGCCTTCTCCCCACACCCCCGGCGGAGAAGCGGGCTGGACTCAGTGGCAGAGAGCGGAATGCAGCCTGCGCGTCCCCAGTGACCGAGTGCTACCAACCAGCGCGGTGGCCCAGACCCGGTGCTGCAGGCGGCTGCACTTCCCTCCCCTTCGCCGCCGGCTCCTCGGCGCCCCTCCTCCCGGCGCCACGCACACCCCGAGGGTCGCCCAGCCCGCGCCGGGCACTGGTCTTCTGCAGAGAAGATGAGAGAGCGCCCCCCGCCCCGCCCCCATCATCAGCCCGGCCCGGGCATCTGCGGGCCAGACAGCCGTGGGGGGCACAGGCTGGCCGGTTCCAAGCCCTCCGCCCGCAGGCTGCTCCGCAGCCCCTCTCGATGCGCACCTTATTGGGCAGGGGAGCGGCACGCCCGGACCCCGATTTACCCT
>NW_022104341.1:5381691-5386023 GCF_000313985.2 Echinops telfairi | reverse complement strand
TGAGCTTCGTCCCCGGCCCCCGCCCCCGGAGGAAAGTACCGCAAGATTTGGCAGAGCCCAACTTACTAACCCGAAGCTGCGCTGGGGTGCAGCCGAGCCGGGGTCAGGGACCCCTGGGAGGCTGAGAGGGCAGAAGTCCAGGAGCGCATCCGAAGCTCCCACCATCCTAAGCAAGTGGGCGAGAAGACGAGCGCTAGGAGCCGTCCGAGGCGGAGGAGGGCCCGGCCGCGCGCGAGGTGCTTACCCGGCGGCCAGACGAGTTCTGCAGCCCCTCGCCACCGTTCTCGGGCCTGCGCGCCCCCGGCTCCAGCTCTGCCCCCCCACCCCGCTTACCCGGCCGGAGCGCTGGCTTCGCAGGGGAATGGATGCAGCAGGTGCGGCCGCAGGGAGGCAGAAAGTCGCCCGCCGGGAGAAGCCGCAGGAGCCTGCAGAACGGCAGAGCCCTCCCCGGACAGCGGAGGTTGGGGCGACTGTTGCCCTCAGTCAGGACCAGCTACTCACAAAATGGGCAGCCTGGCAGACCTTTGCAGGCACACGTCATTCAGAATCCACTACTCTCAGGAAGGCGGGTGGTTTTGCGCTCACCCTGAGGTACCTCGGAAGAAAGGACGTGGTCATCTGCGTCCAGAAGGTCGCAGCTTTGAAATCCCCGTGGAGCAGTTCTGCGGGCTCTGTGTGCAGGAATCAAGTCAAGGCACAGGACCACAATGCAGCTCTCACTGTCTGCTGGCCAGCCGCACTCTGGGCTTGGGAGTGCAGTCACAGCACCCTGGGGTGGGGAGAGGAAGGGTGCCCTTTGCTCTGGGGAAAATGTATGTGGGAAGTCCAGCCTGCTCTCTGCTATTGTGAGGGGTGGAGAGGGCCCAGGCATGCTCCTGGGAGTCACATGAGAGCCCCAAGCCCCTGGCAGTCCTGTTCCCTATGTAGGGGTACCCATCCCAGACAAGTATTCCCAACAGTGGGTCCTTGGGCTCAGACTGCAGCAAATGGGATGCTCTGGATTCAAGGGGGGCTTCAGTCCGGGAAGATCGTACTGCGCTCTCCTGCTCAGAGAACCCACAGTTCTCAGTAACAGAAGGACTGCAGCCACTGAGGTCCTTGTTCTGGGATTCTGCCATTTCATCGAGGTGGTCTATGAAATCCTGGGGGTCTCTTCAGAGCTGCAGAGGGTGATCTGGTGGACTCAGTGAGCTCTGGGATGTCCATCATGCGAGTTGAGGTTAGGCTTAGTGCTGTTGAAGTTGGCGCCCTCCACAGCCAGCCAGGCTGCTCTGAAGCCAGCCAGCATTCTGGGAAGAGCAGGGGCCAGGATGAGGAAGAGCTTCAGCCACACCAGCATGGACAAATCTGCCGATTACAGGGCAGATTAATGGGCTTCTCTGGGCCTTGGTGTCTTCACGGGCACAGTGAGGCTAGCTCCCAGGGATGCTGTGAGGATTAAATAAATTGCCTGCTGCATGTAAGATGCTTAGCACCCAGCAGACACGGAACCAATGGCTGAATTGCCACTTTTTCCCTAGAAATTCCCTTTGTATTTGAGGCCCCCTAGCTTAGCTCTTCCTTATTTCTCTAGCGGTCAATGACCAATCCTGTGAACTCCATTCTGCTTGCTTCCCAACTTGACCCACTCCTTACCTTCCCCGAGGTCTGAGCCATCCCCATGCCCTCATCAGAATCCCACTCCACACTCCTTCTGGGACCCTTCTCTGACCACCACCTCAGGTATTTGTTACTCTACCTGCCTCACTGACACTTCCTCCACTCTTCGCCATTCCACTGTAGCTGCACGTGGGATAGGCACTGGGCTGCCAAAAGCAAGGCTGGTGGTTCAAACCCACCAGCCGCTCTGTGGGAGAAAGCTGAGGCTGTCTGCACTACTGAAGTTGTAGAGAGTTTCAGAAACCTTATAGATGGTCACTATGAGGAAAAACCCATTGGACAATCACGAGGGGCATCTATTTTCCTTTCTCTCTTAAACAAAGATGTGGGCATGAACTACTTCTGAAAAGAGAATTTATCATTGCTAATTGGCGGCGGCACGTGCTGACCACATATCAGACATTGTGCCGACGCCTCTGACGGAGTGTTAGTCCTCATTGCTCTGTGGGAGTTCATACATTAGAGCCATCTCATGAAAGAGGAAACGGAGGCAGAAAGAGATGAAGCGCCCGGCCTAAGGTGTCGGGGCTCCGGGCCATGAATCAGGTCTTTGTGACTCCAGAACCCTCTCCCTAGCCCCCAAACCACACTGGTGGAAGGATGAGCAGAATTTAGTTTCATTTTCTTCTTCAGGGGCTTCCCGGTCCCTCTCTTCTGACTCAGCCTCGGAGGGGCATAATATCTCCTCTCCTTCTGCCCCCACCCAAAATGGCCACTGGGTTGGATCCGACCCATAGCGACCCTGTGCACAACAGAACTGAACCCTGCACCGTCCTGCCCCATCCTCACCATTGTTGCTGTGCCTGAGGCTACTGGGGCAGCTCCTGTGTCGGCCCATCTCCATGAGGGTCTTCCTCTTTCCTCTGCCCCTCTCCTTTACCAAACACGATGTCCTTCTCCAGGGACTGGTCGCTCCAGACAACACGTCCGAAGTACGTTTCACCATCTTTGCTTTCAAGGAGCATTCTGGCTGCACTTCTTCCAAGACAGCTTTGTGTGTCCTTTGGCAGTCCAAGGTACTTTAAATATTCTTTGCCAGCGCCGCAATTCAAATGCACGGTCTTCCTTATTCAGTGTCCAACTTTCCCATGAATAGGAGAAGATTGAAAACACACACGGGCATAGGAGGAGATTGAATCAGGTGCACTGAAGGCTCAAAGTAGCCTCCCTGCTTTTCAACACACTGAAGAGTTCATGTTCAGCATATTTACACAATGCAACACATGACTTGATCTCTTGACTGCTGCTTCCGTGAGCATTGATTGGGGACCCAAGCAAGACAAAATCCTTGACAATTTCAATCTTTTCTCTGTTTATCATGATGTTACCTACTGGGTCAGTTGTGAGGATTTGAGTCTTGTTTACATTGAGTTCTAATTCAGACTTGTGTTAGGCCAGGTTGGCTAGAGAAACAAATCCAGAGATACTCATATGTGTGTAAGAGAGAACTTTACATCAAGAAGTTTTATATATCAGGAAACATCCCAGCCCATCTCACGTCTGTAACTCTGATACAAGTCCACTAGTCCCTCTTCAGGACTGATGCAGCCACATGCAATGATGCCGCATGCAGGGAGAGCACAGGCCGGTGGGTGAAGAGTTGTGTGGATCCAATGGCGGTGACCACATCACAGGGCTTGGGCAGTTCTTGGCTTGGCCAACAGGAAGGTGAAAGCAGAGAGGTGGGGGTGGGGTGGGTTCCCAGGAGCCTCCTTATGAGAAGGTCACACCTACAAGGAGGTACCGTTAAAAGCGGTGTGACATGATGGAAGGATAGACTTCATCCCCACACGTTCATATCTTCAAATTGACATGAAATTGTGTAATGACCACAATACTGAAGGCTACAGCCCTTGATCTGTATCAGCAAGGGCTTCAAGTCCTGCTCACTTTCAGCAGGCAAGCCTGTGTCATCTGCATAAGACAGGCTGCCTGCCTCCGATCCTGGTGCCAGCTTCTTCTTCACAGAACCCCGATTCTCTGATTACTTGTTCAGCCTATAGATAGAATAGTATGGCAAGAGGATGCAAGCGTAACTGTGTGTTTTTCCCTTTTCTTTTGATACTTCCTGCATCACTCAATATTTTACCCATAGAATCTTTCAATATTGTAACTCCAGAACTGGATTTTCCCCCCTTGAGTTCTTTCAGTTTAAGATATGCTCAACATGTTCTTCCTTTTGGGTTTTCTAGCTCTAAAGTTGTGCAGATTTCCTTATGATACTGTACTTTGTCTTCTCAGGTTGCCTTCTGAAAAGTTCTGTTCCGTTCTGAATTCATTTCTTCATTTCCCCTTGCCTCAGCTACTCCGGGATTAACAGCGAGTGTCAGGGTCTCTTCTGACATTCTCTTTGATCTTGTCTCTCCTTCTTGGCTTTTTAATGACCTTGAGCCTTTCTTCATGAGCGACGTTCTAGACATCTCCCCCAGCTTGTCAGGTCATTAGTGTTCAATGCACACTCTCTTCCTGGGATGTTCTCAACATTTGCGTGGATACAATCCAGGTTGCATGTTTGGCTCTCGTGGACTTGTTTTCATCCTCTTTCGTTTCATCCTGGACTTGCATAAGAGCAGCTGATGCTCTGTCACACAGTTGTCCCTGGTTCGGTGCTAGCTGCTGCTATGAAGCGTCTCCATGATCTCTTCCCACCGATGCAGTCCACTTCATTCCTGT
>NW_022104341.1:5378771-5380688 GCF_000313985.2 Echinops telfairi | reverse complement strand
GGGTTCAGAAATGCCTAGAAGGAGTGGGCTTTCCTGCAGCTGCTACTCTCTTGCAGGCAGAGCCCTGGTGGCATACTGGTTATGCGTTTGGCTCAAGCACAAGGGTCATCACTCTGCCGGAGGACGATGAGCCTTTCGACTCCTATAAAGAGTCGCAGTCTCAGGACCCCACAGGGGCCGTTCCATGCTGTCCTACAGGATCACTACAAGTTGGCATTGACTCGATTGCAGTGGGTTGGGTTTGGCACTCTCTTGGAAGGAGCCCTGGTGGCGTAGTGGGTTACCCATTGGGCTGTGAACCACAAGGTCAGCAGTTTGAAACGCTACTCCCATAGATGTATAGTGTTGGAAGCCTGCAGGTGCCGTCCTACCAGGTCCTGTAGGATCCCTATGAGTTGGAGTTAACTGGGTTTCGTCAGTACTCTCTTGGAATGGACTTGCTGGCAATGAGCTTTGTTTGTTTGTACTTTACTCTTTACTAACCCTGGTGGTTATACAATTGGGCCCTTTGCTAGTACCACGCACAGGCAGAATCACATAGTGCTTGGAGCACAGCTTCTGGAGCGAGGGGGTCTGCGACCACCCCGGCCCTGCCATGAGTGTGGCATGTATCCATCTGTGGCTCAGTATCCTCAGTCGTAAAATTTGATTGTGTGACTGGAATGGAAAACACTCCAAACAACGCTTGTCCCATAGCAAACAGAAACTAATTGTTAGCTCTCAACATCATCAAGGAGCCTGGGTGGAAGAGTGGGTTACTTGTTGAGCTGGTAATCAGCAGATCAGCAGTTCTAAACCACCGACTGCTCCTTGAGAGAAAGACAAGGCTCTCTATGCCGTAAAGAGTTCCGCTCTCAAAAGCCCACAGGGGCAGTTCTACTCGGTCCTGTAGGGGGGCAGTGAGTCAGAATTGACTGGATGGCAGTGAGTTTTGAGGGCTTGGGTCAGCATCACCCAAGAACCTTGCTGGGACCATAGTTAAGTGTTTGGCTGCTAAGTAAAAGACCGGCAGTTCAAGGCCACCCAGTGGGCTTCAGGGGAGCTAGACCTAACATTTGCTCTCCAAAAGATTACAGGTAAGAACACCTTGTGGGCAGTTCCCCCGGTCAGTGGGTTCATGAGTCAGCAATGAACCCAACAGCACCCTAACAACAGCATGGCCCCATCAGGGTTTTGGGGCTCCTCAAGCAGGGAGGGGCTGATTTGAACCCAATATGGGCTGGAGGGCGGCATGGGGGTGGGGGGACCTTCACATTCTGCCTGGATGACAAGTGACTCCTAACATCGTCCTTGTCATCATTGCCACCGCTGTCCTCTCTGTGCGAAGCGGGAGTGTGGGTGGTTGGGGATGAGCTGTTACAGCAGATGTCTTTGGGCTACAGCCCCTGGAGCCACTTGTGAATTCAGCTGCCCTGTGGGGGATGATTTCAGAACATCCAGGCAGCGTTCCCACCTCTATCCCCACGTCTCCCAGCTTTCCTGACTCGGGATTCTCTCTGACTTGTGGGGGGCCTGGACGCTGGGAAGACACCTCTGTTTGCTCCCGGCTGTAGGGCAGACAGTCCATGTTTCCGATCATCTGCTCTGAGGGATCCCTTTCGATGGAACCCCCCTGACTCAGAGCGCTAACCAGCTCAATCTGGTGAGGCCTGGGTGAGGACAAGGTCCAGAGTGCAGGTGGTTCTTCCTCCCCTGTGGTGTCCACGTCCCGGGCAGCTGGTCTTCAGCTACCATGGCTCCCTGTTGTTGCCCCTGTCTTCAGTCCAGGCCTCTTTCCTGAGCTGCAGGCTCACCTGCACCACTGCCCATGACGGCTTCTCCCTCCCTGACCTGTGGTGTGAGAGATGCCAGCATTCAACGCGTCCCCCAGACTGGGCGGTCTGGCCAGGTCTCTTCCTGGGACACCCCTATATCCAG
>NW_022104341.1:5375962-5377601 GCF_000313985.2 Echinops telfairi | reverse complement strand
ACCAACCCATTGCTCCCCAGGCTGCTCATCTAACCTTTGAAATGTTGTCAGTGTGAACCCCGTAGGTAACTCTCTGGTCGAGCACAGTGCTCTTGGCGGGCACACACCTGGCCGATGAAGCAAAGTGATGTTGGGTGCAAAGCAGAGCGCCAGGTTTCGTTTTCTGGTCTGAGGTTTCCGACTGGCCCATCAGTTTCAGGTGGTCATTCATTGTCCGTGGCTCCAGAACTTCTGGATTCCATTACGCATTTGAAATGCTGTCCTGCCCCACGCCTTCCTTGCGCTCAGAATTCTGCTCTGGACTCCCAGATGAAAATGCGCAGGGATGGATGCAGGGCACCATCCACTTCTCCTGCATCGTCCGAGGCAGATAGATGCTGGGGGTGGGGGTGGGGGCTTTTCCTCCCCCAATTTCTGATGCTTCTTCTTCCTCTGCCCCTTCTGTAGTGAGCCCAGACTTACTGTTGGAGCGTGGATGGCCACGGCCGGAGCTAACTTGTGGACAACCTTTTGCCAACCTGAAATGCTCCTTCTTGAAGCCTCCGTGAGGGGACCCCTGTTTTACCTGTGGCGATAAAGAACAGTCCCGGGGTCCCACCTTCCCCCGTGCACACATGAGCACTTTACAAAGTTGGAGCGAGCTGTCACAAGGCCCGGGGGTGTCTCTTCTTCCAGCCCATCGTCTTCGGATCCTTGGAGCTGCTCTGACTGGACCCGTTTCCCGGGTTTGGCATAGCACATCCCCATGAGCTGGGTGCTCTAAAATGACAACCATCTCTCATCTCACAGTTCTGTAGACACTGAACTGAAGGGTTGGCAGGGTCAGGCTCCCTCTGGAGGTTACAGGGGTGAGTCTGCTCCATCTCTTTGTCTCTGTTGCTGGTGTTGCCTAAACTATAGATGCCGGCACTGCAATCTCTACCTCCACCGTCTCGCGGTGTCCCCTCCCCTTGCGTGCCTCCATGTATCTTCTCTTCCTCAGATCAGGACGCCCGTCGTCCTGAGTGAAGGACTGACCCAAATGAGCAGGGCCTCATTGAAATCGGATGCCCTACACAAAGACCCCCATTCCACACCAGGTCGCATCCGCAGGTACCAGTGGTTCGGACACCGGGGTCTCTGGATGTTGCTACTGGGGCGGTTCCACAACCAAACCAAACACCACAACCAGTGTCCACAACCAAACCGAACAGCACCCTGTCCGACAGCATCCTCACAACGGTCCCTCTCATTGTTGCCGCTGTCGACTGCACGTTGCAATGATGAATAAAAGGCGGGGCAGTGTCGTATTGAATTATGGGTCGGGCTGCTAACTGTGGGGAGCTGAGAATGGGAAGAGAGTGTCTACGGATGAATCCTTTATTCTCATCTATTAAGGACCCGGGCAGGCTGGGTTTCTGGGGTGGAGGGAGGCCTTCACCTTTGTGCGTTGGAGGTGAGTCCCAATTACGTTCTCCTAATTAATATTGTTTCCCCACTACATCCTCCCATCATAGTGCTGCTACCTTACTTACCTCTTACAGGCACGTGGCTGATTGCCATCTACCTGGCAGCTCTAGCTACAGAGGCGGTCACGTGGCGTTACTCTCTAGGCTCTGGAGACAGGCACTCCCCCCTTACCTGGCCCCGGCACTGGGTT
>NW_022104341.1:5373536-5374588 GCF_000313985.2 Echinops telfairi | reverse complement strand
TGTAAAGTCAGCATCGATTTGATGGCAGTAGGCTTGGTTTGGGGGAGGGTCGTTTCTTAAGTGGGCAGTCCCTGAGTGAAGGGCTGGGCCACTATCCTAACCAAATGGTGAGAGATGCCCAGAGGTCGAGTGACCTGCTCAAGGTCATGAGACGCTCGCTCCTCAGGGGCCTGAGCTGGGATTCCTGCCCAGGCCTCTGTGATCCCCAAGTCAGCAGTTCCCCCAGGCCCTAGCTCTGCTTATTTAGAAGAGGGAGGATGGGATTCCGGAGAAGCCAAAGCACGTTGAAAACAAGCTCTGCAAAAAAATTCACCACAGTGTGAACCTATGCGGAATGCATTTTAATGATGTTCTCTGAGCCCAGGAAGGGTCATTCTAAGGGGAACACGGAGTTTGCGATTCTGAGGCTTCATGGAAAGCAAATGGGCCGCCACTGCAGGGAGAGGGCTCAGTTGGACATGAGGAGAAAGTGCTACCTGCCAGGCAGGGCCAAGGAGCTAGGCCTGCCCCCTGCTCACAGTCCCCTCCCCTGCAGAGCCCCTAATGACCATGGGCGGAGCTGACTTTTGGTGCAGATGAAGTGCTCTCTGCTAACTACAGGTGGATGGGGTTGACCGGACCAGCAGGCAGCAGGAAAAGATGTGGCCGGCTGCTTCCATACAGATTCTGGCCTTGGAGAGCATCCGGGTAGTTCCACTCTGAGTAGAGGGCGCTGGGAACTACAATCAACTCTACGGCAATTTTTAAATGTTTACTTTTTTAATAGATAGGAGGGGCATTAGCTGGACTGAGAGACCAGAAGGAGAATTTTATGCAAAGGATGGGAGCCAGCATGACACAAATCAATTGGGTAAGGCCTTCCCCATAAAGCTATGGAGGTAGAATTCGATGGGTTAGAAACGTATCCGAGAACAAATTTCTGTTGGTTGGAATGAGCCCTCTGCTGGGGAGGCAGCGAGGTCTTGCCTGGGGAGCTCAGCTCTGGGGGTTCCGTGTGACTCCGCCTCTCTGACCCAAGTTTTGAAAGAAGGGGAGGAAGAAGGTAGAAGAAT
>NW_022104341.1:5363765-5372909 GCF_000313985.2 Echinops telfairi | reverse complement strand
GGTTTGGTCCAACTGCGCCTTCCAGCTAACTCATGCTGAGAAACCTCTGACTGTCTCCCTGCCGTGGAGACGCAGGGCAGGATTCCTAAGGGGGTTCTGGACCTACAGAGCTGTGTTTGAAGGGTCCTTCCCCAAAGGCCTCCCTTTCCCTCTCAAACTCCCTAACCTGCTGATTCCCAAGTCACGGGGTGTGGACCTGAAGAGATCGAGATGTCTGTAGCTCCTCCCCTGGGTTCCCTTTCTGGGACGGTGAGGGGATGAGGATTCAGCTGGCACAGGCCCTCCCCTGGGTCTGGTGGGCATGGCCAGGCCAGCAGAGTGGGGCAGGGGCAGCGGGAAGCAGGACGGAGAGTCAGGCAGGAGAGTGATTTCATAACTGAGGGAGCATCACTCCACTTTGAATCCAGATGCCCCCTCCATGGTCTGTGAGCGTTTCAGAAAGTGAGCAGAAGTTCTTTCTCCCAGAAAGGTGGGACCTGAGTTAGAAGGAGGCCTGATCTCTATGAAAGTCACGTGGAATCTGGGAGCAAGTCTAAAGGACATTCTTCCCCAGGCTTATTGGATAGCAGCTGACAAATAGATGGGGGCGGTGTTTTCATGCCCAAACACAGCAAAGGAAAGCAAGTGAGGCTATGCAGCTTGCCTGTGGCCACCCAGCCAGCAAGGAGGGGATGGAGGCAGGGCCGAACCACAGTCTAAGCCACCAGCCATAGCTCTACACCAAGCACTGAGCCAGGCACCAAGGAGCCTCGTCAACAATGAACGCTAAGGCACTCTCCCATGGCCATGAAGTTGATTCTGATTCATAGTGACCTTATAGGACAGAGTAGAACTGCCCCTGTGGGGTTCCAAGACCGTCACTGTTTGCAGGCATAGAAAGCCTCATCTTTGTCCTGTTGAGTGGCTGGTGGCATTGAACTGCAGTCCTTGTGGTTAGCAGCCCAAGCAGTAACCCATTACACGAAATTGACCTCAAGTTTAAAATAAAGTACAGAAATGAAGAGAAAGGGGGCATGAGGCTTGGGAAGGTGTCTTAATTACCTGCAACTGCAGTGACAAAAGGACCCCGTGGGAGCGGCTTTGAAGAGCAGACGTTCATTGACCTGGAGTTTGGGAGGCTAGAAATCCAAAGCAGGGCACTGGTTCTGGGAAAGGTCCGTCCTTGCCGGAAGTCCCAGGAGCTCCTTGGCATTCTTTGGCATCTCCCCTCTTGGGGGGACTCTGTGCCTATTGTAAAAATATTAAAAATACAACAAGAACTCCTGTCAGGAGAGAAATCATAGTTTAATGGATAGATTTGTTGCAGCTGCAGCTGGGGCGAACCATGGTAAAGTGCCAGGCGTGCTAAAGCCTGAAAGGGGAAGAGAGGCTTTTACACAATAGTGCCGCGGTCACATGTGAGTCACATGAGAGCCGAGAGTAAACTTCTCGTGTCCCTTACTCTATTTTCTGTCACAGACTTCCTGCGTGCGTAAACAGTATGCAAACGTCTTTTGGGGGGAATATTATTATCCGTCTGCTCTGCTCTTAGGACATCCTTATCATTTCCTTAACCATAAACTATCATTTTGTCAGACGTCAGTTATAAACTTACTTGAGAACACACCTTTTTTTATTATCATGTTCCGAAGTATGCAGGATTCCGACAAGGGAGGACACACAGATTCTGAAATCAGAAGCAGAAAAAGGAGAGCGCGCAAACAACATTTAGATGCAAACCTGTCTCAAGCGCTTAGTCATGCGAGGTGCCTCCGTTTTAGTGTTTGTTTTTTTTTGGGGGGGTTACGTTGTCCCCTTGCCGACCATGAATCTCTGTAGAGGTTCCTTGATCAATATGCTAAGGGCGTTCTTCGGCATGGAAGTATTTGGTAGGAGCTTTTCTTATCAAAGACGCGCTCCTCATCACACCATCTCCGACCCACTGCTGCTGTGGTCTTCTGGAGGAGTGACCCGACATTTCTTTCTTTTTTTAAAAATCATTTTAGTAGGGGCTCATACAACTCTTATCACAATCCATACACACATCAGTTGCGTAAAGCGCATTTGTACATTCATTGCCTTCATCATTCTCAAAACGGTCCTCATTTTTTCCCCTCCCTCCCCGCTACCCCCTCCCTCATGAGCCCTTGATAATTTATAAATCATTATTTTGTCACATCTTGCCCTGTCCCCGGCATCAGGTCCTCATTTTTTCCCCTCCCTCCCCTCTCCCCCCTCCCTCATGAGCCCTTGATAATTTATAAATCATTATTTTGTCACATCTTGCCCTGTCCGACGTCTCCCTTCACCCACTTTTCTGCCCCAACACTTCTGAAAGATGAGCTCAGGTGTGAAGCTGGTCCTCTTCAAAGACTTAGGTCCCCCCACCTCAAATTAAGATGTGTGCTTCTCTGTGTCATTGGAAAGAACCGTAGTTTGATTATAAATGTTAGAGAAACAATTCACATCATCAGGATAATCGATGTAGCCTGTAATTTAAAAAATGCAACTGAACGCCAAAGCTACTGGGTAAAAACATCAAGCTGAAAACATCAAGAAAAGAAAGGCTCGTGGGTGAGGTCAGTGGCTTTTCGATAAGTTCAGGATCGTGTTCTACACGCTTCCGCGCAATAAGCAGCACTAGCAAAGGCATTGACAGACAGGAAACCAGGTCACCGCAGTTGGCAGCAGGCACAAGATCTTGTTCCTTGACTGGAGATGTCGCTGTTCTCTTCACAGGCCACCTTCTTCTGCAACAAAGGTGTTTGAAGGTGATTTTCAAAATCTCCAGAGGGGTGACTTCTCCCAAAAGTATTTTGGCCCTTTTTCTAAGTCTGACATAGTCCAATTTTGTTGAAACATTTTGGTTAAGTGTTTTCAGTGAATCAATAAAATAAAATAAAAAAACTTACTTGTAGATGACAAACTTTAAAATGGGACATATAATATTTCTTAAAAGTGAAAGACATGATAGAAAGGAATCACAAAGCCAATGCAAAGCCAAAGAAAGTCAATTACAAATAAATGTAGGTAAAACTATCTTTGAGCCTAGTGACTAGTCTTATATTCAAAGAGCTTCAGATATCTATCACACATAGTAATCTTGAGACTTAACACCCAATAGTTAGGCTATACTCAGATGCCCAGGCAAACATTATTGACACATGCAATTAAAAATATTTGTCTTAATTGATTATTCATTGGAAGTTAATACACATACCATATCATTCCATAGTTCAGTCACATAAGCAGAATTGTACGATTGCTACCACAATTTCCAAACGTATCTTTCTTCATGGACTCCTTGACCTCGTCTCCCTTGAACATCTCCTCAGCTCTGTACAACTCCCCCCACACCCCCTTACTTGACTTCCTGTCCCTAGAGGGTCATCAGTCCTGGGGTTCATATACCAAAAGACAGAAAGACATACATGGGGATACCAGAACAAGCAAACCTTTGTTTTCAAAGCTATGTATTTAAATTTTTTTTTTTTACAGAACAACCTACCACCTTCAAAGTGCTCTCCCTGACACTTAATACATTTGTCAAATCTGTGATTCCATTCTTGGGAACTTTTTTCAAACTCCTCTGTTTGGATGGCTGACAGCACCTCCCTCGTTTTTCTGCATCTCTTCTAAGTCGTCACCTCGTCCTTTCCTGTCCCTCTTCATTCGGAGGAACAGAAAGAAGTCGCACAGAGCGAGGTCAGGTGAGTAAGGTGTGTGGGGCCAGAGAGGCATGTTGTTTTCTGCCCAAAACTGGTGCTCTGAGGTGGCTGAGTGAGCAGGTGCGTTGTTGTGGTGGCAAAGCTAGTCCCCCGTCTGCCACCCATCAGGACTTGTTCTGCTCACACATGCCTTCTTGCTCTTGAGCAAGGTGCACACCAGCACAAGGAAGGCTTCTGAAAGCCCCGTTCTTTTCAAGGCTATTTATAGTTTATGGCCCACACAATGGAATGTCTTAGCATAGTCAATAAATCACACATAAACATCTTTTTGGTATCTCTGCTTTCAGCCAAGATCCATCTGCCATCAGCAATGATATCCCTTGTTCGATTTATATAAGCACTTTAATAAATGCTTACTTATTAAAGCAGAGTAAATAATTTGAATAAATAGTACCATCTAGTTTTGTGATACCATGTATTGTTATTTTAGATGCCTGCGAGTCCGTTTTCCTCCTTTTTTTTAAAAAAAGAGAAGATTTAGTTATTGTTAAAGTTTTTATTGTGAATTTGGTGGGGGTTTACATTTCAGATCATCAATTTCCATTTCAACAACTTAAACCGTGTATCACACTTCCCAATAATTTGCTTTGCTCCCGCTTTGTGAGCCAGTTCTGACCCATAGCAACTGTAGATACAACATCATGAAGCCCGCCGTCTCACCATGGTTGCTATGTTTAACCCAATGTTGCCGCCACCATGTCTATCCACCTCATCGACGGCCTTCCTCTTGTTCAGTGTCCACTTCCAGGGGCTGGTCTCCTTTGACAACGTGCCCCCAATACATGAGACAAAGTCCCACCTCCTTGCTTCTAAGAAGCATTTGGCTTGTACTTCTTCTAAGACAAAGTAGTGTGTCCTTCTGGTGGTCCACGGTACTTCCCATCTTCTCCCCAACACCATCACCGCGATGCATCAATCTTCCGCCGTCGTCCCTGTCCACGCTCCAGCTTTCGTACGTACGCACAGGGGGCCATGCGAACACCACTGCACAGGCAACCCTGCCCCTGCTGGCAGGCTCGCCTTGGTCTTCAAAGGGACATCTTTGTTCTTGATCTTGTGCAGCAGATTTGCCAGTGCAACATGATTTCCTGACAGCTGCTTCCACAGGCCCCGAGAGTCTAAGTAAAACCACATCTTGAAAACTCCAACCTTTGCTCCATTGTTCATGTTATCTACGGTCCCGTCGTGAGCAACGTTGTTTCCTTTACGCCAAGGGGCAATCGGATAGAAAGCTGCAGTCTTTCATCCTCACTAGGAAGTACTCCACGCCCTCTTTTTCTTTGCTTTCAGCCAGCAGGGTTGTGGCATCTGCGCATCGCAGGCTTATAATAAGCCCTCCTCCAATCGCCATGTGGCTTCTTCTTCAGGAAATCCAGCTCTTCGGACTATTTTCTCAGCTGATAGGGTGAATAAGTTATCGTGAGAGGAACCGTGATGGAGAAGATTTTAGCCAGGCCAGGCTTCTTGGTGGTTTGGCGGTTAAGACTTTGGAATCACCCACCATGAGTTGGATATGTCAAGGGTGTGGCCTGCTTCCGATATAAGTAGACGGTGTGGAAAACTTATCTTTTCCTGGGTCTAGATCCTGTGGCTGGCACATCGGCCTTCAGCTCTTTGAACTTGAGCTAGGGCGCGGCCGAACTGGCTATCAATCCTAGGAGTCGTCGGCAGCATGCCATCTTACCTGCTAACCCTGGGGTCATTTGCCTTTGGGGCCAGAAGCCTGTCCTCTGACCTGCTGATCTGGGGTTCAATAGAGAACCCTCTAACCTGATACTTGACCCATGGGGTGGGGACTCGTCTGCCTGCGCAACCATGTGAGAAATTCCTTGTTATAGACCTCCATATAGACACATACATATATGAACTTCACCGGTTTTACTTTTCCAGAGAATCCAACCTAAGACAACACACAACCCTTATGCACACCTTTCCTGATTTTAAACCACTCAGTATGTTCTGCTCTGTTTGCACAATTGTTTCTTGGTCTATAAGGATAGGTTCTGCATGCACATGATGAGATGTTCTCCATTTTCCATTCTTCGCAGCGTCATCCAGAGCTTGTGATCCACGCAGCTGAATGCCTGTGCACAGCCAACAGAGCACATGTAACAATCTTTCCGGCACGTTCTGTTTTCGGCTGAGACCCACCTGACACCAGCATTTCACGTCCTCTTCTGTCTCTTTGTTTGTAAGCAACGTAAAGCTGATTAAGTAGAAATGTTAACTATCGTGAAGAATTGAAGATCTTTGTTAAAGTTTATCAATATGGACTCCTTGAGTTATAACCAACTAGTCTATATACTGATCAGGCAAAAGGAAGTCCACCTAACGTCAAAATGAAAGCTCTGGGGTAAGCCGTTAAGGAACAGAACACTCTACAAACACCACAGAGACGGACAAACCAGAGAGCAGTATGCTTAACAGTTTGTCACTTTTATAAAGATAAATATTTCATGGCACCATTATCATAAGGAAACACAAAGAAAAAGAAAAGTGGTTTCCACACCAAAGGATAAGACTTGGAAGACTGGGAGGAGGCCAGGGCTGAGGGTGGGGGCAGGGAGAGGAGAGGACAGGGAATTGTGGGGAGGGAGGGAGAGGGTGAGACGGGAAAAGGAAGAGCCACACTTATAGAGGGCGGCGGTGGTGAACGGGATGCTGTGACTGGTTTGAGTTGATTCAATGGGCTGTGCGACCACACAGAATTTGTTTTCCTTTAAGAATCAAAATAAACAAATGAAGTTAAAATTTAAAGAGCCAGGGAGACCGAGAGCCCAAAGGGCACAGCCTAGACGCCTTCCAGATGCCTCCCCTCAGATGGAAACACGGGTCTGAGGGGCTCTAAAAGGGGGACTGCAACGCTGAAGTGGATCTGGACTCTTTAGTGCCGCACAGTCTCGTCGCATACAACAGCAGCAATAAGCAATAGGAGGCCCGCGGGCCCAGGAAAGAGCAAGCTCCCACCTAACCCTGTTCTGTAGGTTCCGGCGCTGAGACTAGCCGGTGGAAAGCAGAGAAAGCACAATGAACAGCCCTTGGGGATGGCTTATCCTGAACGGCCTACGAGAGACTGCACTGAGCGCCGCGCTTCCCAACGCCCCCTAAACATGAGCTTCTTCTAACACCAAGACCAGCATGTGAACTTAAGACGCATGCTCAAAACCTTATCGTTCATCATTTTAATAATCCCTTCAAGAACATGTGTTCCTATTGACCTGCCCTTTTTAAAATTCCACTCTAAGAAACCAATTTCTCATTTACACGATCTTTTTAGAAAACTTGCATGCTCGATTTAAAACAAATGATCTACATGTCTCCACCTGAAACTCTGGCAGAACTAGCTTTAGTTAGAATCTGTGTCCTGTTAAACTCAGTGGATCTTATCAAAGCATTGCTGTATATCTTTTAAAAATCTCATTCCGGTGTGCTGATGGTATGTGGTGTTCCGTAACTGTGAGCTTTAAGCAGGATATCATTTTTCCAGTTCAGTTTGTTTTGAGAACTTTCTATGTCAGAACTTCTGGTCTTATAGCAAGTTGAACGGTCTGGCTAGTATTGTACATGAAGCTATCTAAAAATCACGGTTCTTTTTTCTTCTAAGAAAAACTCTTTATTGCTCCTGTTTTGTAATCTGTGCTTTTAGGAGTTTCTCTCAAAAACAAAATTAAAAACTCATGGCCACCCCGTCAATGCCAACTCACTGTGGCCCCGCAGGGCTGAACAGAACGGCTCCTGTGGGTTCCTGAGACCGTAATTCCGAGACCAGGAGTGGAGAAACCTCATCTAGGAATTTTATTTTAGTCTATTTGAAAAGTGAATTTTATTTGGTTTAACAAAGTTTTTAAAAAGATAAATTATTTCTCTAAGAGATCCTTGATGCATTAAGCCTTAATTCTTTTTTTTTAAGCCTTAATTCTTGTAAGAACTAATAACCAGATGCACTAAACCTTTATCTGTATCACTAATCTTAACCAAAACAACCTCAAAGTAACCAGTGGTCACAAAGGGGGGAAAAAAAGTAATGAGTACTGCTAGAAGTCTTGTATTTCTAAACTGTCCCCTCATGAGACTAGAAACCGCCTGCTATCTTCTCGGATATAATAGAGCATCAGTGAGCTCAGTCCTCCCTTGTGGGGTCCTTACTGTAGCACAGAAGCAGAAACAAAACAAGAAGTGAGAGAGGAATGCTACTTTCAGTTTCCCAGAACTAAACAAATGACTAATGAGAGGCTCTGAGAAGGCTTGGCAGTAATTGCGGGGAACCCAACCCAGTTTTAAATTTCAATTACAAAGAGAGAGCGGAAAAAAGAGAAAATCCTAGGAGAAAACAAATCCAACAGTAAAAAATTAAAAACATCCATGAAACAAAGGCTAGGCTTTAAGTTTATTTATCTTAAAGTAACAGAAATTGTGGCAGTGGATAGGAGAGCCTGGCCCCTCTATGTTTTGCGGTCATGAAAGATAATGCGCCATTGAAATCCCACTCCTGACACCATTTATGTCACAGTATTAAAACCATAGCAAGAATTCCTGAAAGAAAGAAAGAAAAAAAAAACACCACTATGGTGTTTTGTTGTTGTGTTTGCAACAGCTGAGTCTGGGGTACCAAAAGTCAAACTCACTGCTGTTGAATCAATTCCCACACACAGTGGCCTATAGGACAGGGTGGAACTTCCCCTGTGGGCTTTTGAGACAAACTCTTTCTAGGAGTAGAAAGCCCCAATCCAAGAAGCAGTGGTAGCACTTGGTAAAATTTCAAATTCACTGAAGTCCAAAATTGGAGAGAGATTTTTATACAGGAAGGGTGGGGGTTTTACATAAGTTCCATATGACTCATAAGTAAGCTTTTCATAATGTCAGTACATCGATTTTCTGTCACCGACTTTTTGTGCAAGTAAACCATGTGCACAAACATCCTTTCAAATATTGTCATTCCTCTCTTGAACTATCCTTATCATTGTTTAACCATAGACAATAATTTGTCATATGTTAGTTACAAGTATTCTTTCTGAGAACAAAACATTTGTATCACAGTCTTCCTCATGCGCATGGCTCACTTAAGGGGTCTGTGTGCCTGCATGCTGAAAGCAGAAGGCCAGAAGGGATACAGAGCAAAGGACATTTGGATTCAAGCCTGTGCCAATCACTTAGTTGTGCCAGGTGCCTCCAATTTAGTTTTCTTTCACACTGTTCTGCGGTTTCGGACACTCAGAAGTAACCGGGTTTAGGACCCACCCTCTTTGGCACACTCGTTGACATTACGAAGGAAAATGCTCGTTCCAGGAAAGTAAAGGAAATAGAGGAAAGAACTAAAAGGCAAAGGACATTTATAGAGGTCTAAATAAAGGCATGTACAAATGTACATATATTTATATGTGATGATGGGGAAATAGATCTATGTACAAATATTTATAGGTTTAATATTAAGGTAGCA
>NW_022104341.1:5348410-5362938 GCF_000313985.2 Echinops telfairi | reverse complement strand
TACCAAGGGCTCACGTAGAAAGAAAACATTTCGAAAATGATGATGGCAACAAATGTACAGATGTGCTTGACCCTATGGATGGATGTACTGATTATGATAAGAGTTGTACGAGCCCCCAATAAAATGATTTTTAAAAAAAGAAAGAAAATCCTCTTTCCAAACAGCTCACATCCACAGGTTCAGTCAGGGCTTTCTACACACCTCTTATTGATGGAGGGGGGGGGAGGCAAAATTCAATCTTTATCTCCAGGGTATCAGGGAAGCTTTCATAACGAACGGGACATTTGGGAGGTGTCTTCAAGGAAGGGTGGACAGAGACCCTGGAAACACTGGGAGCTTGGGCTTGGGACCATCCATCTGGGGAACCCACACCCCCTCTCCCTCATTTCACTCGTTCATGCCCTTCTTGTCTTGCACAGCACTGCACATTACTCCACACCTCATCTGCCCGAGCTGCCCGCTGGACAGAGCTGAGTCTCAGAAACCCACAGAGCTGGTCCTCCATTGGCCCCTTGGGTGACGACAAGTCAGAATCGACCTGGTGACCGTGAGCTCAGAGTTTTGATTTCGGTTTATCGTGTATATCCACCAGCCAGGTTTCCACCCACCTTTTGTTTATTGCCACATCCCCCACTAGAATGCAGATCTCATCGGAGCAGGACTTCTGAGGGTTTGCTCATCTTCTGCTCTCTTCTGTATCCCTCGTGCCCAGAACAGGGTCTGGGTGCTCAGTACTTATTATAAAACAAATGCCTGCAATGGGTGTAGGACACAAAACCAGCTTCCCTGACCCCAGGAATCGAATCCAAGCAGTGAGACCAGAGCAAGGTTGTGTGGAAGGAAATGGTGAACCAGGACAGTCATTGGGGGACAGATTGGCCAGGTTGAGAAGTTTCAATTTCTTTTGTTCTATAGGAACCAGGGAGCTATGGAGGGTCTTGAGCAAAGGGTTGACAAGATCAAAGCTATGTGTTAGAAAGATGATGTTAGGAAGTCGTGTCATGGATGGGGCCTCGGGGAGCATAAATGGTGAAGCGTCTGTCTCCTTTGAAAAGATGGATAGGTTGAACCCATCCGGAGGCCCCTCAGAGGAAAGGCCTGGTGGTCATCTCTGAAAGGACACACCTTGTAATCCCTGTGGAGCAGTCCTACTCCGCCACACTTGGGCACACCAGGAGTTAGAATGGACTTGACGCCCACGGTCATTATGTTTTTGGTTTGGGTGATAGATGGAGCTGAGAGCAAAGGCAGAAATCCAGTAAGAACCCTTGAGAAGTCAAGGGTCTCTTGTTGCATAAATGAAGGAGGGAAGGGTTACCACAATTTTTGGTCCTTGCGCTGGATTACTGAGCCCGATTAATGACCACCCCAAAAGGAAGAGAGAAAGGGAAAAGCCGTCTGTTTGTCTGGCAGCTACCAACGGAGCAGCCAACAGCACCAAGCTGTGTAGCAGGCACGCGAATGATGCCGCTTTCCAAGTAACCGTTATACTAACTTATTCCGACAATATCATTCATGTATTCTAGACAAGCGGACTATCATTTTTAAAATACATGGGAGGCTACACAAGGCCAGAAGCCACTGTAAGGACATGAAACATGGTGAGTACTTAAATCATTATATAATTAACTATATTGACATGAACTTTCCAACTGACCTCTAATCAATCTCATACAATGACTGAGAAAGCTGCAGGGCTCCATGAGACTCTAAGCAGGATTCAGATCATCACTGGCATTCCAAACTCTGCACCCTGCCAGCCCAGCTATCATTCCACTTCCTCAGCCCTGCTGAAAGCATCTGTTATCCTTTCCCCCGGGGCCCAGATCTTGATTTCGGGCTGTCATCTCTGGACTATGTCCATGGAACCAAACAGATGCATGGGGAGGACAAGGCCACTCCAGTGAAAATGTATCACATGAAAATATATATTATTTTAAACTCTACAGATGCTACAGATAAGTGATTCATTCTGACCTGAAGTGAAGTCCCAGGGCTGCTATGCTGCACAGAGGGACCCCAAGCAGGGACCCAGTGGTCTCTGACCCAGCCATGTCCAGTGTACAGAGGATGGGAAGGAGCATGGGGCTCAGGTGGGCTGGAGAGGCCCTGCCAGTGAGGAGGTGAGCATGGCCTGGCTCAGATGTCCCAGGAACCTGTTCCCACCTATCCTACCAAGGCTCCACTGGCTCCTTCCAATGCCCTTCCTATCCTGCACCCCCTTCTCTCCTCTGTCCACCTACATTCTTTCCCTAAGGATCTCCTTCTCTCCCTTGGCGTCACGCATCCCCTCCATGATCATGACCCTTGGCATTCCATCCCCAAGCCTTGCCTCTCTCCTATTTGATAATGGACAAACCCATCACACAAGTCCCACCCTTCCCAAGTTTGTGGGAAATGCCAACTCTGTGATCTCCATGCCCCTTAACATCACGCATCACACACACACACACACACACACACACACACACACACACCACCACCACCACCACCACCCTTGTGATCCCACACTTAGTCAAAGGCACCACCACACCCCTTCTCTGGTTGTTGGATATCGACTCTCATGCAATGTCTTTCCTATTAATGATTTCCACTTCACTACCATCATCACTGCCTTCATCCCTCCTGTGGTTTGTGAGCAAGACTACAGCCATTTCGACTCTAATCAGCATGTTGAAATTGTCATCCATTTGGTGATACATGTACCACTGTACGTTTTCACTGCTCCTCGGGGCTTACACAGAGAGGGAGTCCATGCCAAGCCCCGTGCCTGCAAAGAGACACTGTGGCTACCTCCCCTCAAGGAGCTTGCTGACCGCAACAGGCCAGTATGAGGTGATGGGGGCTGCTATGTGGACGCTCTAACCCCCTGGCGCTGTGACCACAGCATTGTGTGGAAACAGGGTCTTTGCAGGAGTTATCACTGAAGTTAACACCAGGCTCTCCTGGAGCAGGAGGAGTCCCGACCCAACCTGACAGGTGTTCTTACAACAGAGAAGAGAGTCAGACCCAGAAACAGACAGAAGATGGCCATGTAATGATGCAGCCGAGACTGGAGTGGCAAGCAGTACCAGCTATCACCAGGAGCTAGGAGAGTCAGGGGCCAGATTTGCCCGTAGGAGGAATTAGATTCTCCTCAGGAGGAATCAATATGGCTGACCCTTCTTCTGGACTCCTGGCTTCCAGAACTGAGACAATAAAGATCTGTGCTAGAAGCCACTCAGCAGGTGGTACTTTGTGACTGCCGAGGGCACGAGGTGTGACTCACTCTGCAGGTGGCTGGGGTGGCAGAGTCAGTACCGGGAGTGGGGTCCTACTCCCTGCTGATGGGGAGTGCAGGAGGCCCCCACGTGAGGACTGATCCTCCGCTTCTACTTCCACTCTGCAGAGTCTGGGGAACCCAGAATCCCAACCGCTTTTCTGACTGCCATTCAGCTGAGACCCTGGAAAAGCACTGATTCGCTCTGTGCTTTGTATTGGGAGTTACCGCTCTGGGTGGACTCTACTTTGTGTGTGTGTGTGGGGGGGGGGGGCATGCTGACCCTCCAATGAGAAAGAGGCCCAGGAGAGTTCTAAGGGGACCATAAGGAGAGGAGGGGAGCCCCACTCAGGCTCACTCAGTGTTATGACGTGGGCATCTGATTTCTATTTTTTCTATTGACTGCCCAATTGATTCCCACTCATGGAGACCCCCGCCTGTGTCAGAGTGGACCTGTGCTCCACCGGGTTGACGATGGCCGGGTTTGTCGTTGTTGGCTTGATTTTTCAAAAACCATTTATTGGGAGCTAACACAGACATCAGGTTGCTCTATAGTTCAAGCACAACAAGCAATATGGTACAATTGCTACCACAATTCATTTCAAAATGTTCTGTTCCTTCTTGAGATCCTTGACATCAGCCCCCCCCCCCACCGTGCCCCTCCCCTGCAAACCCTTATTGTACTGGCCGTCCCTATAGGTTCATCAATCCTGGGATTCATATACATATAATAAAAATTCAACAGGGTCACTCCCAATGACAAAACACATTTGAAATAAACCCCAGTATGAGCAAACAAAACACACACCAAAAAATACAGAAACTGTTGAAAACCAGATCACGGCCAACGGGTATCAGAGTGGGGATCAACTGATAAGGTTCCAGTCAGGTTTATCATTTTGATCTCCTATTGTCATCTCTCAAATGCACTGTTTGGTAACCAGTTTCTTCCCATCCCTCTATTATGGACAGAGGGAGATCACTGGAGGCCTATTTCCTGTATAGCTCTCACAAATGTGTGCTGGGCTCCCACTGTCCCCCATAGCCTGCTGCAAACCAGATTCTCACAAGTTAGGCTCTGATACGACTCCCTCCTTCAATGTTGGATATGATTGACCATCCTTCAGTCACTGATGTTGCTGTGCTTCTTCCATGTGGACTTCGTTGACATCTCACTTAGATGGCTGTTTGTTTGGAAACAAGCCTTTAAGACGCCAGGCATTATTTAATCTGATAGCTGAGCACCATCTAATTTCTTCACTACACTTTGCCGGAGCACCCATATCTTCTGTGTTCCCTTCCTGAGGGTGAGTATCGAGCAGGGCCATGATGTGAGAACTAAGTGTTCTTAAATGGTAGCTACGATTTAGTGTGAGCCCCAAACCCATTTCTCAATCTATGTTGTTGTTCTTAGTGCTGTTTTAATCTGTCTTTGGCTCCCTTTCAAAACCTCCTTGTCAATTTACGGTAGAGAGTTTTAATGGGGCACAAAGGGCTTCTGTTAATACTGTCTTTGATTAGCCCCTGGTACTAATTTTTTAGAGCGTTGTTGAGAGAGGGCTATTGGGCCAATGTAGGCTAACTCCATCTCACAGTACCTACATTATTCACTCATACAGAATCAATCTTTTTGTAGCTGGACGCCATCTATACAAACAATGGGTATTGGTTGTCAGGGGAAATTTACAGTAATATTCACTGAGAATGTCACTCACCGATTTTCCAGAACAATATAGATCTTAATCCAGCAGATAGGACATTGATGTGGGAAGACCATGATTGTCCGCCTACCAGCAGTTCAACAGTCTCGGTACAGCTGGGTTCCATTTCTTCAAACACCGTGCATTTTCAGTTTTACGTTCTCAGGTTGCAAGTGGGTGTGAGGTAGAGTGCAGTTCACCTGGTGGATTTTTCACATCAAGTCTCAGGGAGGCAGCCTCTGGAGCAGGCCCGACCGCCCTGAAGGTCCAGGACCCAACGCTCTGGTGTTACACAGCACAGCACGTGGGCTAGGTCCCCAGGAGGTACCCACAAGCCCGGGCCATTGTGGTCCGTTTGATAAATATCACCAGGGACACTCCCCACCTAGGGCCACCTAGAGGTCAGTTCCTCCCCTTTTCGACCAACAGCCATGTGCTGTGCTTCCCAGACGCATCTGCTCCTTTTCCCTCTCTGGACTCCACTTTCCCATCGAATCCTCCTCCCTCGGATAGGACTGACTATCTGTGTGGGGGCCTCATCATATCTTTGCAGGGCAGACGGCTGATTTGGGGGGAAGTTGGTCACCGGGACTTTTTGCTGAGGCAACTCTTGGTGAACTTGAACTTCTAACCTTTTGGTTAGCAGCTGACTTTGTACCACTCTGGACCCCCAGACACTTATCCAAGAGGCAGCTAAAAATGGCACAGCCCCAACCCAATTGCTATTGCTTTTCCCTCAGGCCCCAAACCTGACTCTCCGCCCAATTGTTCTGGACCAACTCCCCAGAGACTGCCTTTGAGAACCCACCTGCAAATCCTGTTGATGCCTCAAAATCTGTTCGAATCCAATCGCATCTTATCCCCTCCCACCTCCTACCTGAACTCCTGGCAGGCTCTGCTTCCCCGCCCGCGCCCCCCCCTGCATCTCAGAGGGGACAGTGAGGTTATGAAACCACAAACCAGACTGCGGCCCGCCTTTGCTCAAAAGTCGTCCATGATTTAACCACCTGCCTTAGAAGGAAACTCGAAGCCCCACCATGGCCCCACACCATCGGCTCCCTGGATACCATTCTCCTCTCCCACCCCAGTGCTTGAGCACTCGGTCAGGGCAGACTTCCTCTTTGATGGTCCTCAACACAGCAAGGCCTCCGCGGCGGGATCCCTCTCAAAGGCCCCTCCCCGCAGGATCTGGCTGCACATCGCTTCCCAGGAGAGGAAACCAAGCCAGTGGTGCAGGGGATTCCGACTCAAGGCAGCTCCCTGTGTGCAGAAGAGAGCTGTGCTCAGATTGTTTGGGGTGGCTAGTTTGGGGGAATTTCTTCTGAGGTACCTCTGAGTGTATTTAAACTCAACCTTTTGCTTGGCACCCGAGGGTGCTGTTTGCAGAACCCAGGGAGGTCTACTCAGAGATTTTTGACACAGTCACAGGGGGGGGGGGTGCCTGGACTCTTGTCATTTTCTGATTCTAAGAATAACCAGCATGTGATCACTGCCTGGCCTGCGCTCGAGGAGTCTGCTCCCCACCCAGAGGTTCTCTGCAAAGGCGACAGGGTTGCCGGAGCAGGGGAAACGAGTGCTGTGACGGGCCAGGCGCGCCCCTTCGCCATCAGAGGGCGGCAGACACACGGCATCAGTGCACTGAGGCTCAGGCTGGGCTGTGCTTGCAGCACCCTGCCCCCACCCCCACCCCTCCCAAGCCACCTGGCGCCAGACAGATGGGAAGTGCGCATCACGGACCTCAGTTTCCCACCCAGGAGGCCAGGGCTTTGAATGGCAGGCAGGTGAGATTTTGAGTGTCAAGTGTTTCCTTGCCCCGACTCATTTGTGGCGCTCCCAACAGTAGCACACCCCCACCCCCAGGTCCCATTTCTGACAATGCCCTTTCCCAACCTCCTTCACAGTTACAAAAACCAGAAGCTCACCCCCCACACCCTTCCAAGCACTCCAGGGAGGGGGGCGGAGAAGGTGGGCAGGTAGCTTTCCCAGGCTCCCCGGGCCTGACTTAGGGGCCATCTCCTCCCAGGAGGCCACTGAGGTGCACGTGCCCCCACACTACCACGACCACCACCAGCACCAGCACCAGCACCAGCACCAGCACCACCCGCACGCTGCACTGTGGTATTACTGCTACGGCAGCACTCGGCTAAGAACCACCCTAGCTTCTTTGGACTCCAAAAATCCGAACTCATGCCTGCCAGTGGAGGTGGACTCATCGCAGGCCGCCGATAGGACAGGGCAGAACTGCTCTGTGAGTAGAAAGCCTGCTCTTACTCGCAAGGAGCGGCTGGCGGCGGACCTTGCAGTTAGCAGCCCAAGGAGTAACTACGGCTCCTTCTGCTTCGGACCAGCAGGGATTTCATCTGAGACCCACCCTGGGGATGGCAGGAGCCAGTCGGCGGTATTGCTAAGCAGAGGGAGCCGCCTCCACACTTGCTCACAGCAGCCCCCAAGCGAGGAAGGGAACTTCCTACCAGAGATGGTGATCTTGTGGGACTGTAGATACCGGACTCCACCAGGCTCCATCAGCGACTACAAGGGTTCGGGGGGACCAGCCGGTTTTGATTAGCAGTGAAGGTTGGCAGTTCATAACCTACCTGCTCGCGGTGCAGCGGGAGAAAGGCCTGGCGATCTGCTTTCATTAAAAAAACAACCCAGTGTCTTTTTTTTTAATGTAGCAGGTTTTCTCTGTAGCGCCCGAGGTCACCACAGGCAGGAATTGGCCTGAAGGCAGTGGATTGGCTCTTGGGCTTGCTTTCTTTAAGGGAGCAGACGAGGTTCCGAACAAAGCCTGGGTCAGAGGGCTTGAAGAGCAGGCTGGGGAAGAGCTGCCAGTGAGGTGAGCATCCTGGGCCAGCGGGCCGGGCAGAGAGGCTTCCCGTGGGCGGCGATGAGCAGTGTGGGTGGTGCCCAGGGCCCAGTGGGCTGCGGCTGATCCCTGCACAGCTGGGTTCTGCATGGTCCCCACAAGTGCAAGATGGGATGGATGCAAGAGAGTGGGGGTGAGGGGTGGGGTGGGGAGGGCAGGTGGGGAAAAGAAGTGTATTACAGCATGGCTGCCAGCTGGTAGCCTCTCATTCAAATCCCCTGCCCAGCCTGCCAGGTGGGTGCAACTCTCAGTCTTGTCTTACAGGTGAGGCCTGAGGCCCTGGGGCTTCCGACACTTGCCCAAGGGCACACAACTTGCCAGTGGAGGAACCAGAATCGGACCCACGTCCGTGTGACCCCAGAGCCGGTATTGTCAGTCACGGTGCTTACTGAGACGAGCACCTCTTCCTGGAAGAAGTACGGCCTGCACGCCCCGGAGAAACCAGGCTGGCGAGACGCTACCTCACGTACTTTGGACGTGGAGAGACCGAAAGCAGTGGAAGAGAGGAGGGCCGCGATGAACTGGATTGGCATCATGGCGGCCACAATGCGCTCCAGCACGGAACGGCTGGGAGGACGGGGCAGGACCGGGCAGTGTCTCGTTCTGTTGCACACGGGTGGCTGTGCGTTGGAACCAACGTGACAGCTCCTGACAATAACAGTGGACATTAGGCCCCTGCTGAGGGGGTCTGAGCAACCGTGGGTGGGAGATGTCAGAGGGTGGACAGGGTGGCAGGGAGTGGGGGGCATGGGCTCACTCTGGGTTTTGTCTGAATCTTGAGAAGATCGTGAGCAGAGGTGAAGGAGGCTCTGGAAGGGTCACTTCCTGTTCCCCAAGCACATCCCTGCTACCACCACAAGTCATAATCAGTATAATCAACGGACGTGAACAAGGAGAAGAGATGCATATGTTTATAGCCTTCAAGCTGAGGCTGTTTGAGTGACCATTTGAGTGAAATAGTGTATTGATTGGTCAACTTCAGGGAGCCTTGGTGGCATAACGGATTACCTACTGGGCTGCTAACCACAACGTCAGCGGTTCAAAATCCACCAGCTGCCCTGCTGGAGAAAGAGGAAGCTCTCTGCTCCCATCAGGGTAGCTCTGTCCTGCCCCACAGGGGTGTCCAGAGTCAGAATCAGCTCAATGGCAGCGCGTTTGGTTGGAGTGAAGAGTTTTCTTGGCCAGCTCCTAGACACAGCACCCAAACCTCTCCCCGAATATCCAGATTTCTCTGTCCCCAAGCCCCTCATCGCCGTCCACCGCCGCCCTAGCCTGTGGCCGGGTGGCTTCTTCTGCTTGTGGTGCTGGAGACAGGAAAGCAGCCGAGGGGGACTTAGGTCCATTACACGTGGACATAGGGCAGAGGCGCACGGTCCATGTGAGTGCCGGGTTGGGGGTGGGTGGGGCTGTATGTTGAGGGAGCCCTGAGGGAGTAGGGCGGGAGCCGTTTGTCCAGCCATCCTGAGAAGATGAGAATGCATGGTGGGGTGAGTGTAAGGATCACCTCAAAACCATCTCCAGAGTGGGCGGAGTCGGCTTCCAGGTCCTCTCATCTTCCACTCAGCTCTGGCTTTTCGGTCTTTGCTATGGTACGCTTTATAAAATAAAGTAATAATCATTTATAAATTTATAAATATAAAAAATGAGGGAGTGGGGGGAATGAGGAGCTGATACCAAGGGCTTAAGTTGAGAGCAAATATTTTGAGAATGATGAGGGCAATGAATGTACAAATGTGCTCGACACAACGGATGGATGGATAGATTGGGATTAGGGTTGTATGAGTCCCCAATAAAATGATTTAAAAAAAATCCTCCCCACCCAGCCCTGGCTACCCCAGCGTGTCAGATCCTTTTGCTTGCAAAACAAACTGCGTTTGTTCTGTAATGACAAGCGTGTCTATCGGCTGCTGACAGCCAGCACATTCTTCCTGTTCCACACAGCTCCCGGTCAGCGTGAGAGGCTGTGGGCTGCCTCCCTCCCTCCCTCGAGTGGGAGAACTCAGTCGGAGTCTAGCTGCTTGGCAGTCTGCGTTGTCTGAGTGTATTAGTCACCAGGGAGGCCTAGCTTCTCCTCAGCCTTTTGGAAACCCCCAAGAACCTGAAAGTCGTGAATTCCTTGGCGTCTGACTTGCTCCGTCTTACAAACGCCCAAGTCCTTAGTGCCCTGCTCCTTGCTGCATCGGTCCGGTTCACCAGTTAATTTTTTAAACGTTCCCATGAAAAATGGATTAGTGAGCTAATTTTAACTGTAGCCCTCAGAGGGAGCAGATGCCCGAGCCCAGTAAAACACTGGGGTCCCTGAAACATGAAACTGCATGTCCAGCACGTCCATCCCTCCACTCAGAACAACAAACACAAACAGACTCCCTCCCGGAGCGGCTCACGCACACCCGTGCGTTACAGCGCAGAGTTGAACAGCACGGCAAGGTCTCGGTGGGAAGTCTCTGTGAGTCAGAATCTGCTTGATGGCTTCCTGTCATCTTGATGTGCTCAGCTACTAACCTAAAGGTTAGAGGTTCGAATCCACCTGGTAGTTCTAAGAAAGAAAAAGGCCTCACCGACACCGAGTCCATTCATCGAGGCACTCACAGGGACCCTTTAGGGCAGGGTAGACATAACCGCCCCTGTGGGTTTCCGAGACTCGCTCTTTCTGGGAATAGAGAGATCTGGTGATATGCTTAGGTAAGACCAAGCCAAGGGAATCTTTTGGAGGCTCTACCTGGGGGTTCTACTCCGTAACACCGGGCCGCCAGGAGGCAGAGAGGACGGCACAGCAAGTAACCGCAGCTCCAGCCTTCCCGGCGCTGTCTCTGTCTCGGCTTGCCTTCCTCCCCCAGCACCACTCCGAATAAAACAAACCCCGACCCACTGCCATCGTTCAACTCACAGCGACCCTACAGGCCAGGGTAGAACTGCTCCCTACAGTTTCCGAGGCTGTAAATCAGGGGTCCTCAAACTACGGCCTGTGGGCCACATGCGGCCCGAGGACATATATCGGCCCGCCTGTTGTTTTTGCCCGTTTTGCTTTATACTTCAGGATAAGCTATGTGCTGCGGTGGGATCGGTGCACCTGGAGCTGTCGGGGTGTGAGGGCGTGACGGGAACCTGGTGGCACTCTGTCTTTCTGCAGCTTCTCCGGGCGTGAGATTTTCCAGAGTCACTTTGAACCCGCTGTCTGTGTGTGCCAAGTGCGGCTCGAGCTGTTCTCCAGCCGCTCCAAGCACGAGCACTCGTCGCGTGGCCAGCCCTCACGGAGACCATCCACGATGAGTGTGTGCCCAAGCGGCCCACGCGCAATCAGCCTGATGCCTTTACGGTGTCCTGCAGTAAATGCGGCCACGGCTGGGCCACGAGTTCCTCAATGATGGCCCCAAGCGGGCCAGCTGCTTCTGAATATTCAGCAGCTCCCTGCAGTTCATCCCTAAAGGCAACGAATCTGCCTCCCAGGGGAAGTAAGCGGGCAGCCCAAGCCCAAGCAGCCACAGGCATTGGTCACCCCCCTTTAGAACTACAGCCTACTGACCTTCAGGCAGGGAGGGCTGCATGAGGGGTGGGGGCGGTGTTTCCTGATGCCCCTACCCCCTGCGCCAGGATGGGGCCGAGGGCTGGTCCATCTTGGCCTCCGCTGCTCGAGGCTGGGACTCTGGTCTTAGGGTGTCCGTGTCTTGAAAGACATAACACCCTTGGCTTCTCCCCTCAGCCTGGCGGCCACTCCCTGCCTGTCTGGTCTCACCCCTATGAGCCCCAATTCCCAAAGGGCCTCCAGCCCTCACCAGGGCCCGTGCTGACCCCCTAAGTTGTGTGAGCAGATGCAACCACTACAAGGCCAGGTCCCAGTTGGCAGCTCCAGCTCCGGTCACTGCATGAATCGCTCTGGTCAAATCCTTCCAGGCTCACCAGGGCACTGATGGTCTGTGACCTGCTGGGGCATGCAGGCCCATGGCACAACCCCTGAGTCCCAGGTCTCCATCTGTGTGGGAGAGCAGCCACTGATCCATGGTCTTCCTACCAGTCCCCGGTGGGGCCTGGGAGGTCTTGTCCCACAGTCTGTACCGCCTCACTCTCTCCCGCCTCACCCTCTCCAACGTTCTGAACTGATCGGCTGGAAACTAATAAAGCAAGGAGACCCAGCAGGCCGCCGTGTCCATGACTGGGTCTGTCTCCACCCTTAGAAAAAAAAAGGGCAGTGTGCATAGGAATTTGTTCATAGTTTGTTTTATTTTAAACTATAGTCCGGCCCTCCAACGGTCTGAGGGACAGTGAACTGGCCCCGTTTAAAGTTTGAGGACCCCCTGCTGTCAATCTTCTTTAAAAATCGTTCTACTGACGTATGGTTAACATAGCATACAATTCCACAGTGCATCTGTATTAAAAGGAGTTGTACAGCATCCCCACAGTCAGTTCCAGAACATTTTCCTTCCTCTTGTTTTCATGTGTTATCTCCCCATTTCCCTCCAACACCCATGTCCTCATTAAGTCCCTACTCCAGTTACAGTCTCTAAAGACTCACCCATCCCGGACATCATATCCTGGAAAACGTTTATAAAAAAACACAATAAACCAACAACAATAGCAAAATAAACCAGAGGAAGGAAACCCCAAACAAACAAAAAAGCAGGAAGTACTTACAACTAGGACAAATTTAAAATGGGTCAAAAGATCATTTTAACCTAATTACATCTGCCATAATCAAGTTTACAGTATTCTCTGTCGAGTGGCTAAGCTATTCACGGCACTAAGCTGTGGTCAGAGGGGATTCATTGGGGCTCAATCCATGTAGGGCCTGCGAGTAGATGTTGGGTTCTCACTGTCATCCATTGTAAGGTGACCAGACGTCCCGCTTTGGGCGGGACAGTCCCGATTTTTAACAATTGTTCCCGCGTTCCGCGGCATTTTTTAAAAGTCCCAATTTTTGGAAAGAATGCACGACAAGCTAGGGTATACGGTTTTCGGCTGCCATGTGGCTATTTCGCCAGGATATGAGTTTTATCAGTGGTGTCCCGCTTTTGTCCCGCTTTACCAATGCTAAAATCTGGTCACCTTAATTTATTGCCTTGTGCAAACTGAGTGCAAGGCTTGTTCGGAGTACAGAGCAGCTGGTGAGTTCGAACCACTGACCTTGTGGTTAGCTGCGTCATGTTTAACCCACTACTTAGCAGTTAGTAGTTGAATGAAAACCATTTGTATGGTCCACAGGCCCCCTGAGGAGCAACCACACAGGATGAGATTGGCAGCGAGGGCAGAGTGAAGGTGATGGAGCCCTGGTGGCGCAGTGGGCCATGCACTGGGCTGCTAACCTCCAGTCACCAGCCTCTCTGAAGGAGGAAGACAGGGCTCCCAACTCCCATAAACAGTTACAGTCTTGGAAACTCAAAGGGGCGGTTCCTACCCGCTCTCATAGGGCCAAGCTGAGTCGGAATCAACCCGCTGGCAGTGAGAGACTGGCAAACCCTCTCATCCAAAAACGAAGCTAAACTGGAGAAAATTGTCAGAAACCACCACCAGCGCTCTGGAAATCGACCAGATACCAATAGTACGTTGAGAAATGTTTATTCATGAAAGCTAGCTGATGCCTGCTGCGAGCGGGGCGCAGATGGAACTGGGTGGTGCTGTGTGCGGGGATGCGCCTGCACCCTGACCAGCCCTGGGTGAGGTAGGGCCGTGAGGGGCTGGTCTGGAAACCGGAAGCGGTGCTGCTGAAGGGGCTTCCTGGCTTTGGAGAGGAGGGCAATTCCACATGCAGTGGAGTGTTGGGGAAATAGCAGACCCGGCCCGGAATGACGGGGAGCGTGCTGCTTGCCTGAGGTTGTGGTGCTGCTTGCGGTGAGCAGACTAGAGGAGTAGCCAGCGATATAGCCGAGAGACCGACAGACAGGCAGAGAGAGACCCGGGAAGAGAGGCCAGCAGAGAGACACACTCTGAACCCAAACCCACTGCCATCGAGTCAATTCCAACTCTTAGCCCCTGTCCCCGCGGGTTTCCGGACCCGTCCCTCTTCACGGGAGCCGCCGGCCTCATCTTTCTCCCAAGGAGCTTCCAACGGCTGGCCTTGTCCCTCGCAGCCCCGCGTCTCAGGTGCCACCAGGGGGGCTGGAGAAGCTGCTCGCACATGCCCGGAGGACCCGGAAGCCGTGCCCATGCCCAAGCCAGTCCCGGACGATGTGCTGGACTTCAGCCCCGCCTGGACTTGACCTGTCCTCCCCGCTGCACACTCAGGGCCACACGCCCGCAGAGGAAGGCTTATTGGATTGAGGTGTTGGAGCAGCGTCTCCCACCAGTCAGTCCCTGTCGGTCAGCCAGGGAGGGAGCTCCGCTTAGAAGTCAGACCAATGTGCCAGCTAATCCTACTTTGGAGCTCCTGGTGAGAATGGCATGTCTGCCCCAAACATACCGAACCAGAATGACCATGTCCCCAAAGGAGCCTGATGGCCTAATGTTTACATGTGGGACTGTTGCCGCAAGGTCAGCGGTTAGAAACCACCAGCCGCTCCACAGGAGAACGATGAGGCTTCCTGTTCCCTTAAAGATTGACAACCTATCGGGTCACCATGAGTAGGGATCAGCTTGATGGCAGGGCTGGGAGTCGCTCTCGGGTCTCTCTGTCTACTCCACGATTAGACCTGGCACTGGGGGTGTTGCTAGGGGCCGTCCCGTGGGCTCCGACTCACAGCGACCCTGTGCATAGCAGGGTGAAACCCCGCCC
>NW_022104341.1:5342711-5346691 GCF_000313985.2 Echinops telfairi | reverse complement strand
GAACCGACAACTTTGCATACCGCAGCCCAACGCTTAACTTGCAGTGCCACCAGGGCTTCTAGGTTCTTAGTCACGAGCTTCCGGCATCATACGCCCCACCAGTGAAGAACATGGCATTTTCTCTCTCTATCAGCGGACCTGCTAGACCATTGGGGGCGGGGGTGGACAGTGCAAAATGCAAATGCAGGGGCTCTTGTTCAGTCCAGCAGCTCTCTTACCTCAGCTGCCGACTCACAGCGCCTCTACAGGACGGTGTCAAACTGCCCCTGTGGGTTTTGAGAGTTGGGGACGATATAACTCTTTACAGGAGTAGAAAGCCTCCTTCACCCGGCACAGCTAGGACAGAGCCTGGCTGCAAGTGCGGGGTCATTCAGAACCCGGGCCCTGCAAGACGGCACAGCTACATGCTGCTAAAGGTGGCCGTGACCTGCCGGCCGGCACCCCTGGGACCTATTCTTGTCTGGTCCAGGGCAAGGGAAAGACACATCTTGTTGGAACACAGAAGCTGCTGTTTGAAGGGATGACAGATGGACTCCAGGCAGCGAGTCTCCCCATGTGTGTCCTTGTCAGTCAGGGGACACGGAATAGGCTGGGAGCCTAGAGCTCAGTCTGGGGATAGAGGAGGCTCTCTGTTACCAACGTGGAAAGGAGCCTTTGCCACAGTGGAGGCGTCTGCTGCTCTTCATGCGGCTGCTCTCTCCTTGCAGGTCAACTCAGGAAGGAGGGTTGTGAAGCCCAACCAGGAAACACGGCCCAGGAGGGCAGCAACAGGAATATTTCTGAGCCGCCAACCGTGGCCTTACCCTGCTACGTGACATCTCTCGGGTTACCTTCCTGTTGGCCTCAATCTTCCCTCTCTAGAACAGGAAGCAGCCCTGCAGGACAGCATGGTTCACGGGCGGGGCTCTCGGTTCAGGCTTCTCTACCAGCACGCAGGTTGGTATGTGGAACCTTTTCTGTGGCGCTGCGGAAGAAAGGCCTGGTGACCCGCAGCTGTCAAGATTCTCACCCAGAAAACCCTCTGGAGTTTTACTCTGCACCACGTCGGGTCGCCAGAAGTTGGAATCAGCTCACCTACAGCGGGCTTGGTTTATTTGTTTTTTTTGCACACCAGTGATATATGAATAAAACTCGATTGCATCTTGGAGCAGAATCAGATATTCATGAGACCTAGAACCTGTATTTTAATACAAATCACATACACCTTCTGGGTTTGCTTGTCGACTGGGCCTGCCCTCCCCAGCAGGAGGTATTTTCATAAGCACACTACGCTAATGTGTCTCGCCACCTGTTAAAAAAACCTGGCACGGCAGCACGTAGGAAAACAGCTCCTGGGGAAGGCCGCCATTGACACAGGCGTGGAAGGCACAGTGCTGTTGGCATGAACATAAGGCAGCCGTGTCTTCTGGGACCTCCCATCCTGTTTTCTCTTCAGATCAAATGGGAAGGAACCAGGAGAGTACGTGGTCGGAGACTGGAGTCTAGAAAGTCACCTGTGGGAGGGCTGACACGAACCAGAAACGCCTCCCGGCAGTCAGTCATGGTGGTGCCCATGCGGGTCTTGGTCTCAATAGGGGCTCACAACTCCCTTGTCAGTAGAGCGTCTCCAAGGGAGTGAGCAGAGTGTGTGTCTCCTGCCTCCAAGGAGGAAATCCAGGAGTTCCCAGACTCTCAGGAGAAGGCCAGGCCCACACAGAGGCCTCATTGGCTATAACCCAATTGGCAGACTAGGCTCTGCCCCCTTACTCTTAATCCTCTCAAGTTCTAAATTGACACCAGATTATGTAACTACCACAGTGCTTGTAAGGGGGCTCAAACCTAACCTCTCAGTTTCCACCCAGCTCTTTAACCACGTGCACCAGCCAGGGCCTTCTGGGCAGAGACCATAAAAGCACACCAAACTCACTGCCATCGTGTCAATGCTGACCGACAATGACCCTAGGGGACAGGGTAGAATGTCCCTGTGGATTTCTAGAAACTGTAAGACTTTACTGGAGTAGAAAGCCCGTCTTTCTCCTGAGGAGAAGCGGCTGGTGGTTTTGAGCGGCTGACATTGTGGATCTCTGCCCAATCCGTAACCACTGTGCCACCAGGCCTCCAAGGAGGCAGAAGAGAAGAGCATTAGGGAGAGACAAAGCACAACAGACCTCACTAGGAGATAGAAATAAAAGCAGGGGCAAGTTGAAGAGGCAGAGGGGGGTGGTAGTCATTGACATTCTGCTTCCACTGTGCTCGGAGTGACCCCAAGGTCACGAACAACCCAATATTCACGCAAGTAAGCCGAGGTAGGTGGCCTGGGAGAAGCATATGTTTGGGGATCAAACAGGCTCAAGAATTGGTTAACATCTCTAAGTACTCTACTTTTTTCTCCTTTCAGGTACTTGGCACAATTAAAATCAATTTATGAACTACTGTACTATTTGTGTAATGTCCCCTCCCTCCTCTGACTGTGAGTTCTAAGAAGGCAAATACTCTGTGTGGGAGCCCACTAACTATTTACCTAGGATGTCACACACACACACACACACACACACACACACACACACACACACTTCATCTCAAGGTCGTTATGAGGAATGATTTTTATTAAATGTATAAGCATTTAGCAGGTGTTCAATGATGATTAACGCATTATTATCACCATTACCATTAAGACAAACAACAGATACCAAGAGCTAAGGGGCCCCTGGTGGCACCGTGTGTCAAGCCCTTGGTTTGAGGCTGGAATCCATGGTGGGAGACAGATGCGGCAGTCTGCTTGCCTAAGCAGTTTCAGCCTAGGATAAGGTGACCAGACGTCCCGCTTTTGGTGGGACAGTCCCGATTTTTAATAATTTTTTCCCACATCCTTCGGCGTTTTAAAAAAGTCCCGATTTTTGGAAAGAATGCACGACAAGCTAGGGTATATGGTTTTCGCCTGCCATGTGGCGATTTCGCTAGGATATGAGTTTTATCAATGGTGTCCCGCTTTTGTTCTGCTTTACCAATGTTAAAATCTGGTCACCTTAGCCTAGGAGATCCTCTGGAGCATTTCTGTCCCATGTAAGGTCACCATGCAGAGAACACTGGAAAGACACTTACTTTTACTTGTGTTTCACTGATTGTGCAAAGGCATTCGACTGTGTGGATCATAATCAACTGTGGATGACCTTGAAGAGAATGGGCATTCCAGAACACTTCATTGTCCTCATGTGGAACTTACACCTGGATCAAGAGGCAGTTGTGGGAACAGAACAAGGGAATACCACATGGTTTAAAATCAGGGAAGTACCCTCTCACAATACTTATTCAAACTGAATGCCGAGAAAATCATCAGAGAAGCTGGATTACGTAAGAACAGTGCAGCATCAGGATTGGAGGAAGGCTTATTAACAATCTGAAATATGCAAGCAACCTTGCTTGCTGAAAGTGAGGGGGGATCGAAGCACTGTAAATGAAGATCAAGGAGTGCAGCCTTCAGTGTGGATTACAACTCAATGTAAAGAAAGCCCAAATCCTCATAACTGGATCAACCAGGAACATCATGATCAATGAAGAAAAGGCTGAAGTTGTCAAGGATTTTCTCTTGCTTGGATCCACAATCAGTGCTCGTGGAAGCGGCAGTCAGGAGACCCAAAGCAGTATTGCCTTAGGTAAATCTGTTGCACAAGATCTCTTTAGAGTCTTGAAGAGCAAGGATGTTACTTTGAGGACTAAGGTGAGCCTGACCCAAGCCCTGGTCTTCCCCATGACATCATCTGCATGTGAAGGTTGAGTTGAACAAGGACACTGACTAAGAGTGATCAAAGAAGAATGGATGCATTTGAATGCGCTGCTGGAGAAGAATATTAAAAGTACCGTGGACTGCTAAAAGAACAAACTGCTCTGTATTGGGAGAAGTAAGGCCAGACTGCTCCTTAGAGGCAAAGGTGGCAAGACTTCACCTCACATACTTTGGGCATATTGTCAGGAGAGACCAGTCCCTGGAGAAGGACATCATG
>NW_022104341.1:5334484-5338764 GCF_000313985.2 Echinops telfairi | reverse complement strand
CACACCCACACACACATCTGAGGTGAGTCTGGGGAGGGAGTGTGGGATCAGAAAACAGCCCTGCCTGGATGGGAGTTGAGTCCTGGGCTAGATGCCCTTGGAGCGGAGCAGAGGGGCCTCAGACAGGTACCACTGCTGGCGAAGCAGCCTGAGTCTTCCTGGAGGGACAAGTGTGGGAACATCCTGCCAGGTAAGTGAGGGTCCAGAGGGGGCAGGAGGCAGGTCGAGGAGGAGCACATCAGGTGGGAGGGAAGAAGATGCCCCAACAGTGTGGAGGTAAGAGGAAGGAGGGGTGCTGCCTTCCCTCAAGGGCCTCTGGTTCCCTCCTCCCCCGCCCCGCCTTTTTCTCCGCGCTCTCCTCTCCAAGCGCCAAAGCCAAGCTCCTCTCTGGGGCCACCACGGCTCCAGGAAGAGCAGGACACACGGAGGACCTGGGCAGCCCAGAGGCAGCCTTACAGAGCACCGGCCCTGATTCCTGCTTGACTACTAGCTTAAAGGTTGGCAGTTCCAACCCACCCGGCAGTGCCTGGGAAGTAAGAGACTGGTGCCCGACTTTTACAAAGGTGACATCCAAGAAACTGTGCACCATGATTGGAATCGACTGGGTGGCAACAGCTGCTTGTTTTAACCCACCAGTCGGGCCCTCCAGCCTCCTCACCCACCCCGCCCCCCAAGTTCTCCCCGCATTCCCAGGAGGCTTCATCTAGTCCATCGTCAAAGAATGGGTGGGTAGCTCCCGGAAAGGCCCCTGTCATTTCTCATGCTGCTGTCTGGATCTGGGCCCAACCTAGCGAGAACACTCTTTGGGGAAGCCACCGCAGCAGAGGGAAATGAAGCTCATCTGTGTGCAGCTTGATTTTCCCACCACGAGGACCGGCCGTTGGTAAGGCTCTTTTGGTTCACTCCAAGCTTGGTCTGCAAGCTGCAGCCATCCCGGTGTCTCTGTGGTCTTCCCGATCCACCAGCCTCAGCCCCAGGTGCCCTGTGGCTGTGTTCTGTGGCATGCCGCGGTCCAGGTTAACGTCTGAACACCTGGGGGGCCAGCTCCGCAGTTTCCGGACCCCTTTGAAACACACACAAAATGACAAGCTGATGTGCGTCTGCCCTCTCTGTCCTTCCCTCTAACCTTCCTGCCTTTACTAAAGTGGCTTGGATGGGTTCTAAGGGCTGGGGTGCCCCACAGTAACCTTGGTTATGAATTACACCCTGAGGTCAGCCGAGTGGAAGAGACAGGTCCGTTAGCCAAGGAGCAAAGCCCAAACCTGTTCTCCGCTGCCCAGCACCAGCTGCAATCCCTCCTGGTGGGGCTGGCAGCTGTGAGGGATCACTGAGCCAACCAGGAAACCTGCCCAGCTGGGGCCTCTCTGAGACTCGGTGCCAGAGAAGGGACATCTGTGAGCCACCGCTCAAGGGAAAGCCCAGCTGCTGCGCTCTGCTCGGGTCCAACCCCGGACCTCGGGCTGCCGGGGAGCAGAAGACAGGCCTCAGTGCTCCTTTCAGTTTCCACGGCGGCTCCCCAGTTTGCATTTCCCCGTTTCACAGGGGAATTGGGAGGGTGGCCCTGCAACAGAAAGCCTTGCCGCTCTGTGGCAGATGGCAGAGCCCACGGCTTTGGAGTGGACAGGCTTTGGGCCCAGCCATGGATGACTTCTCTGACCTCTGGAGCACCCTTTCTGCCTGCCTCACATGGGGCTCTAGCCAGGCGTGGGCACTTGGTATTCTTTTCTTTTTTTGGAGGGGGGGTGATAGGGATCAGCAAAGGGGGTGAATTTGAGAGTGTGATGAATCTGAGCAAGCTTCCCAAAATAGTGGGAAGGGCACCCTGGAAAGGAGGGCGAGGGGGGCCTCAAACTCAGGGAGATGACATCTTGGGGGCCAAGGCCGTCTTCTCTGGAAGGCAGAGTAGCCAGGGGTGGACCTGAATGCCACAGGTGTGAAAGGGCTAGCCCCAGAGCAGTTCCTGTCAGTGAGGGCTGTGGTGCTGGCTCAGGACCCTATCAGGGGACGTGCGTGTAACTGGACATGTCCCTCTGCATCCATCACAGGCCAATCAGGGCAGAGACTGAGACGTTCCCCACTGGGGACAGGGGTCAGGATCTCTTCTCCTGCATAGCCTTAGCTGAAGCCAGGCCACTTTGAGTTCCATTCTTGGATGAGTCCTGGCAGGGCAGGGAGCCTGCCCGGCTCTGCATGCCAAACACCAATCCTGGAAGGTAAGGCTTCCTTCCGAGCAGTAGATATGGGGAGTCACGTGAGCAGGTGAGAGTGTGTCTGGAACGTTCCTGGAATGGTAAGGCCAGATGGCCAAGGTACAGCAAACGAAGCCACAAGGGGAATGTTGGAAGGGCCTGGGGTTGTTTAGTCTAGAGAAGAGGACAGGGAATCGTATCCTGGAATCCCTGTTGCTCCAGATGGCAGACCCGAGGCCAGCAGGAAGCACAAACACGCTTCTCTAGAAATAGAGCTGCTGGACAATTTGAAGACAGCAGTTCCCAGCGGTGGGGACGTTGGTTCTAGAGTAGAGCCACGATGGACAACTGTCAGTGCCTTGTTCTCAGATGCAGTTATGGACCCACCCAGGGTTAGCCTGCTTCGTGACTTGGAACAATGTGCCCTTGTCACCAGTACAGTTTGAGGGCCCGCTTACAAGTGCATCATCCTTCTGGTCTCTAAAACGTCTGGTCACTTGGGGTCATCCATGCTCAAGCAGTAAGTGCAGCTTGGGGAGTGGCTGCCCCCCTCTGAATAAAGCAATGCGTTGCCGGCCCCGCCCCCTCCACCAGCTCATCGCAGGTGCTGCTTCCTGTCCCGGCTGACTCTTGCACCGCAGAGAGAGGTCACTGACCCCCAGGCACCTGGTGCCTCTGAGCATTTTAGTTTACAACCTTGTTCTAGTCAAGACCCCAGGGCCTACGTCTTGGCTTTACCACTTTTTTAAAAGTTGTGGACTCGAATACCTTATCCAACATCTCTAAGCCACAGGTTCCCTACCCCAAAATGGAAACAGTCATAGTAGCACATGTGCTAGAGCGCTCATGGAGAACCAAGCATCGTCACAGGCACCCACAACTCGCAGCTGCGGGGGAACTGCTCAGTGGGCAGGGCAGTCTTGCAAAGCCGTGAGGGTCCTCACCAAGAGTTGACCTGCAAAGACTGTGAGCCTTTCAGTGGCCAGACACTGCAGAGAGGGGATATCCACCAAGACTCTCGAAATAAAGGGGCCATCCATTGGTTCACCTTGAACCCTCCCCAATGACCCTCTCAGATGTTGGTCTAGGGCCGCCCTGGAGGGTCATTCGAATCACATTTACTCTGGAAGGGAACTCGGGGAATCAGAAGGAAGGTGTCATCATGAGTCACTTGCACCCACTTGGGAGGCTGGGGCAAGCCCAGAGTCAGGTGGGGGGTGCCAGCCCTCTGCCACTTCCTTCTCTGCTGCAGGGAGGGTTTCCTTGCTGTGCAGCTGCCATGGAAACTGGGAAACCACCCTATGGGGCCAGCCAAACCCACATCCATCTGTTGCCACTTCAGGTCCTGCCTGGGCTAGGGGCCTGCCCCTGAGGGAGCCCGGTGGGGTGCCTTTCCGGTGTCTTAGTCCAGACAGACCCTGGGGGTGGTTCTCAGTGGGTCCTGAGAAGTTCTCTGCTGGAGCCACATTGATTGAACAAGGGATTTGCATCGGCCTCCTAAGGCTGCATGGAGAAGGGGGAAAAATCATGGGAAATTGTGTGATCTTTGATTTCAGAATTTCCACAAACCTTTCGAAGCTGCCTTGTATTTCCTGAGCCCCCCCTGGCAGCAAAATCTGCCTCATGTTGAATAAAGAGCAGGGAGCTCTCAGAGGAGAGAAGGCCGGGGGTCTACAAGCCATGAACCCAGATGTACACAAGGGAAGGGGCCCAATGGGTATTAGGCATGCCTGGCAGAAACTAAGAAGAGAGAAGGAGGGCTCCCCAGATCTGGAGACCACAGGAAGTCAGCCTGCTGGAGTCAAAGGACAGAGGTCATAGTGCCATGGGAGCAAGGACTGGGGGGCAAAAGGGGGCGAGCTGAGGGAGCTGGTTCATGCACAGCCTGGATCTAATCCCCACTGCCTCTCCCCCCTTGTACCCTCCCTCCCTTCTTTCCCTCTGGCATCCTCTGGGGCCTGAATGCCCAGCTATCCCTGCATGCAGAGAGCCTCTGTCACTCACCTGTCCACGTGCCTCAGCCCCAGGGAAAGTTCTATGTGCGCACGTTTGCCTTCTAGCCAGTCTGCAGAGGCCCAAGGAGCAGGAGGT
>NW_022104341.1:5332263-5333336 GCF_000313985.2 Echinops telfairi | reverse complement strand
TCAAATCCCCCTGTGGATCCGGCCTTTCCCGATAGCACACAGGCGGTGACATGAGCCCGGGAGCCAGAGCGCTGGGCGGTTTTGAGTTTGGACATCCAGGTAACCTCTCTGTGCTTCAGTGTCCACATCAGTTTCGGTGTGGTGACGGTGTTTATTTCCTAGGGTTGCTGAGAAGTGGGAAGGAGTTGAAACATGTCAGTGCTTAGCACGGTGCCTGGCACACAGGGAATGTTACCCAGATGAGACTGTCTGCTCTCGTGAGCACGGATGGCCTTGGAGACATCAGGGAGGGTCACTACGAGTGGGAATAGACTGGCTGGCAGTGCGTTTGGTTTGGATTGGCCATTTATCGGAGCTGACCCCCCACCACCCACTGCTTGAAGAGGCTAACAGTAGACATGCAGGCCAGGGGGAAGATGGAAAATATTTGGGTGGCTACAGGAGGGGAGAGAATTCTGGAAACGATGCTTCCCATGTAGCTGCTCAGCTTCAACTGCTGTCAATGCATCAAACATATAAATAATGAGACCATGCTGTCCACAGGTGTATGAGGGCTGTGGGCAAACAGAGGGACTCGAGCCAAGGAGCCCACAGTGCAGGCCATGAGGTGCAACAAGTACACACATAAGGGCAGAGTAAAGTGTGAACAGTAGGTAGACATCAAAGACGGCTCATCGAATCGGGGCGAGGGAGGCTAGGCAAAGCCTCCTGTGGGCTGGAGGGAAGGTGACTGCATGACCAGGAACAGCACGGCCGAGCGAGGGGAGCTTGGTAGGTATTTGAGAACAGCTCAGAGTCAGCTTAAGCAGAAGCACAACTTCAGGGCCCAAAGGGTTCGTCTGGCCCCTGCTGGCGAGTCCGGAGGCAAAGGCAAGATGGGAATGGACACTCTCACCCACGAAGAGCCACCGCGGGCTTTCTGAACAGGGCAGTGATCAGCGATGTTGGAAGTAGACTCTTTTTCTCTTTTTAAAGGAATAGAATAGAGTGGATGACTAAAGGCCTGGTGGTATCTGCTAGAAGTAGAGACGTCAGAAGAAGGCACTGGCTCTGCAGGAGAGAGAGAGAGAGAG
>NW_022104341.1:5327492-5332163 GCF_000313985.2 Echinops telfairi | reverse complement strand
GAGAGAGAGAGAGAGAGAGAGAGCTGGCAGGCTGGCAGTGTGGCTGGCAGGTGCCCATGAGTCATCCCAATCGTCATGCCGGGCAGGAAAGGGAGTCGCTAAAGAGGGAAGGGAAGCCTAGAGCTATGGCCTGGGAGCTATCCACAAGGGGACCATGACGACAGGAATGGACGTGGTGGCCTAGCGAGAGGCTGTGGCTGGAGAAAGGGCTGAGGGCTGAGGTGTGGAGGGGGGCATCAAGGAGAAAGGCAGAAAGGAGGAGCCAAGGAAAAGGCCAAAGAGGAATGAACACTCATGAGGGGGAGCAGGCAGTTCGGTAGCACCCAGTCAAACAAATGGAGAAGTCAAGAGGGCAACATTGGAGGCAGAGCTGCTTGTAGGTTGTCAGCGGCCTCTGAGAGCCATCTGCATAGAATTCTGGGCTGGTGCCATGTTACCATATTGGTGTTGTCAGGTAAACTTTGGACTGCTACCTGCAAGATCGACGGTTCAAAACCATCCGCCGCTCCGCAGGCGAGAGATGACGCTGTCTGCTCCATGAAGATTTAGAACCCTGGAACCCCTCTGTAGAATTCCTATGTGTTGGAATCAACTGGAGGAGGAATGGAATACTGGATTTTAAAAAAAGCTTTGTATGAAAAGCAGAATTTTTAAGGGGGAGGAAGGAGATTGAGAGATTATGGTAGCATAAGAGAGAGGTGGTACACAGGATTACGAAAAAGACCTAAGAGGCTTTGGAGAATTGAAGGAAGCGATGAGCTACTGAGCACATCCAGTCCTTTCTGTCTTCCTAGTGGATGGAATTACGATGGGCAAGAGATGGGGCAGGGGGTGGGGGCAGAGGCTGGGTGATCGCTTGAAACTAGGATGCTGAGAAATGGATGCTAGTGGCACGAACAGAGTGTGGAGGGCCATGTTTAAATGGTCCACCGAGAAAACAGTGTGATAGCACAGACGTACCCAATTATGAGCCCAATATGGAATAAAGTTTACATATGGAATTTGTAAAACATTTATCCTAAGGAAAGCAAATGAGGAAGTATCAAAAATATTTAAAATTGGACAGGCAGAGGCCGATTTTCCACACCCACCAGTTACTGACATTGGGCTTTCTGAGAGTCACGGAGCTCTGATTTTCACCTCTCTTGGCTTTATAGCGGGGATGGTTGTATCTCCAGGAGAGTTGAGTTATTTTAAGGCCAGAATGAGATGATGCACGCACATATGGTCCCAGTGCCCTTGCTCATGGTAAGTAGGGGCTCAGTCGATGGTAACCATTCCTGCTACAAGCTTTTCTTGGCTATCCATTGACATAGTCTTGGAGGGAGCAGCTTGGTGGTGGGGCCCTAGGACTTAGCTGGAGCGATGCTCCAACACGTGTCTGGGATAGAGAAATGCAGCTGATATGGAAGTGAAAGATTGTATGTAACCAAACCAGAGAGAAAAGGGAAGAGAAAGGAGAGTGTCAGGAGCCACGGAAGGACATGTCCGAGTGTCTTGGGGTGTGTAGGTGGAGATGAGGATGTAATGAGGGGAGAGCATCTTATGACAGATAGAAATAGCTTCCACGGCACCCCTGCCCCATTGACTGAAGTAGAAGGAGCTCTCCCAGGCATGGCCGCTCCGTGTTTGGTTGTGAATGTTGGTGCCCATTGTCAACCCTCCAGCAGGGCTGCAAACACAGCCCAGAGCCACAGATTCTCTCGTCTTGACGGTCCATCTGCTCCTTTATCCTACGCAATGACTAGTTTCCTTCCTTCCCACCTCGGGAAACTTGAAGACTGCTGGGTGTTTTCCACACAAATGTCTAGTTTCTCTAATACGTGATGATGGCATACTGCTAGAAGTCAAACGAGGTGATGTACACATATTTGCTGGATGGCCTACAGAGTGCTGAATAGGGTTGCCTGTTCTAGTTTCCCTTAATGATTGATGTTGGATTTGCCATATGTGAGTTTATCTAAAGTCTTTTTTTTTAAATCATTTTATCAGGTGCTCTTACAGATATTATAACAATCCATAATTCAATTGGATCAAGCACCATTGTACAATTGCTGCCACCATCAGTTTCAAAACATTTTCTCTCTTTTTTAGGTCTTAGATATCAGCTCCCCCTTATCCCCTCCCCCCACTGTAACCCACCTGGAACCCTTATTATTATATTATTATATGTTTTGCCATATCTTTCACCATCCAATGTATTTATTCACCTACAATCTGCTATCCATTCCCCTTGAGTGGGGAGACACGGTCATCATTGCTATCAGTTCCCCCCTCCTCCCTTCCCATATCTTCCAGGAATCCATACTCTCGTTACTATTTCCGATGGGTTTATCTGTCTTGGATGTCATGCATCAAACAATCTTAATTATACAAATAAAAATAACAAGATCAACGAGGTAAAACTAAGACCATAAGAGTAAGGGGGGGGATATTAAAGAATTAGAGGATAGTTATGTTTTTCACCAGTGCTGTACATGGAAGAAACATACCGGCCTGTGTGATCATGAGGTGTGGCTAGGAATAGGTATCAGAAGTTCAAAAACAAGCAAGTACATTGACATCGAGGAGCATGGACAAAGTGGAGACCCCGAACCCACCTGCCAGATAATTGGATAGTTCCTCACAGAAGGGCCACATGAGAGGGATGGTATAGCTAAAGTCCTATTTGAAGCCATCTGCATCACAGTCACACGAGTCCTGGGGGTATAGTGGTTACGTGTTGAGTTGCGATTCAAATGGTCAGCAGTTCAAAACTACCACCATCTCCATGGGGGAAAAACTGGGCTTTTTCTACTCCCACAAACGGTTATAGCCTCAGACACCCACAGGGGGCTGCTATGAGTCGGCGTGAACTCGATGGCAGCGAGACAGCATAATGATATTGTAGCTAAGGAGGCAGCACGCTCCACAGATTGGTGACTTCCGTCTTTTGGTTGGCTCGGATTTTGCGTCCGCAGGTTCAGGGAGCACTCCTTGGCAGCACATCCTGGGATGTGGAGGTGGAGTGCGCATGGCTTCTCTCCAGTGCACTGATAGTCAGCTTCGTGCACCCTCATCTGCTGGCTTGGTCTGTGTGGTGGGGAGGCCTCGGGAGGGAATATGCTGTCCCGGATGCACCCATTGTGGCCTGCTTCGCTGGCCAAGTCTTTGTGGATGATCTGCGGCCAGCGTTTAATCCTACCCTGCTTCTCTCTCCTAACACCCTTCCCTTTCTTCCCTTTCAGAATAGGCTGACAGGTCGGAGAGCTGCAGCCTCCTTGAGAGACAGCCCCCAACATCTGCTACCAGCCTCTACCACAATCCCATGTATTTACAAAGTCCTTCACATGGCGTTTGGGTGGTTCCTTGTTCATGTCCAGCATTACTACCTATGTATAGAGCTGCTCGTGTGTACGTGACACGCGAGCAGCTCTCTCTCTCTCTCTCTCTCTCACACACACACACACACACACACACACACACACACACACACGCAGAGACCCTACTCACCACTCCCCCACCCCCTGCAAATGCACCCAAAGCTATCCCAGTGTGTGATGGAGACAGACAGAGCTTTGCGTGGATCATCGATGTTCATTTGGCGAGCCCGCGCTTGCAGGAGTTTTAATGACTTGATTTCAAACAGTGCCAAGACATGCCCAGGGGTATCAAGGACTATGATTGTGGTCCCATACTGCTGAGCTTGGTGAGTGAGTGGGTGCTGATAGGTCCTCGTCTTTCTTAATCTGTCTGGGGTCAAGCAAGATCCTGGTGTGAAGGATGGGGATCCCAGAGCCAATACCTAAAATGTGTATGCAGAGAGCTGGGGGCTTGGGTGGGGGGCGTTTCCAGGAGGATGCTGGGAGAACCCTTGCTTCCTTGTAAGACAATCTCGTACCGGATTTTCATTTAGCCAAAAAATCATTTGCTGAGAGGCACACCGTTGGGAGGCCTTTGTGGCCGAGCCAGGCAGGAAGCTGAAGACAAAGATTTACCTCAGCGAGGCGTTTTGCTCTGGGTGGGTGTTCCCCTGTGAGGTGCCCCCTCTGCCGCCCTGCATATCATTCAATTTGAAACTTCCTCTCCCCAAGCTGTCTCATTCTGTCGTGATCACGTGCCGCTGCGACTTCCTCCACTTCTTCTTCTTTATTTACTATTCCTTGGTCTTCCCCACTCTGAAGATTGAGGGATGGTTGTGTTGCCATGGCAACCCCCTCCCCAAACCTCTTCTTCCATTTCTCACCACTTTCTCTACATTTTAATAAAACCACTATTTATAGTGCACGGAGGTGCAATCCCCCTCCACCACAGCCCTGCAAAGGAGGCTTCCTGTCTGACTGGAATACTAATGACTCAAATGGGGTTTTGCTAGCAGGCAGGGTAAAGGCTGCCTGCCCACAGGGGGAACCAGGCTGAGGGCCCAAGCCCAGCCTTGCAGAATCTGCCCACGCAGGCTGGGCGTGCTGGGATGGGGACGGAGTGTGAGGGGAGAAGAGAGGCCTTCTCCCTTGATCTCATCGCCAGAAGGAACTGGACTTCTTAGGGTTGATCTGCATGAAGTAGGGATGTCCGAGTCTTGGTGGGAGACGTGTAAGATTGAAGGGTGGCTAGAAGGCGGTGCAGAATAAAGATGAGAGCACTTGGAGGGAGGCTCTGAATCCCTCTCTCTCCTCTGCCTGGCAGAGACAT
>NW_022104341.1:5326143-5327251 GCF_000313985.2 Echinops telfairi | reverse complement strand
GTTTCAATTTCTTCTTCTCCAAAATGGGGATGCTAACTAATAGAAGCTTTAAAAGTGGGGGGGGGCGGGTAGCATTGAACTGGTTCATTCTGGTTCCGTCCCCTCGCTGAGAATGGACCTGGATCAGACTGCATGGTAACAAGAATCCCTAGAAGGGTCTTGTGGCGCTCTGATCAAAATGTAGGCTCTGACATTTACTCAAAGTCTCAGCAAGGGGTCCAATCGAAAGGATCAGCCCAAGCCCGGCTGGCTCGGAACAGTGCCTGAGCCCCAGCAGGTATGTATCTGTGGTCATTGCTTAATGCCTTACCCACAGTCATGAAAGCTTGGTGCCGTCAGTCAGTTCTGCTCCACGGTGACGCTACAGAAACTTTGAGAGACTGTACATTTGTCATGGGAACTGGCAGCCATCCACACCTGGGGCTTTGCCCAGGGCTTACACCCATTTTTGGAGAGAGAGACCTGGTGGAGGGGATTGGTAGAGATCAATGTTTATTAAATGAAACAAACTAGATTGAGATGTAGGATCTAAACCTAAGCAGAAATATATATATCACCTTTTAAATTCTGAGCATTGGAGACCAAAAATATCCATTCCTTGTCATGTTGTTTTGGTACTTCATGAAAACAAATGTATACAGGAGTGAGGTGGGCTATTTAACTTTAAGTCGAATTTGGACACAGATCCCGGTTACCCACTCTGATGGCATGTGGGTGGGACGGGTCTCCGAGGGAGTTTATATGTCAACAATCTCATAGCACTGCAGCTGAAACTGCCCTTTACCTACAAACCATCCGGGGAGCTTACTAAAGATCAGATTCTAACTCAAGGGGCCTGAGTGGAGTCTTCTCTTGTCCCTTCTAACAAGCGCCTGGAGCCCCTGGGTGGGGCAGATGGTTAGTGCACACTGATGTCTCGAAAGAAAGGGCTGGTGATCTACTTCCAAAAACCCCGCTATAAAAAGCACAGCTCGGGAATGCATAGGCTATTGGAAATAGGGAAGGATACAAATACAGAGGAGTCACAAATAGACAAGTGGGATCTACTGAAGATAAGTCACCTGTGTACATCGAAATAATTCACCAAGAGAGTAATAAGAGAGCCCAC
>NW_022104341.1:5322544-5323959 GCF_000313985.2 Echinops telfairi | reverse complement strand
TGCATGGATTGCGATGACAGTTGTATGAGCCCCTAATAAAATGTTTTTTAAAAAAAGTCTTGCTTAAAAAAGTCAAGCATAATTACGCTGGTTCTTAAAGCATTTTCAGAAGCAATAAAGCTCATCATTTCCCTGAATGTTAGTGGGTTTTTTTTAACCCTTCGCTTCTTCTCTGCAGTGTTTAGTCAGGATATTTGGATAAGATGATTGTTGGACCCACATGCAAGAGAAATGGAGCCAAAAGAAGACATAACGATTAAAGCATTAACTTGACATTTCACCTCCTGCTTGAAAGCATTGCTTTCCTACTATATGTCTCTGGCAATCTCTTACTCCAATCTAAACTTTGTGAATATAAACAAAATACCCCCATTCATAAAAAAAATACATGAAAAAAAAAGCAAAAACAATATTCTTGCCTTTCTCCCTCTTTTTTAACCACCAACAATACTGGTGACATGTAACAGCTGCAAACTCCCTTTCGAATTTCCAGTCGAGGAATTAGAGACCCGAGTTACAAGACGAGAGGTTTAGCTACTTTATAAGATGAATCAGCGGGTGACTCACAGTTACCAGTCATACGGTTCAGGGACCCCAGTGGCTGTGAACTTCTCTTTGGAGGAACAGGCCAAATGGAGAAGAAAACGTGAAATTAGAGAAGGAAAAGTGAACCGTACTTCCTCTTTAAAGTAAGGACTAGGTGCAGTGTTACTCAAACATGCATGGTGGGGCCTCTATGCTGATTTCATTCAGGAAGGTCGTCCCAATGGGGTTTAGACTTCCAGCCAGGCCCTTCGCCCCCTCCTTTCAAGGCAGTGTTGTATCTGCCAGACTGCAGAACGGTGCCATTTCAACTAGGGTATTAACCAAGGTTTGTATTATCTTCCATAGGGGTACACAGATTGAGATGCCAATTGAGAGGCAATTGTTCTCTTAGTGGCCCCCTCTTTAGCTCTTGTGGGTGCTATTCACTCAACCAGCAACTCATTTGGGAGCTGGGACATGGGAGAAGATGGTAGAGGTGGGCAAAAATCTACATCTCAAAGTGTAGTTCTTCTGCAGCATAAGGGGGTCTTCTAGACTTCTCAAATGGAAACCGCACCACAGGATTCGGTACTAAAGACTCCTCAGTTGGCAGATAACAATTGGGAAAAGATGAAATGAGTTTTATCTGAGAATGGCTACCATCAGCCTTCCTTACACCAGAAGGGCTTTGTTCTTTCTTAGCTGTGGGAGCCTGTTACAGTAGCAGCCTTATAATTTGTCACTGAATAAATAACCAACATCAAGTTGCATTAATTATATCTTACTTGCTAGCATGATAAATTCCTCTCTAATAGACCTGGAGGAGATGCAATGAATAATATGGGTTGAGACCCATTTGCAACCTTTAGAGTTCACTGCTGGTTTTCTTC